>NC_041385.1:818325190-818339011 GCF_002162155.2 Triticum dicoccoides
CGCCGGGGCGGCGCTATACATAGTGCCCCCCCATGCGGAGTCCCGCTCGGGCACGGCCCGTAGGTCGGTTACGTTTTTTTTAATTTCACGCAGAAGAAAAATAAAAAGAAATACTAAATGGACTCCAAAATTTCCGAAATAAATTTTCCCCGGCTTCTAAAATCAAGCCGGACAAGATGAACATTTATTTGGTGCCGAAATGCAATTTTAAAAAACGCGCATTTTTTCTAAATCCAAATAAAAGCGAAAAAATTCCAAAATAAATCTTATTTGATTTTTTGATTAAATCTTCATTATTTCTTTATTTTGGGAAGTCATTTTATTCCCTCTCTGAAGTTTTGGTAGTAGAAATAATTGAAGATAAAATAAATAAAATCAAATGATCTTATTTTCAAAATTTGAGAAAAGCTCAAATATGAAAATAACGAAATCCCCAACTCTCTCTGTGGGTCCTTGAGTTGTATAGAATTTCTAGGATCGAGCCAACAATGCAACAAAAATATGATATGCAATGATGATCTATTTATAACATTCCAAATTGAAAATTTGGGATGTTACAAACCTACCCCCCTTAAGATGAATCTCGCCCTCGAGATTCGGGTTGGCTAGCAAATAGGTGAGGGTGGTCCTTGAGCAGATCTTCCTCTCGCTCCCAGGTGGCTTCCTCCTCGGTGTGGTGGCTCCACTGAACTTTGCAAAACTTGATAACCTTACTACGGGTAACTCTGCTGGCATACTCCAGAATCTTAACTGGTTTCTCTTCATAGGTCAAATCTTCTTTCAACTGAATCGCTTCCAGTGGCACAGTATCTCTCAGTGGTATATCAGCCATCTCTGCGTGACACTTCTTCAACTATGAAAAATGGAACACATCATGAACTCCTGACAATCCCTCAGGTAATTCCAACTTTTACGCTACTTCTCCCATGCGTTCCAAAACCTTATATGGCCCCACAAAACGTGGCGTTAACTTTCCTTTAACTCCAAAACGCTTAACTCCTCGAAGTGGAGATACTCGAAGATAAACTATGTCCCCGACTTCATATTCTGTCCCCTTGCGTTTTGAATCTGCATAGCTCTTCTGCCTTGACTGAGCTACCTTGAGCCTGTCGCGAATCAACTTTACTTTTTGCTCAGACTCCTTAATCAAATCCGGTCCTAACAACTGGCGATCTCCTACCTCATCCCACAACAACGGGGTTCTACACCTCCTTCCGTACAAGGCTTCGAAAGGGGCCATCTTCAAACTGGATTGATAACTATTGTTGTAATAAAACTCCGCGTATGGCAAGTTGTCATCCCAACTTGATCCATAATCCAAAACACAAGCTCTAAGCATATGTTCCAAAATCTGATTGACTCTCTCGGTCTGTCCATCTGTCTGTGGGTGGAAAGTTGTGCTAAACTCCAGCCTGGTTCCCAATGTTTCGTGCAACTGCTTCCAGAACTTCGAGGTGAATTGGGTTCCTCTATCTGACATGATACTCCTCGAAACTCCATGCAAACAAACAATCCTTGTCATGTATATCTTAGCCAATTTGGCGCTACTGTAGGTAGTCTTTACTAGAATGAAATGAGCTACCTTTGTCAAACGATCGACTACAACCCAAATCGAGTCATAGCCTGAACAAGTCCTGGGCAATCCCGTGATGAAATCCATGCCTAGTTTATCCCACTTCCATTCGGGTATAGGCAATGGCTGTAACAATCCTACTGGCTTCTGATGTTCTGCCTTCACCCTCTGACATACATCACAAACTGCTACATACTCTGCAATATCCTTCTTCATTTCGGTCCACCAGAAAGTTTCCTTCAAAAATACATCTTCGTATTTCCGGGGTGAATCGAATATGGTGAATCATGTGCCTCTTGCAGAATCAACTTCCTGATCTCCGGGTCATTGGGCACATAAACACGGTTCTCAAACCATAAGGTATCGTGCTCATCCTCACAAAATCCTTTAGCCTTTCCCTTGCTCATCCTATCCTTAATGGAAGCAATTTCCTTATCTGCCTTTTGAGATTCTCTGATTTTATCCATCAAAGTAGACTGAATCTCCAATGCTGCTATATAGCCTCTCGGAACTATTTCCAAACATAGCTCTCGGAGATCCTCGGCTAACTCCTTGGGTATTTCTCCCATCATTAGTGTATTGACATGGCTCTTGCGGCTCAACTCGTCTGCTACAACGTTAGCCTTCCCGGGGTGATAATGCAATCTCATATCATAATCCTTAATAAGCTCCAACCATCTCCTCTGCCTGAGATTTAACTCCTTCTGCGTGAAGATGTACTTCAAACTATTGTGATCCGTGTACACCTCACAATGATTTCCAATGAGAAAATGTCTCCACGTTTTCAGTGCTTGCACTATGGCTGCTAACTCCAAATCATGAGTAGCATAATTCAACTCATGAGGCTTAAGTTGTCGTGAAGCATACGAAACAACTCTTCCCTCCTGCACAACTCCTGATAAGGAATTTACATGTGCTCTCGTCGGCTCATGCCGTGATACATACTTGATTCTTCTTCCTTCAGGGGTGGTAAGCAAAATCGACTTACTGGCGCAATCAATATTCCCTCCATACTTCGATAACCAATCCATGCCTAATATCACATCCAAACCTTGCGATTCCAAAACTATTAGGTCCGAGGGAAAAACATAGTGTCCAATCCTTAATGGCAGTCGATCACACCATATACTAGCCATGTATTTTGCTCCGGGTGAGGTTACTAGCATGGGTGACCTAAGTGCTTGGGTCGGTAGTTTATATTTATCCAAAAATCCCCTTGATATGTATGAATGTGATGCACCAGTATCAAAAAGAACAACTGCAGTAAATGTCTTAACCAAAAACTTACCTATTACTGCGTCTGGCTGAGCTTCAACCTCCTCCACGGTAACGTGGTTCACTTGCCCCCTGTTGAAAGGGTTCGGCTTCTTTCCTGAGCTTCCATTGCCATTTCCATTTTGGGCTTCTGGGCAATCATTTGCATAATGCCCAGTCTTACGGCACTTATAATAAGTGATATGGCTCAGGTCTGCCTTGGATGGTGTTGATGGGTTGGTGCGGTTCTGTCCATTGCTTCCTCCATTCCCGTTTCCATTCTTTGCGCCGTTATGATTGTGCGAGCTGCCTCCTCCGTGAGTATGCTAAAAGTGCTCTCCTGACTTTGGGGTAAAGCGTGGCTTCTGCTGAGCTCCAGAATTGTACTTCCCCTGTGCATACTTCCTCTTACGATTGTCAATCTGCTGTTGTTTCCCCTTAATCATAAGAGCACGATCTACTAACTCCTGGTAGTTATTGAAAGTGGCTACCATCAACTGCATGCTCAGCTCATCATTCAGTCCTCCTAGAAACTTCTCATGCTTAGCTGCGTCCGTAGCAACGTCATCTGGGGCATAACGTGCTAGCTTATTGAAATCATCTACATACTGGCCAACTGTCCGTCCTCCTTGGCGTAAGTTGCGAAACTCACGCTTCTTCATGGCCATAGCTCCTGCTGAAACATGGGCAGTACGGAAAGCTTGCTGAAACTGATTCCATGTGACAGTGTCTACAGGGTAAGTGGCTGTAAAATTCTCCCACCATGCTGCTGCGGGTCCGTCAAGCTGATGTGCGGCAAACTTCACCTTTTCTCCATCTGTGCATCCTGCAGTGGTTAACTCCCTCCCTATCTTACGGAGCCAATCATCTGCTACTATAGGCTCAGTGCTACTGGAAAACACCGGCGGATTCAACCTTAAGAAACGTGCCAGATGGTCAACAGGTGGTGGTGGTGGGTTGTTGTTGTTGTTGCCTTGGTTCTGTACCAATGTTTGAATCAAGGTATTCTACTGCTGAATCAACTGAGTGATATCTTGTGGGAAAACAAACTTGGGGTCGCGTCTCGGAGGCATCTGAGGGTTTAGAGGGGAGAGTTAAGAATAGAATGAGGTCTAGTGAGATAACACTACCCATATGCACATGAGACAAAAGCACACAATATCATTCCAATCATTTCAATCAAGGGCATACGACGGTCTAACTATCGTTACAAAAGTGCTTGGACTAAAACTAATTAAATGGTGGAAAATTCTACTACTGTTATGGTGGTCAACTAGAAAAACTGCTCCGATGTAGATTCCATGATATCTGCTCCAGCTTCATCAACATAGTCATCATCGTTGTCATCGGGATCCGAGTCGGTGTCGTCGATGATGATATAATTATCTGGACAAGTAGGTTCATCCTCTTCCTCTCTGGGTGCTGATCCTCCCATGAATACTCCAATCTTCTCCTTAAGGTCACCGTTCTGTCTTACTAGAGCGATCATTTCTTCCATATAGTCCTTACGTGTAGCCTTGAGTTCTGCTTCTAGCTCCTTGATCCTGGTCATAGCCTTCTGTAGTTCCTCCATATCTGCGCACATCTGATTCTCCTGGCGTCGGATGTGTTGGTTTAACTCCTCAATATAAGCTGCAATTGATATGTCCTTCCTGGTGGTGATCATCTCCCAATGCTCATCTCGGCGCCCACAAATCTGGTAGATAGTATTCTTGAGGTCGTTGTGGTAAACTTCTCCAATTCGTCCCATGGCGATGTGAGCTGCCATGCTTTTTCCTAGGCTCCATGTTGGTACATCAAAGGTAAACTCTATTGGCTCCGTGACTGGTGCAAACGTCCTTCCTGGAATGTAGACTTGAATCCTCCAGCGCTCCTCTTCGGGTAAAGTGGCGTTGAAAGTCCCGGTGAAGCTTGGTACTCCTATGTTCAAGTATCTAGTGGCTTTCTTCAAGTGATATCCAAAAAGGTGAATGCTCATCTGGTTGCGTGAACTTGATCCTTGCATTCGCCATCCTAAAGAATAGAAAAGGTGAGGAGTCAGAAATGAGAAGAAAGAGTAGTGATCTAGGGCTTAAGCTTAGTGGTCGTGTCCTATAGTCAGCGTGTGCTCTGATACCACCTTTGTAGCGACCAGACTTCAAACAGTCTGATCTCTGTGCTCAGTGTCATCCCTGGATCAGTAATGCTGACACCACACAGTACTTGGAGGATTTATAACAGAGTAGCAATCACACACTTATTACATCGAATGTCTCAAAAGAGAACTTATTGAAATAAATATGGCTTAAGGCCATCTAAAATCGATAACAGCAGAAGGCTTGGAAGATAAGCGAGTCCATCAACTCCAACGGCATCACTGAGTATAGAACCACGACCTAAAAGCATCTTACTCGTCATCTGAAAAGTCTGCAACATGAAACGTTGCAGCCCGAAAACGGGTCAGCACATGGAATATGCTGGCAATGTAACACATAGAGAACAACAATAGAATAGGCTATACTACATGCATATTTGGCTGGTGGTAAAGCTCTATGGTTACAATTTTTGCATAAAGCCAATTTTTCCCTACTGCAAAGGAATAAAGTTATTTAACTAACATGGTGGTTGTTAAACATTGAGAATGGTTGACAGCATTCTCAATCCCAATTAAAAGTACTCATTAAAACCCAACAATATTGATTTAGAAGTAACATGATGAGATTCACATGATATCCAGGTACTAGATACTCAAGATGTCCATAACCAGGGACACGGCTAACCATGATTAGTTTATACACTCCGCAGAGGTTTGCGCACTTTTCCCCACATGACTCGATTGCCTCCGCTTGTTTTCTCGCACTACCTGGTGTTTGAGAAACGGATGACCGAGACATAGTCTTTCAGAAGCACTTGCACCTTACATAGGGGTAGGCCGTACCAACCTACATCCCCTACATCTGCTAGTCCACCCCGTAAGAGTTCGCACAACTTAGTCAACTATGCTAGAGCCCATAATAGCATGTGGTTGCACACGGAAGTTTCTAGTTTGAATAATCTCATGATCCCTTTGAGCCTGGGTGGCGGTCCAAAGAAATACAGGCAAGTCCTGATAGAAACCAGGTGCCTCAATCCACCCAGATGTGTGTTTAAGTTGCCACCTTAAATAAACCATTAATTTAACAATCTCACATCTGTCATGGATATACTCACCCAATCCACGTCTACTAGCATAGCATGGCATAAAAAGCAAACGTAGAAGTAACTCCCAAGGGTTTGATAATAAAATGGGTAATAGGTACTACCTCATCTACTTCCCTTCCCACAATTTAATTAGATCCTAATCATGCAATGTTTGAGGATTGATCTAATGCATAAAAACTGGGTAGTAGAAAAGGTATGATCAAAGTGTTACTTGCCTTGCTGATGATCCGCGAGACCTAGAGACTCGAAGTAACAGGCGGCGCACTCCGGGTATTCTATCGCAGACAAACAAACAAGCATACATTAACTACTCATCTAATGCACAGGTAAAACTTGAATAAAAGATCTAACCAGAATGTTCAACTTAGGAACTCCGGTTTGCAAAAGAAACAAATCAAACAAAGCAACGAAAGTCAAACGGCGAAAGAAAACAGCTTCGTTTTACTAATCTGGATCTAAGTCAAATTTTACAGAAGCAAAAACTTCTTTAAGTAGATTATTCGAAAAGAGGGTTTCGAGACAAAACTCCAGGCGCTTGAATCGCCTGATTCCGATAAACGAGCGAAAAGTTAAACGACGAACGGGTCAACGAATGAACGCTCGTTAACTAAACTAATCTGACGAACATGTTCGTTAAAGCGAACGAACGAGCGAACGCTCGCTAATTAAGCTATACCGAAAAAAAACGATCTAACGAAAAACCGAAAAAAACAAAGAAAAACCGCTCGGTTTTTCTATAAAAAAATGGCGGCACGCGGATTGAGGCGGCGGCGAACCTCAGCCGCGAAGTCCGGCGAGGCTCGGCGACGGTGGCGGAGTCCGGGGGCGGCGGCGGCCGGCGGCGGCGGGGCGGCTAGGGTTAGGGTTTGCGCGGGTGCGGGCCAGCGGTGGCGAATCGGGCTGGCGGGGTGGGGCGGCTGGGCCTGGGGCGCCGGAGCGGCGCTATATATAGTGCCCCCCGAGCGGAGTCCCGCTCGGGCACGGCCCGTAGGTCGGTTACGTTTTTTTTAATTCCACACAGAAGAAAAATAAAAAGAAATACTAAACAGACTCCAAAATTCCCGAAATAAATTTTCCCCAGCTTCTAAAATCAAGCCAGAAAGATGAACATTTATTTGGGGCCTAAATGAATTTTGAAAAATGCGCATTTTTCCTAAATCCAAATAAAAGCGAAAAAACTCCAAAATAAATCTTATTTGATTTTTTTATTAAATCTTCATTATTTCTTTATTTTGGGAAAGTCATTTTATTCCCTCTCTGAAGTTTTGGTAGTAGAAATAATTGAAGATAAAATAAATAAAATCAAATGATCCTATTTTCAAATTTTGAGAAAAGCTCAAATATGAAAATAACAAAATCCCCAACTCTCTCCGTGGGTCCTTGAGTTGTGTAGAATTTCTAGGATCGAGCCAACAATGCAACAAAAATATGATATGCAATGATGATCTATGTATAACATTCCAAATTGAAAATTTGGGATGTTACAAAGGGTGCGTATAATCCATGGACTCAACATTAATCAAAAGAAGTCATATACTTGTTGTAAAAATTTAGAAGTCATCAAAAACCAAAGCACTACGCGCATGCTCCTAGGGGGATAGATTGGTAGGAAAGACCATCGCTCGTCCCCGAATGCCACTCATAAGGAAGACATTCAATAAATAAAATTGTGCTCCAACTTCATCACAAAGCGGTTCACCATACGTGCATGCTACGGGAATCACAAACTTTAACACAAGCATTCTTTAAATTCATAATCACCCAACTAGCATAACTTTAATATTACTACCTCCATATCTCCAAACAATTATCAAGTATCAAGTTGATCATAGCATCCAAATTCACTTCCTATGATAGTTTTTATTATACCCAACTTGGATGATCATCATTCTAGGACCAACTTTGTGATAACAGCAAATACCATGTTTTTCTAAAAGACTCTCAAAATAATATAAGTGAAGCATGAGATACTAGCAATTTCTTCAAAATCAAGACACCACCATTGTGCTCTAAAAGATATAAGTGAAGCACTAGAGCAAAAACTATCAAGCTCAAAAGATATAAGTGAAGCACATAGAATATTCTAGCAAATTCTAATCAAATAGGCTTCTCCCAAAAGGTGTGTTACAGCAAGGATTATTGTGGTAAACTAACAAGAAAATACCAATATAATACACGACGCTCCAAGCAAAACACATATCATGTGGCGAATAAAAATATAGCTCCAAGTAAAGTTACCAATGAACGAAGACGAAAAAGGGGATGCCTTCCCGGGGCATCCCCAAGCTTAGGATTTTGGCTACTCTTGAATATCTTCGGGTGCCATGGGCATCCCCAAGCTTAGGCTCTTGCCACCCTTTATTCCATAGTCCATAAAGGCTTTACCCAAAACTTGAAAACTTCACAACACAAAACTCAACAGGAAATCTTATAAGCTCCGTTAGTGAAAGAAAACAAAACCACCACATAAGGTACTGCAATGAACTCATTCTTTATTTATTTTGGTGTTAAACCTACTGTATCCCAACTTCCTTATGGTTCATAAACTAATTTACTAGCCATAGATGCATTGAAATAAGCAAACAACACACGAAAAATAGAATCTGTCAAAAACAGAATAGTCTGTAGCAATCTGTAACTAACGCAAACTTCTGGAACTCTAAAAATCCTACCAAAATATGAAGTCGTGGAAAAGTTTTCTATTGATCAGCGTAAAAAAGAATCAATGCAAAAGCACGTTTCTGTGATTTATTGAATTTTTTCTCGTGAGCGTAAAGTTTCTGTTTTTCAGCAGAATCAAATCAACTATCATCATAGTTTATCCTATAGGTTCTACTTGGCACAAACACTAAACAAAAGATAAAAATACATCTAAACAGAGAGTAGATGCAAGATTTATTCCTAAACAGGAGCAAAAACAAAGAAACATAAATAAAATTGGGTTGCCTCCCAACTAGCGCTATCGTTTAACGCCCCTAGCTAGGCATAAAAGCAAGGATAGATCTAACTAGTGCCATCTTTGGCACTTGATTCATAAGTAGCACGCATGATAGATTCATAAGGTAGTTTGACTTTCTTTCTTGGAAAGTGCTCCATGCCTTTCTTTAAAGGAAATTGGAATCTAATGTTCCATTCCTTCATATCAATAATCGCACCAATCGTTCTAAGGAAAGGTCTACCAAGAATAATAGGGCAAGAAACATTGCAATCTATATCAAGAACGATAAAATCTATGGGCACCAAATTTCTATTAGCAACAATAAGAACATCATTGATCCTTCCCATAGGCTTTTTAATGGTGGAATCCGCAAGGTGCAAATTTAACGAGCAATCATCAAGATCATGGAAACCTAGAATATCACATAAAATTTTCAGAATCGTGGAAACACTAGCACCCAAATCACAGAAAGCAAAAAACTCAAAATCTTTAATAATAATCTTTATAGTAGGTTCCCACTCATTATTAAGTTTTCTAGGTATAGAAACTTCCAAGTTCAGTTTTTCATCATAAGATTGCATCAAGGCATCAACGATATGTTTAGTAAAAGCTTTATTTTGACTATAAGCATGAGGAGAATTAACAACGGATTGCAATAAGGAAATACAACCTTTTAAAGAGCAATTATCATAATCAAATTCCTTGAAATCTGAAATAGTAGGTTCAATATTAGAAGTTGAAGATTCTCCAATCTCTCTTTTACCAAATTTAACATCACGATCTAAAGATTCCGAATTTTTGGGACGCCTTCTAGGCAAAGTTGATTCATCATCACTCCCATAATCATCAAAATTCATCTTGCAAAACATAGATCTAATCGGAGATGCATCAATAACTTTAAGATCCTCATCATTATTTTCATGTAGACTAGAAGAACACGCTTTTATAAAGCTTTCTTTTTTAGCACGCAATCTAGCGGTTCTTTCCTTGCACTCGTCAATGGAGATTCTCATTACTTTCAGAGACTCATTGATATCATGCTTAGGATAAGAAGATCCAAGTTTAAGAGAATTACATCAAGCGAAAGTCTATCAACGTTCCTAGCCAAACCATCAACTTTGAGCAATTTTTCTTCAAGCACGGCATTAAAATTCTTTTGAGAAATCATAAATTCTTTCACACTATTCTCAAAATCAGAGGGCATCTTATTAAAATCACCATAAGAATTGTTGTAGGAATTTCCATAACTATTAGAGGGATTACTAGGGAACGGTCTACTATTAAAATTTTCTCTATAAGCATTGTTTCCAAAATTATTCCTACCAACAAAATTCACATCCATAGATTCATTATTATTCTCAATCAAGGAAGACAAAGGCATATCATTTGGATCAAGAGGAGTATTTTTAGTAGCAAACATCTTCATAAGTTCATCCATCTTTCCACTCAAAACATTGATTTCTTCTATAGCATGCACTTTTTTACTAGAAGATCTTTCGGTGTGCCATTGAGAATAATTAGCCATAATATTATCAAGCAATTTTGTAGCATCTCCTAACGTAATTTCCATAAACGTGCCTCACGCGGCCGAATCTAAGAGATTTCTAGAGGCAAAGTTCAAACCGGCATAAAAATTTTGTATGATCATCCATAAATTCAAACCATGAGTAGGGCAATTGCGAAGCATCAATTTCATTCTTTCCCAAGATTGGGCAACATGCTCATGATCAAGTTGTTTAAAATACATAATATCGTTCCTAAGAGTGATGATCTTAGCGGGAGGAAAATACTTAGAGATAAAAGCATCTTTGCACTTGTTCCAAGAATCAATACTATTTTTGGGCAAAGATGAAAACCAAATTTTAGCACGATCTCTAAGTGAAAACGGAAATAACTTCAATTTGACAATATTGTTATCCGTATCTTTATTCTTTTGCATATCACACAAATCAACAAAATTGTTTAGATGAGTAGCGGCATCTTCACTAGGAAGGCCGACGAATTGATCTTTCATAACAAGATTCAGCAAAGCAGCATGGATTTCACAAGACTCAACATCATTAAGAGGAGCAATCGGAGTACTAAGGAAATCATTATTATTGGTATTCGAGAAGTCACACAACTTGGTATTATCTTGTGCCATGGCAACAAGTAATCCAACACACAAGCAAACAGAAAAATGGCAAGCGAAAAGAGAGGAGGAGATTGGGAAGGAGAGGGCGAATAAAACGGCAAGGGTGAAGTGGGGGGAGGAAAATGAGAGACAAATAATGTAAATGCGAGGGAGATGGGTTTGTGATGGGTACTTGGTATGTCTTGACTTGAGCGAAGACCTCCCGGGCAACGGTGCTAGAAATCCTTCTTGCTACGTCTTGAGCTAGCGTTGGTTTTCCCCGAAGAGGAGAGGGTGATGCAGCAAAGTGTAGCGTAAGTATTTCCCTCAGTTTTGAGAACCAAGGTATCAATCCAGTAGGAGGCTCCTCAAAAGTCCCACGCACCTACACAAACAAATTGAGAACTCGCAACCAACGCAATAAAGGGGTTGTCAATCCCTTCCCGGTCACTTACGAAAGTGAGATCTGATAGAGATAGTATGATAAGATAAATATATTTTTGGTATTTTATAATATAGATGCAAAAAAGTAAAGGTGCAAATAAAAGTAGATTGAAAGCAAATATGATAAGAGATAGATCCGGGGGCCATAGTTTTCACTAGAGGCTTCTCTTGAGAGAATAAGTATTACGGTGGGTGAACAAATTACTGCGAGCAATTGATAGAAAAGCGAATAATTATGATGTTATCTAGGCATGATCATGTATATAGGCATCACGTCCATAACAAGTAGACTGACTCCTGCCTGCATCTACTACTATTACTCCACACATCGACTGACTCCTGCCTACATCTAGAGTATTAAGTTCATAAGAACAGAGTAACGCCTTAAGCAAGATGACATGATGTAGAGGGATAAACACATGCAATATGGTATAAACCCCATCTTGTTATCCTCGATGGCAACAATACAATACGTGTCTTGCAACCCTTTCTGTCACTGGGTAAGATCACCGCAAGATTGAACCCAAAGCTAAACACTTCTCCCATGGCAAGAAAGATCAATCTAGTAGGCCAAACCAAACTAATAATTCGAAGAGACTTGTAAAGATAACTCAATCATACATAAAAGAATTCAGAGAAGATTCTAATATTATTCATAGATAAACTTGATCATAAACCCACAATTCATCGGATCTCGACAAACACACCGCAAAAAGAGATTACATTGAATAGATCTCCACAAGAGAGGGGGAGAACATTGTATTGAGATCCGAAAAGAGAGAAGAAGCCATCTAGCTAATAACTATGGACCCGTAGGTCTATGGTAAAGTACTCACAACTCATCGGAGAGGCTATGGTGTTGATGTAGAAGCCCTCCATGATCGATTCCCCCTCCGGCAGAGTGCCGACGAAGGCTCCAAGATGGAATCTCGCGGATACAGAAGGTTACAGTGGTGGAAATTGTGTTTCGTGGTGCTCCTGGATGTTTTCGGGGTTCGTGGATATATATAGGAGGAAGAAGTACGTCGGTGGATGCCCGAGGGGCCCACGAGACAGGGGGCGCGCCCTACTATCTTGTGGGGCCCTCGGAGCTTTCTTGCTTGCACTCCAGGCTCTCCGGATCAGATTTGTTCCAAAAATAACGCTCCCAAAGGTTTCATTCCGTTTGGACTCTGTTTGATATTCCTTTTCTTCGAAATACTGAAATAGGCAAAAAACAGCAATATGGGCTGGTCCTCTGGTTAGTAGGTTATTCCCAAAAATGATATAAATGTGTAGAATAAAGCCCATAAACATCCAAAAGGGGTAATATAATAGCATGGAACAATCAAAAATCATAGATACGTTGGAGACGTATCATCTGGCATAAGCACGAGATATTTCATTTTCACGTGTTAGTATTATCTTTATCACACTTTTACCTATTGGACAATTACTATTGGCAAAACTATGCATCCTGGTCTGGTTCTTTGCATAAAACACTTCCCGGAACTTTTATAAGTACTCTTATTTTTAGTTATTATTTATTGCCAAAATAAAAAATACTTCCTATCATTTTATATGAGTCAATTACACCATAGGTGTCTAAACTTGGCAAGAAAATTCACTTTGGTGCTGAAACTTGTGGCGTACAGATATGCTTCGTGGTGCATATACGGCCAGAATCGGGTTTGCATACGTACTGAGCGCTGACGAGGCATGCCAGCGAAGCGCGGGGCCCTTTGTCAGTGGCTGGAAAGCGCGGGCAGAGGCGTGCGTGGCCTGTCTATTTGCGGCGAACCCCTTGGAAGTTTTATTTTTGACACGAAAAAGACCCTGCCTCTTCGACTGCCTCGCCTCGAGTTCTCCCCCTGATTTATCGTAGGCGACAGCGGCGACGGTTGGGGCGACGGCGTTGGTTGGCGGCTTCGACGATGATGGAGCCCCGTCGGCTAGATCTAGTGGAACCAGCCCCTGTATATGGTGTGCATGCCCTTGATTTCTCTCTCCGCCACCTCTCACGCCCCTGTTTATGTTAGGGTTTTTGTCAGTTGATCAAATCGATGGAAATTTTGTAGTTAGGTCTTGATTTCGTCTGTGGGTGCTTGTTTAAAGGCGAGTTGTATGAAACCCCCTTCACATTCATCCATAGTGCCAGTTCTGTACATGGTTTCTCCTGGGTTAAAAAGGGCTCTGCTTTGTGAATGTGAATATTGAGATATGCCTAAGAAATTAGCCACCCATTGTACAAGATTGTTAGAACATGTTTGCTCCTGTGAAAACATAGGATGTGGGTACAGAAGTTTGTAATTTTCATGAACTATACTTAACTGAATTTTT
>NC_041385.1:818339477-818341706 GCF_002162155.2 Triticum dicoccoides
GAACATGTGTTTTGCTGCTCTATTTAATTAGACTTGTATGAAGTAACCTGAGGTTGGACAAACTGATGTTTTGATGCTATCAAGTTTGAAATTCTCCTGTCAAAAACTGATGTTTTTTTGTTTCCATGTTACTGACAAAAATGCATTTTCTGAAGTTTTGCTATCAAAAACAGTATGTGCAATCTCCGAAACAAAATTAAGCTTATGCTTTCTCTGAAATTGTATTGAGTAAAACTGAATTTTTGCTATCAAAAACTGCATACACAAATTGCATTTTCTGAATTTGTACCGACTGAAATTATGCTGTCAAAAACTGTTGAAGAGCCATAGGTCGATCTTTTATTTGATAGATAGGGGATATTACAGCTAGGCTAGACAGTTTAGGTGATCTAGAACTGTCAGTCGTCAGAGTTTAAACTCTGTATACACACTGAATAAGCAGAGGCGAAGCCTAACCACAAGCGGCAAGCAAAAAACACCAAAGAAGAGGAAAAACAAGTTGGCAGATATCACCAACACAGCCAGTAGCCCCCCATGTTGCAATATCTTCTCTGAAACTGATGCCTATGCTTTTCTCTGAATTTATAGTGAGAACTGATTTTTTGTTGCCAAAACAGCATACACAAAACAATTGGGGGATCTGGGATTCGAATCAAAGATCTGTTAGTGCAAGCCTGACGCATGTTACCAGTAGGATGTTGAGAGGAAACTGACTAAAAACGCACAATATCACTTCTTGGCACATTCAGCAATCTTCAGTTAGTGTTGTGCTCTGCAGGATCTTTTTCGTGTTAAAAATAAAACTTTCAGGGGGTTGCCGCAAATAGACAGGCCACACGCCTCTGCCCACACCTTTCGGCCACTGACAAAGGGCCCCGCGCCTCGCTGGCATGCCTCGGCAGCGCTCAATACGTATGCAAACCCGATTCTGACCGTACATGCACCACGAAGCCAAGTTCTATCACCACATATATGTACGCCACAAGTTTCAGCACCAAACTGAATTTTCTTGCCAAGTTTAGACACTTGTGTTGTAGTTGACTCATTTTATATATTAATATCATGTACAAGTATATCAGTTAGCAAGGTTCATTCCCTTATTAGAGTTGATGGGGCACATGTGAACTTTTATTAGTGTTGTGCAACTTATCATTGGTGTATGAGTCATTATCTTCCCCAATTGATACTTGATTTCTCATTGAGTGGAGACTTGCTTGTTGCAACAAACTGCTGCACTTGTGATCCCAACTACATTGACTGACCATACTACTAGCAAGCATCACTTGGTGATGAATCTCTTGGTCATGTGCTTCAAAAGATAAACTTCCACACTCAAACTCTCATAGGATGAGCTTGATTGGAGAGGTTCGGTGTTAGAATGATTGGAGTGGTATCAAAGAGGTGAAGAGAGATCAAAGGTTTGGCATGATGTTGGGGTAGAATGCCCTATGAACTCAACACAAGTTCTAAAAGTTGTCACCCAAAGAACATAGGAGCAGGAAGCTCTCCACCACATCCTAGATCCTCCTTTTATAGTATCGGCATACATATGAACTCAATGTGGTCTTGGATCAAAAATATGTAAAATTAAGTCCTTAACTTGACCAACACTTGTCCATGTTGATGTAGGGATCACCAACCATCTTCCTAGTTGCCTCCTCTCATACATAACCAAAAGAAACTTGAATGTTCCTTAGTCCTTGAGCTATGATGTCATTGAGCACCAAAATCCACCTTGGGTATGAAGATGCACTTTCATTTAGCCTTAACCAACGGATCGAAGTCTCCCTTCCTTTTAGTTGATCTATATGACGTGTATTGTGGTTGTGATGCCACAGGTAGGCATAGCAAAAGCCTAGCGGATGTTCATAACTAAAGTAAACTAAAAATTCCTTCTCACTTCTTTACTGATCCTCAACCTCACTAGTACTTCCTCATCAGCACTTGTCTCATTTTCCTCGTCATCTGTGAGAATGGTTGTGCCTCTCATCAATGACTTGTGAAAGTGCAACTATCCCTAGGTGGTTTTGGTAATTCCTAACAACATATAGCTCATTGAGCTAACATTATTTCAAGATAAATATTTCAGGAAAAGCTCAATGAATGGCATGGCATGGATGAGAAAAGTGGACCCCTCAAAATACTAAGGATAAAAGGATTGGCTCAAGCTCAAAGCTCAAGACTCTATATTTTATATTTTAGTGATCCAAGATCACATTGGGTCTATAG
>NC_041385.1:818341716-818343672 GCF_002162155.2 Triticum dicoccoides
TGGACAAGTACACTGATTGGGCTACAAACTGCATGGTCTTTGGAGCTGGTCAGAAGGTGTTCAAGGTTGTGTCAATGAACCACTCGTACATAGTGGACTTGGAAATGGAAACATGTGACTGCAAAAGATGGGACCTATCTGGCATTCCTTGTCACTATGCTATTCTTTGTGCTAGAAATGAGAGATTGATCCTGCAAGCTTGGTGCATGAGTGCTACTCAGTAGGGACATACAAAAAGGCCTATGCTTTCAATGCAAAGCTAGCGAGGGACCAAGAGCATTGGACTAAGATGCATGGCATTGATGTACATCCACCTGTGTACACTAAGGTAATGGGCACACCAAGGAGGAGCAGAAAGAAAGATCCAGAGGAGAAGTTGATGAAAGAAGGTGGGAAGAAGCTGACAAAGCATGGTGTAACCATGCACTGCTCTCTTTGTGGAAGTGCAGATCACAACAAGAAAGGCCACAAGAAGTGGGAGGAGACCAATGGAGATGCACCTCAACCTACAAATATTGCAGACGATGAAGAAGAGGTGTATGATGATCCTACCATCATTTATGTAAGTTGAAACATGATGATGAACTCACTTTGCTTCTACATTGTACACTTGGCAACATACACTAACATGTCATTTCTACTTTGTTTAAAACATAATGCCACACATAGTCCATGCACGGATCCATGTCAAACCCCAGGGTCCATGTTGTATCTCATGCAGCAAATGGTAGACTTCTCTTGACCATGCTATTTTTTTGGTTTCTGCATGTTTGTCTGGATGTTGTGCTTTTTGGTCCACTTAGGAGAGGAGAGCATACCAACAAAGCATGGATCATGGACCTCTTCCAGAATCAACATTTGTTGCACAAGCAAGAAATGAAATACCCCCTCCCAGGGTTACAACTGCTATGTCAAGTGGTAGGGTTAGAAGAAGAGGAGTCACTAAAGACATATCAGAAGATGTACCACAGTCAAGCAACCAAGCTGCTGCAATTTCAAGAGGAAGAAAGAGAACAGCTGGTGGAGCAGCTGGCGGGGGAGGTAGAGGAGCTGGTGGAGCAAGGGAGGTAGAGAAGCTGGTGGAGCAGCTACTTGGGGAGGAAGGGATTTTGGAACAACACACAACAGAGGTGGAAGGGGAGCTAGAGGATCAGCTAGCAGAGCAGAGAGAGGAGCAACCAACCAAGGAGCTGGAAGAGGAGCAGGGGAAGAATATACCAAACCAGGTGTTGGGTTGTGGAACCTTATGTTTGGACCAAATTCAGAAAGTTCTTATGTGCAAGCAGAAGAGGAGCCAGTCACACAAAATGCACCAGAAGAAGAGTGGTTTGATGATTTCCAAACCTTATAAATCACAATGCAAAGTGAATTAGTTCATGTTATAAGACTAATTTCCCTTTTGTTTATGTTGTAATGTGAGGATCAGAACATGTGTTTTGCTGCTCTATTTAATTAGACTTGTATGAAGTAACCTGAGGTTGGACAAACTGATGTTTTGATGCTATCAAGTTTGAAATTCTCCTGTCAAAAACTGATGTTTTTTTGTTTCCATGTTACTGACAAAAATGCATTTTCTGAAGTTTTGCTATCAAAAACAGTATGTGCAATCTCCGAAACAAAATTAAGCTTATGCTTTCTCTGAAATTGTATTGAGTAAAACTGAATTTTTGCTATCAAAAACTGCATACACAAATTGCATTTTCTGAATTTGTACCGACTGAAATTATGCTGTCAAAAACTGTTGAAGAGCCATAGGTCGATCTTTTATTTGATAGATAGGGGATATTACAGCTAGGCTAGACAGTTTAGGTGATCTAGAACTGTCAGTCGTCAGAGTTTAAACTCTGTATACACACTGAATAAGCAGAGGCGAAGCCTAACCACAAGCGGCAAGCAAAAAACACCAAAGAAGAGGAAAAACAAGTTGGCAGATATCACCAACACAGCCAGTAGCCC
>NC_041385.1:818343810-818376449 GCF_002162155.2 Triticum dicoccoides
CAAATAGACAGGCCACACGCCTCTGCCCACACCTTTCGGCCACTGACAAAGGGCCCCGCGCCTCGCTGGCATGCCTCGGCAGCGCTCAATACGTATGCAAACCCGATTCTGACCGTACATGCACCACGAAGCCAAGTTCTATCACCACATATATGTACGCCACAAGTTTCAGCACCAAACTGAATTTTCTTGCCAAGTTTAGACACTTGTGTTGTAGTTGACTCATTTTATATATTAATATCATGTACAAGTATATCAGTTAGCAAGGTTCATTCCCTTATTAGAGTTGATGGGGCACATGTGAACTTTTATTAGTGTTGTGCAACTTATCATTGGTGTATGAGTCATTATCTTCCCCAATTGATACTTGATTTCTCATTGAGTGGAGACTTGCTTGTTGCAACAAACTGCTGCACTTGTGATCCCAACTACATTGACTGACCATACTACTAGCAAGCATCACTTGGTGATGAATCTCTTGGTCATGTGCTTCAAAAGATAAACTTCCACACTCAAACTCTCATAGGATGAGCTTGATTGGAGAGGTTCGGTGTTAGAATGATTGGAGTGGTATCAAAGAGGTGAAGAGAGATCAAAGGTTTGGCATGATGTTGGGGTAGAATGCCCTATGAACTCAACACAAGTTCTAAAAGTTGTCACCCAAAGAACATAGGAGCAGGAAGCTCTCCACCACATCCTAGATCCTCCTTTTATAGTATCGGCATACATATGAACTCAATGTGGTCTTGGATCAAAAATATGTAAAATTAAGTCCTTAACTTGACCAACACTTGTCCATGTTGATGTAGGGATCACCAACCATCTTCCTAGTTGCCTCCTCTCATACATAACCAAAAGAAACTTGAATGTTCCTTAGTCCTTGAGCTATGATGTCATTGAGCACCAAAATCCACCTTGGGTATGAAGATGCACTTTCATTTAGCCTTAACCAACGGATCGAAGTCTCCCTTCCTTTTAGTTGATCTATATGACGTGTATTGTGGTTGTGATGCCACAGGTAGGCATAGCAAAAGCCTAGCGGATGTTCATAACTAAAGTAAACTAAAAATTCCTTCTCACTTCTTTACTGATCCTCAACCTCACTAGTACTTCCTCATCAGCACTTGTCTCATTTTCCTCGTCATCTGTGAGAATGGTTGTGCCTCTCATCAATGACTTGTGAAAGTGCAACTATCCCTAGGTGGTTTTGGTAATTCCTAACAACATATAGCTCATTGAGCTAACATTATTTCAAGATAAATATTTCAGGAAAAGCTCAATGAATGGCATGGCATGGATGAGAAAAGTGGACCCCTCAAAATACTAAGGATAAAAGGATTGGCTCAAGCTCAAAGCTCAAGACTCTATATTTTATATTTTAGTGATCCAAGATCACATTGGGTCTATAGGAAAAGCCAATACTATCAAGGAGGGATGAGGTGTTGCTTAATGAGGTTCTTGCTTCATAGTGCTTAGTGATATGCTCCAAAACCCTCAACTACTTTCTCACATCCACATATGACCTAAACCTAAAGTCTAACTTGGCCCCACTGATTCTTTCCATCCGGCGCCACCGAGTTCAGATGTCATAGCCACTGCCACAAACCCTAGGCAAATCGGTCTCACCGATAGGGATCTCGGTCTCATCGAGATGGGATTGTAATCTCTCTATTTCCCTTCGTAACGTTTCGGTACCACCGAGATGAGCGATCGGTCCCACCGAGATTGCAATGTAAACTCTCTGTTTCCCTTTGATAACATTTCGGTCCCACTGAAATGAGCGAACCGGTCCCACCGAGTTTACCAGACCAACTCTCTGGTTAGCTTATTACCAAAATTGGTCTTACCCAGTTTGTGTAATCGGTCTCACCGAGATTATGTTATGCCTTAACCCTAACCATATCGGTCCTACCGAGTTGCATGTCGGTCCCACCGAAAATCCTAACGGTCACTAGGTTTACTGAATCGATCAGACCGAGTTTCTCAATTCGGTCCCACCGAGATTGGTAAATTGTGTGTAACGGTTAGATTTTGTGTGGAGGCTATATATACCCCTCCACCCCCTCTTCATTCGTGGAGAGAGCCATCAAAACAAACCTACACTTCCAACTTACATTTTCTGAGAGAGAACCACCTACTCATGTGTTGAGACCAAGATATTCCATTCCTACCATATGAATCTTGATCTCTAGCCTTCCCCAAGTTGCTTTCCACTCAAATCCTCTTTCCACCAAATCCAAATCCTGTGAGAGAGAGTTGAGTGTTGGGGAGACTATCATTTGAATCACAAGAGCAAGGAGTTCATCATCAACACACCATTTGTGACTTCTTGGAGAGCGGTGTCTCCTATATTGGCTAGGTCTCACTTGGAGCCTCCGACAAGATTGTGGAGTTGAACCAAGGAGTTTGTAAGGGCAAGGAGATCGCCTACTTCGTGAAGATCTACCGCTAGTGAGGCAAGTCCTTCGTGGGCGACGGCCATGGTGGGATAGACAAGGTTGCTTCTTCATGGACCCTTCTTGGGTGGAGCCCTCCGTGGACACGCGCAGCCGTTACCCTTTGTGGGTTGAAGTCTCCATCAACGTGGATGTACGATAGCACCACCTATCGGAACCACGGCTCAAAAATCACCGTGTCTCCAAATTGCGTTTGAATTCTCCAAACCCTTCCCTCTACATTCTTGCAAGTTGCATGCTTTATTTTTCGCTGCTCATATACTCTTTGCATGATTGCTTGAATTGTGTTAAGATTGCTTGACTTGTGCTAAGTTTGCTAAAATCTGCCAAAGACTAAAATGGGAAAAGGTTAAGTTTTTATTTGGTCAAGTAGTCTAATCACCCCCCTCTAGACATACTTCCGATCCTACAAGTGGTATCAGAGCTTTGGTCTCCATTTGCTTTGATTTCCATAGCTTTTGGTGGTCATAGACTTGGTTTCACAACCTAGGAGAGTATGGCGTCTAGCGAGGGAAACTACCACCGTAGAGGTCCTTACTTTGATGGCACTAATTTTGCTAGTTGGAAGCATAAGATGAAAATGCATATCCTTGGACATAACCCCGCCGTTTGGGCTATTGTGTGTATTGGCTTGCAAGGTGAATTCTTTGATGCAAGAGAACCAAACTGTGAAGCTAGTGCGGAAGAGTTGAAGATGCTACAATACAACGCTCAAGCTTGTGATATCCTCTTCAACGGATTGTGCCCCGAAGAATTCAACAAAATCAGCCGTCTTGAGAATGCAAAGGAAATTTGGGATACATTGATTGATATGCACGAAGGTACCGACTCCGTCAAGGAATCCAAGTTGGATGTGCTTCAAAGTCAACTTGACAAGTTCAAGATGAAGGATGGTGAAGGCGTCGCTGAAATGTACTCTAGGCTTGCTCTCATCACAAATGAGATTGCCGGCTTAGGAAGTGAAGAGATGACCGACAAATTCATCATCAAGAAGATCCTAAGAGCCTTGGATGGAAAATATGATACAGTGTGCACATTGATCCAAATGATGCCCAATTACAAGAATCTCAAGCCAACGGAGGTCATTGGAAGAATTGTTGCTCATGAGATGTCACTCAAGGATAAGGAGGAGCTGCACAACAAGTCAAGTGGTGCTTACAAAGCCTCATGTGAAGCTCCCACATCATCAAGTGAGAAACAAACCTTCAATGAAGAATTGAGCCTAATGGTGAAGAACTTCAACAAGTTCTACAAGAGTAGAAGCAAGGAAAGAAGTTCCAAGTCAAGGTCCTACAATGATAAAAGATCTTCTAGTCGAGAGTGCAATTGTTACAACTGTGGAAGACTCGGACACTACTCCAATGAGTGTACGGCTTCCTACAAAAGAAGAGAAGAATCACCTAAAAGGAGAAGTAAAAGAGAAGAACCACTGCCAAGAGAGAGAAGGAGTAGAGATGATCGTTATGAATGAAGAACATCCCGGAGAAGCAAGGATTCGGAAAGGAAGGACAATTCATCAAGGAGCTACACAAAACGAAGACATCAAGCTCATGTTGGTGAATGAGTATCCGGTTCCGACTCCGAACATCACTCCGAGAGAAGCTATCACTCCGACTCCGAACATACTCAACATGAAGGTGTTGCCGGTCTAGCACTTGTGTCAACCAACTCCTACGACATATTTGATTCACCAAATGAGGGACTTGGAAGATGCTTCATGGCTAAAGGCCCGAAGGTAACACACCCCGAGTATGTTGATTTCAATAGTGATGAAGATAACTTGCTAGGTGATGATGGTTTACTTATTGACAACTCTAGTGATGAATACTATGATGAAACGTCAATTAATCATGCTAATCAAGATAAAACGAATGACAATGATAAGGAGAATATTGAGCTCCTAACTAAAGAACTAAACACTCTTAAGTTAGCTCATGAAACTATCTTAGGGGATCATCGAGAACTTTTGAGGGCTCGTGAGAAGTTACGCTTTGAAAAGCTCAACCTTGAGCAAGAGCATGAGTTCTTAAAAGCAATCAATGATGATCTTCACAAGAAAATTTCTTCTTACATTGCCAAGCGTTTACTCTTATCTACTTACATGCCTCAAGTCAAGTCTAGTAACAAGAACAAGAAGGATTCTTCCTCTAGTAGTAACAATAATCATGTTAAATCCAATGTTGTTGCTTCTAGTAGTTCTCTTGATTCCACTAATGATTCTCTTAGCCAAGTTACACTTGAGAAAGAAAATAGCTTATTGAAGGGAATTACAGAGAAAGGTGTTTACAAGAGCCTTCCCAGAAGTAAGCAATTCGAAGAAATTGTACGCAAGCAAGGAAGGCACCGGAAGAACCAAGGTGTTGGTTTTGAACGAAAGTTCAATGCTAATGGAGTTGAGTGGGAAGAAGATCAATACCCCAAGACGAAGTTTGTTCCTCAACAAGAGAAGTATGATCCTACTTCCTTTAAAGGGACACAAGCTCAAGATGATCTTCCACCACAAGACCACAAGCAAAAAGGCAAGGATGAGCTTCAAGAGGAGATTGATGCATTTGAAGAAGCTCCCAAGGCCTTGGTCAAGTGGGTTCCCAAGACTACGTCAAGTTCTACTTCATCAAGCACGACTACAACTCCAAGGATTCCCATCAACATGGTGTGGATCCCGAAGAAGAAGAACTAGAGAGTTCTTGAGGGTGACTCCACCAACATACTTCACTCATATCATTTTGGCAAGGACAAGTGCAATCAACTTCCACATCTTGCACTAGTCCATGGAGTCACAAACCCTCTTGTTGGTAAGACAAGGGACAAGGTAACCTAATGCTTTCATAGACATCATTTTGTGTGTGCATCACTCTATGTCTATGGATATCCTTGTTTGTTCCTTGTGGGACTAACCCGTGTAGGTATTGAAAGTGCAACTCACTCCAAAGGATTGCTCCAAAAGATCTACATCAACATTGAGCATCCACATCTTCAACACCTACATGAAGTCATCATCGACAAAACCCAAGGTTAGTTCATCCCTCTAAGGGGGGATCTCACATCTAGGGGGAGCTTTACTCTAAGAGTTGAGTTAAAACAACTCTATTGGTGTGAACACATCAATGCATTATGTAAAAGTGGTAACCCCACTTGAGCTTAAACGATGAGTATGACCTATGATCAAATGTTCTCATTTGACTCCTAAGTCAATATACTCATATATAGATGACCTAGTCATCGCCAACTGCTTGATAGATGCTGGAATTGGTTGTGCATGCTTTGCCACATATTTCATTTGTCATTTTATTCTGTGAGCATGTTGATTTCATATTTTACTCATTCGAGGACATCCACTTGTAGTTTTGCTTGTTTAGCTTCTTTTTATTTTGCCAAGTGGATGGACAAGAATGCCTAAGAACCTTCTCTAGCTATCTATGCTTTTCTTGTCTCAAACTCTATTCATGCTACATCACAAAATTTGATCAAGTCAGATTCGAACCACTCTGTGTGAGGAGCACTCGGAGTCCCCGATTCGTCATGGACTTAAACTTCCAAAACTTCTTTGTGTGTTTCAGTCTGACCGATTCTTCCACTTCGGTCATACCGAGATCACTAAGTCGATCTAGGTTTTCAATCTCGGTGCAACTGATCTAAACTTTTCGGTCACACCGAGTTGCAGTAATGCATCTCGGTGCCACCGAGTTGTTCCACTCGGTTACACCGACAGGGTCAGGCTATATATACCCACGGGCAAAACTTTGGAAATTTTCTCCGAACTCTTTCGCCCGCGCTCAGCCCGCTCTGCCTCCAGGGTCTCCGGATCGTCCTCCTCGTCGCCAGCTGCCTCCCGCCGCTGGTCTCTGCCGCCGACAATGGGAATCAACTCCACCGTTGCCTCCGTAGCGAGTCCATCACCGAACTAGGGTATGGACTTGATCACTGTGCTATCCCTATCTGATTCCTAGCACATTGTGTTCCCATGAATCTTGCCACGATTGAAACTATCTTATCTAGTCAAAACGCTCCGTAGATTAGGTTTGGATTGGAAATTTAGGGTTAGGTTTCTGCTGAAACCATCTCGGACCCACCGAGTTGTAGAAATCGGTTTCACCGATTTGGCCAAGGCCATTGCACATGTGATTCTCGGTCTGACCGAGAATTGCAAATCGGCGTGACCGAGTTCAGGACTTTGTGAAACCCTAGCAGTCTCGGTGCCACCGAATTGTGGCTCGGTCTGACCGAGTTCACTAGTTTAGGTTCCTAAAGCTTCTTCGATATCACCGAGTTTACAAATTGGTAGATCCAAAATGCTTTCTATGGAAAACTAAAACTAAGTTTTTAACCCATTCTTTTGCAAAAAACTCTGTATTTTGTGATGCTCATCCCCTCCATCTCATCTATATCTATTCACAGGGTGAGCTGTCAGTGTTTGCAATATGTCTGATCAAAGTGACAGCCAGAACAGGGAAGAGGAGCAGGTTCACATGAGTGAGGGCACTAGTCCCTCCAGTTCCTCAGATGATGGCAGCAGGAGCACCCCAAGCAACTTACCCAAAGCTGCCACCAGGGCCAGAAAGAAGAGAACCTCAGACTCTGAGGATGAAGATTATGTGGCAGAAGAGGATGAAGCCACTTCCAGAAAAGTGCTCAAGAAGGAATATGGCACAGCTGCAGCCACTAAGCCTGGACTGAACAGGAAAATCCCAGCCAAAAGGACTCCTATGCTGAAGGTCAGAGGATCCACTAAAAAACTGAGAAATCTGATCCCAAAGAACCAGAAGTGACTGAGAAGAAGAGGAAGGAAAGGGTCAAGAAGACCATGGCCAGGGTTGTTGGAAAGCCTTCCATGATGGAAGAGGAAGAAGAAGAGGTTGCTGCACCAGCACCTAAAGCACAGAAGCTTATGGGTGATGCCATCAGGTCAGGGGCTGCTTCTTCAAAGCCCAAAGAAGCACCCAAGGCTGCTTCCAAGCCCAAGACTACACCTAAGAGGAATACCAAGAACATACCAGCTGCTGAGAAGAACAAGGCCCAGTACCTGAAGTTGTTGCTGAAGATGATGATGAGCATGTCTTGAGAAAGTTGAAGCCTAAAATTCCAGATCATAACATGCTCATCCTATAGCTGAGAACATGAAGCTGAGGAAGGATGCAGGTCTCAGACAGTGGAGGTTGACTGATTCTTATGCAGTCAGGAGGAGAATTGCTGTGGACTACAGGTTCCATACAAAGGAACAGCAGGATTTCTATGAGACAGTGCTGCTGGACAAGAAGCCAATAATCTGTGACATGAGATGGGTGGACTGGAAATACATCAAGGAGAATGAAGAACACTATCCTGGTGTGCATGACAGTTTCAAGGGTTGTGGAGTGGAAGACTTTGTTGGGAAGAAGCTCACAAAGTGAAATGATGAGCTAATAATGCAATTCTACTCCATAGCACACTTTTATCCAGATGGCAGGATAGTATAGATGTCTGAAGGTACTAGGTACCAATCATCAATTGAAGAATGGGCCAATCTGATCAATGCACCTAAGGAGAAAGAGGATGACTTGGATGTCTATGCCAAGAAGAATATGGATCACAACACTATGGCACATATGTACAAGGAGATCCCAGATTCTGCTGTTGAAACACACAAGTTTGGATCGGTACATTACCTTCTGTCAAGACTGCCAACCATCAACTGGATCCTCAGACACACTCTTTTGCCTAAGTTAGGAGATCACAATATGACCAGAGTCCATGCAATAAATCTGCTACACTTATTTGATGTGCCACAAAAGTTCAGGGTCATGAGCCTCATAGTTGAAACTATCAAGAGGACAGCTGCTGACCAGAAGAGAAGTTGTGGGTATGCCCCACAGATCCAGGAGCTGATTAACTCCAAGATGGGCACTGGCACATACTTGTTAAACAAGGAACACATGCCTATCTATCCAGATTTTGAGGACAACCAAGCGGTTATGGATGAAGATGAACCATCTTCTGTGCAAGCACAAGCAAAGAAGGAGAAGGCAAGGACTGAGAAGGCTGCCAAGATGCCACCAATTGATAAGGCATCTGAGTACTTCCTGAAGAGCAAGCAAGATCAGCTTGGCTACTTGATTGCATCTACTCTAAGGATTGAGAAGGGGTTGGCCACCCTGACTCAAAACCAGGAGAGCCTGGAGAGGATCATGGAGCAGAAGTTCTATGACTTGGATGTGAAGATCACTGAGATCCAGTCTGTTGTTGAGCAACTTGAGGATGACATGCAAGAGAGGAAGGGCAAGACAACCACTGAGGCATTTGCTAGAGTGCCTAGAGCTCAGAGATCAGCTGCAGTGCCAGTGAAAGACACAAGAGCAACTTCATCTGCACCAGCTACAGCTTCAGTGCCACCAGCTCCAGCATCTACTCCACCAGCTCCAACTTCATCAACTGATGCCTTCGTTCTTGGAGTCATTTCTACACCACCACATCAAGACCAAGCCTGAGAGTCGATTTAGTACTATGCATTTTCTAGTAACTTTTTGGTAACTTGTTGCCAAAGGGGGAGAAAAATGTATAGATCATAGGCTTCGAGAGAGAGTGTTTGCTTTTTGGTGGTTGAACTCTATTTGCTTTCGCTTGTTTGAGATACTTTATGTCTGTGTGATACTTGGATGATCATGTGTTTGATCATATGCTACATTAATGCTTGTTGGATGACATTATCCTTTTATCTCTATATGATCATTCACTTTGCTTGGTGATGAGTGCATGTATTTTGATTATTATCATTTTGAGCGCTCCACCAAGATGTACGTGACATGGGAGAGTAACTCATGATCCTAACTCTATGTGCATTTGCAGTCCAAAGCAAATCTTAAACCATGCACAAATTTAGGGGGAGCTCTCACATTTCACATACTTCTCAAAGCGATAATGTTTTTCAATCTTATTATCATTTATCGAAGCTTTGATCTATATGTTGTCAACAATTACCAAAAAGGGGGAGATTGAAAGTGCAACTATCCCTAGGTGGTTTTGGTAATTCCTAACAACATATAGCTCATTGAGCTAACATTATTTCAAGATAAATATTTCAGGAAAAGCTCAATGAATGGCATGGCATGGATGAGAAAAGTGGACCCCTCAAAATACTAAGGATAAAAGGATTGGCTCAAGCTCAAAGCTCAAGACTCTACATTTTATATTTTAGTGATCCAAGATCACATTGAGTCTATAGGAAAAGTCAATACTATCAAGGAGGGATGAGGTGTTTCTTAATGAGGTTCTTGCTTCATGGTGCTTAGTGATATGCTCCAAAACCCTCAACTACTTTCTCACATCCACATATGACCTAAACCTAAAGTCTAACTCGGCCCCACCCATTCTTTCCATCCGGTGCCACCGAGTTCAGATGTCATAGCCACTGCCACAAACCCTGTGAGAGAGAGTTGAGTGTTGGGGAGACTATCATTTGAAGCACAAGAGCAAGGAGTTCATCATCAACACACCATTTGTTACTTCTTGGAGAGTGGTGTCTCCTAGATTGGCTAGGTGTCACTTGGGAGCCTCCGGCAAAATTGTGGAGTTGAACCAAGGAGTTTGTAAGGGCAAGGAGATCGCCTACTTCGTGAAGATCTACCGTTAGTGAGGCAAGTCCTTCGTGGGCGACGGCCATGGTGGGATAGACAAGGTATCTTCTTCGTGGACCCTTCTTTGGTGGAGCCCTCCGTGGACTCGCGCAGCTGTTACTCTTCATGGGTTGAAGTCTCCATGAACGTGGATGTACGATAGCACCACCTATCGGAACCACGACTCAAAAATCACTGTGTCTCCAAATTGCGTTTGAATTCTCCAAACCCTTCCCTTTACATTCTTGCAAGTTGCATGCTTTATTTTTCGATACTCATATACTCTTTGCATGCTTGCTTGAATTGTGTTAAGATTGCTTGACTTGTGCTAAGTTTGCTAAAATCTGCCAAAGACTAAAATTGGGAAAAGGTTAAGTTTTTATTTGGTCAAGTAGTCTAATCACCCCCCCCCCTCTAGACATACTTCCGATCCTACAACTTGTAAAAGACCGCCTTTAATTCTTTCTCTACACCTTCCATGGCCATCATTTTTATCTCTTGTCCTCCCTCCCTTTTATGAGATTGAGAAGGTAATCCACTCGTTTTTAATTTTGTGCAAGTGAAGAGCTCGGTCCTGACCCCTTCTTTGTCTGACTCCAAATGTTGTAGAGTTTGCAGTTTCTTCTTACTCCTTCCATCTTGCTCGAGTAGAATCCCCCAACCTTGCCAGCTCAGTTCACCACCTCCCATCGCACCCACATCTCTAGTCCTCCGCCGCCAAACTACTTCTAGCTTGGCAACAGTGTATTACCATCGCGTGCCAGCTGCATGTGAAGGGTTTGGATGGTGGATGTGTGGGACTGGGAAAGGGGTCGAGAAGCTTAATGAGAGGGTTGTCGGGCTCTCAAACAATAATGCAGAAGAAACACAGTATGTGTAGGTTTCTGATTCAACTCAACCCTAAACTAAACTAAAGACTGAGATGGATTGGATCTAGGCAGATGTGTGGATGGTAAAGTTGAACCAATATTCCAAAATGTGGATTGCTGCCGTACTAGCCAGAACCCTAACCTCATTCACGAGAGGGGCCTAGAATTGTCACTCTCGGGATAGAACTTAGTGCTCAATCCATGAAATCAATCTCATGACAGGTCGGCATTTCTTATACTTGTACATCGTATCAAAAAAGCCCAAGTAACAAAAAAGGGAAGTCCCCAACTCAAACCGAGAACTTGTATGTCCAAGTTCTCATAATATGTGGCTTGCGCAAAACAAGAAAGATTACTCTTATGAAAGTTAATCTTAGTATAGTTTAGGGGCTAAGTGAGCCCCAAAAATAGCCTGCAACGAAAAGCGAGATAAGCCGATAATTCAGGGGTGACAAGTGAGCTTGGCTCACTAGAGATCGGGAGCCATAATCGCGATATCTCCACACGAAACTCAGTCACAAGTAGGTTGAGATTCATAGTGCAAGGCTGCAAACACTACAATGAGCATGACACATCATATAGTTCCTTTTACTTTTCGTTGGCACTTGAGACAATAGGCATGGCCTAACATCGACACCCCTCATTTAAGCAAAGAAAAAATTCTATCTCATCGTAATGATCATCAGGACAGCTTTTTGTCTCTGCCATTCGCACCAGACAGGGCCGGGCTATTCGCAGCAAGCAGCAAAGCCACGGCACGAACAACAAGAGCAGCACAACGGGGGCAAAAGAAGAAAAGACAGAGCGTGGATTTGTACCAGGATTATTCGGCTGGTTCCTTAAAAAACCAGGCACTCGGCCTGGCCGGAATGCCCATCATTTCAGGAAGCATATATGGTGGAGCTTTAACCAACACAACAGTTACGGCACCGCGCGAGTGGCCTCCGGAATCATTGCTAGATCATGTCACAAACACACTACCTGTACCCAGAATCGCATGAATTCGGGAAGTGATTGCGCTTTACTTTATGCGTCAGCATAATCAATCCAACTGCCTACTCCAAGCATCAGAATGTTCCGATTAAAATGTACATCTAGTGCATCTCAAGTACTCCCTCCGTAAAGAATTATAAGAGCGTTTAGATCACTACTAGTGATCTAAACGCTCTTATATTACTTTACAGAAGGAGTACTATTAGAAAGCAGTGCGTTCGGCGCGTTTGAAAGCAACTCCAGCATATTCCCAACCAGGCAAGGGGCTCATTTTGAGCACAAACATCATACATGTGTCAGGAAAATATACAGCATTGAAGAATGTGGAAATGGCAAAGATACTACCAAATACAGAGGAGTATATGCCATAAAATGACATGCCCATGATCTTGTATAGAAAGATCCATGCAGATATAAGGTGCCAATACGTTGTTATGGATACAACACATCAAAAAACAAAACTTCTCAGAAGTAGCAAAATTTGGCTATATAAACGTTTTGGGACTACAGATATCAGCGTCGCAAAATGTAAAGAACGTAAATATACCTGGGGTGTATGGAAACCTAACCATCAGTGTCCCTTGCAACACAATAATGAGCAAATGTCACATGTTCAGATCCACATTTCTGTACCTTGCCTGACAGATAAAAAAGCTTCTGGTGCCATCAAAAATATACATGTTCTTCAATAATGAAAACAATGATGCAAAGCAATCACCCAACAAAATGCACCCCTTGTCTTGCGAGTTCTAACAGACAATAATGGTACCATAAGGTAGAAACTTAGAAGCAATATTAACTACTCAGTGGTCCAACAAACATTAAAACAAACTTTTACGCAATATGGCGTTAGAAGCTCAACGGTTGAACTATATATCAATTGTCAGAATGGCTAGGTAAAGTAAGAAAAACATTATTCCAGTGACTGGACAGCAGCAATACAAAACAAGACTATGATATCCACATAAGCCATCATACACATATCACCAAGAAGTTAAGGAAAAGGAATAGTCAGCAGTCTACACTAAACAAGTACTAGGTCTGTTACCTATGATCAGAGGCTACCAATACCAAGTTAGCATCAATGATTTTTCGTTAAGATACAATTTCATCGATCACCGTGTCATATAAACATGTACCATCTCAAGGAAAATTTGTAAAAGATGTGGTTAATAACTTCAAGAAAACAAACCATAGCTAGTATACTAACACAGAAATGATATCAATATATCTATCTTCCACATCAGATATCTCATGCAAATTTGAATCGATGAACTTCAAAAGGGAACAAAGACAATAGTATTGTCGAACACCATGGTAAATATGATTATGATAAGAAAAAATGACAGGGTGAATGTTCACACACACACAAAAGAAATACCACTTACGAACAAAACCCTACTTGAGTTGAACATAAATTAAATGACAAGCTAGCAGATTTACAATATATTAGGTCACACCCAGGTTATAAACAAACATAACATAAAAGCTACAGGTAATCAAAATCCTAATCACACCTAGGCTTCCCAAGTGCATGGATTACATAGCAAGTTAGCAATCCCAATATTTTAATCGGTGAGTACAAAAGTTGCTTCAACCGATTAATTCTTTTCATCTATTAGTAATCGGTGAACAATAATTTGTTTCACAGCAAGTCATTAATCACAAGACCAAGTTGATGCCATAAACTTAACAGGACAAACAATAGTTTTTCAGGCACACTAGCTGGGGATTAACAAATGTCACCCCATAAGAGTTGGGCTAGTCATCAATTAGATCACCATCATCACAAGAATACAAGCAGCACATGTCCACATTACTAGATCCGTTGAAATTTTTGTCCAAAGAAAAGGGACGTGACAGAAGTTAGTAGCATTGATAAAAAAACATGTGATGATCGTGCCTTCACGGATATAATATAAATAAATATACACATATCAAGCCAATTTATTGTGCCAATTATATGCCTCAACAGTCTGTCACTGTTGACCCAGTTTGTCAAGTGACACACGTCTCTGAACACAACACAATTATATGCCCAGGTGCAATGACAAAATTCTGGTGTTAAATTCTTCCATATAGAACAAATTAAGTCCAAGGGCGACTAAATAGCAGCACCTTATCTAGTATGACTATTTAAATGGAAACAGAAACATCAGGCAGGAAAGGAGGAAACCTTGTCCAACAGTAGCAGCAGCAGGTGTACAATTAGTCAAGCAGCAGCACGATTCAAGGAGAGAGTCAAGGCCTACGAAGCCCCCAAAGTCTACCATCTACAAGCTGATGAAATAAAGAAGATAGCTGAACAGTAACCGTGCTCCCCAAAGGATGGCAACAGTCGACATGGCGACATGGACGGACGCCATCATCGCGCACATGAGATAATAGCAGCTTTGATGATGAAAAGATAGCCCAGCGACTAACACCAATCCCAAAAAAATTAACATATACTTCATCATGGCTGATGAGCCATGCATGAATGGCCTGCCCATGTGCATGATGCGGCTGGGTAACTTGCAACAGCAGCTTAAGCAAGCAGGCTATAGTGTAGCCGACCAAGATTTTCACCCAGCAAGCAAAGGAGAAAGAAGGCTGCAATCCCAGGCAGTGAACCGTGTCAAATCAGGCATGCATGGGTTTGCTTTTCACACGCCTTTCTTTCCTTTCCTTTCACATCTTGTCAATCCGGCACGGGGAATCAATATGGGGGCTAGCACAAAAAACCATGGCTGGTAGGATAGGAAGGTGGAGCACAGCACAGGAAGCAACCATGAATGATCCTGCCTCCTCTCCTCCTCATGCATCTCCTCTAGCCTCTTCTACAGCATCAACATGCATGCCAATTATCAAAAGATGAAGATGCTAGTAACATAGTTTAACATGTAGCATAAGTGTAGTAGTAGATAAGATGGTGTATAATAAGCGCAAGAATTCCCTCATCACATGCAGCATTACACACTGGCCTCTCTCTAGGACACAAGTTCCAATGCAATTAGAAGATGCTCTATCTACAAAGCACAAAGCCAATGCCAAGAGTGCATCCATATGCCTCCCATTCCTTCAATCCTACCTACCCGTGGAAAAAGATGGGGAAAACAAACAGGGAAAAGGGTGCTCCGATGAGTGGGTGAGATAAACAAGATAGGCATGGCAAGCATTGGATGCCAAATCGGCCACGCAAAGGAGTGAAAACCAAGCAAGCGAGTGTTGGCAAGAGTCAAACTTTTCTGCTCAGCCTATCATGATAATCTATCTATCTATCTATCAGCAGGAGAGAAGCCTGAACAGTGCACGCCTCTGGATCCCAGCCTGCTCGAAATGGCACCCACGGCCTACATGGTTTGCACCCCTGAACACATCCCCATAATTGGAAAGGCAGGCATTGGGAACATAAGCAAAGCATGAGACAAGAAGAAACCAATTGGACAAAACCAGCAGGCAATAACCTGATCAATTCAGTATGCAGAGTACTACTAGTGTTGATTTGATCTTCATTATCTTGTTTAACATTCCTAATTGACAATTATTCTTCTCTAAGAGTACATTAGTACTGATAGAAAATTAAGGAACTGATGTCATACAGCATGAACAAATTAATGGCGAACACCATGCATTGCATTGCACCCCGGCCATGAGAGGGTTGACAGGTTTGTACTTACTAGCAATGAAGAGAAGAAACGAAAGAATGGTACTGTAGTAATGATCTACTATGTGACCTTACTCTTCTAGCAGCTCGGCTCAGTTCATGGTGTTACCATAGCTGGAGCCGCCGCCAAGTATGTGCTGGCCTCCTCCCCCTCCGCCTGCTCCTCCGGCGCCAGCACCGCCGTACATGTCGGAGGGCGCCATCGAGGAGGACCCCCCACCGCCTCCCCTCGCGGCATTGCCGCCGCCGCCGAGGTGGAGCTCGGACATGTTGGGCACCGCGCCGCCGGTGCTCGAGTCGATGTCATTGCTGGCGCGGCCGTCGTCGACGCCCTGGTCGTAGAGGAAGCCCTTGAAGACGTGGCCGTTGATGGTCACCGTGGCCTGGTACGCGTACTCGTCCTCGCCGTCGTCGACGGACGTCACGCGCACGCACCTGAACACCGCCGGCGCCCGCACCTGTCGCGGCAGGTTCCCCCTGAACGACGCGTCTGCAGCACACACACATAGTAGATGCTGAGCGAACTGTCGCGAATTACACCACGCGTGGCCGTGGTGGGCGGCGTGGTTACAAAACATACCTTGATGGCTGGAGGTGGTGTCGTAGCTACGCGGCGTGGTGGCGTTGGAGGTGGAGGTGTGCGAGGTGGTGGGCTGCTGGGAGGAGAGGAGGCGAGGCTTCTTCGACCCGGCGGCGGTGGCGTTGGCGGGGGACGAGGAGGAGCCGCCGAGGTGCTGGCGCTCGCGGCGGCGGGCGGCGGGGACCCAGGTGCTCTTGACGTGGGTGGAGCAGTCGAAGCCGCGGCTCTTGCAGCAGGTGCGGCAGCGGCTGTGGGTGCAGTCCTTCTTGGCCTGGTTGCCGCAGTCCTGGCAGGTGGTGGTGCCGGACCCGGAGGAGCCGTCGCCGCCGGGGTCGAGCATCGGGCCGGGCTTCTTGAGGTAGAAGGCGCCGAGGCTAGGGTTAGGGTTGCCGCCGCCACCGCCGCCCGCGGCCGACGGCGAGTGCTGCTGCTGATGATGGTGCTGCGCGGACTGCCAGAACTGGATGCCGCCGCTGGCGGCCGCGGCCGCCTTGGCCGCCTCGGGGTCGAGCACGCAGGGGCCGGCGGAGAGCAGCGGGAAGATGGCGTCGGAGGCGGCCGCCGCGGCGGCCGCGTCGTGGTGGTGGTGATGGTGGTGCGTGTGGTGGAACGACGCGGCGGGGGCGACCACCACCATCCCCACGTCGCCCGCCGCCATGCCGTAGTTCAGGGCCGCCTGGCGCGAGGCGGGGGACGAGGAGGCCGCCGCCGACGCCGGGCCCCAGAGCCCGGCCCCCAGCGCGGCGCCGGAGGCGGCCGCGGCGCCGGCATTGAAGCCGAGCGAGAGGTCGTCCCCCCTGCCGCCCCCCGCGGCGGCGGCGGAGGAGGCGACCCAGTCAGCGAAGGCGCCGGTGTCGGACGGGAAGCGCCGGCCCGAAGCCACACTTATACCCAGCGAATTCCGCGGCGGGGGTCGGGATTAAAAATACCGCCGCCCCTCCGACCGAACCCGCCGCCCGCCGCCTAGAAGCTACTGCTACTCCCCGTAGTGGCTGCGGATCCTGCGCCGCCGATCCGGGGGGACGGACGGAAGGAGAATAAAAATCCTCCACTAGCGCTGATGCTACGACTCTCTCTGACGCAGCAGCAGCGGAGGCTGAGGCTGAGGCTGTGGTGGGAGCTTCTTCTCCTCTTCTCCGCCTTGGAAACAGTAGGAGACGGGCGGACGGATGGATGGATAGCGAGGGCACTAGGCTGCGGCGTCTCTATCGCCCCAATTACTACGACTAGCGCGCGCCGGCCGGCCACGACCCCTCCCCCTCCCTCTCGCTATCCCAACTCCTCCAAGCACCGAGCTCACTCTACCACTCTACTACCTCTAGCTCTAGCTGCCTATATAGTACCTGCCTGACAGGGCCCATCAATCTAGCTCGTCTCCTCTCTCTCTCTCTCTCTCTCTTTCCCCCTTCCTTTTTCATGGCACCTTTATTTTTTGTTTTCCTTGGTGTGATTTTTAGCACTTTTGTAATGTCTATGGAAGCCAAGGTTGGCTTTTGCGGATGATGGAGGGGGGGTGCGGTGTGGGGGCTCTGAAAATTCCCGTGGGACGGAGGGACGGAGATCTTCTCTTCTGGATCGACGATGATCACTCGCTATCCATCCATCCATCTTTGGCCGCTTCTTTTCTCCCCGCAGGCTTCCCACGCACTGCCCAGCCTCTCCTGCCGCGCCTGCTGCGGCCAGGCAGCCGCGTTAATTGCCGGAGTACCACCAGCATATGCTCCGGCGGCTAACGAACGATTCTGGTTTTCTTTCATACAGCAAGTTTTGTTCGGACGTGGCGCCGCTGGCCGGGGAAGGGACGGCGTCCGGAGTTAACGCTGGCAGCTCTATTCAGACCTCATCACAGCGCGTCTCATTGGCTTGGTTTGCTGGGCACCGGTGCGTGACCAGTAGCAGTAACTGTTCTTAACAGCGGCGTGATTCATGATTGGCCGGAGAAGAACGGACTCTTTTCACTGCGCGCTGTCACTAATTATATACATTTATATACATTTATTTGTCTTTTTTACGCTACGTCTGAAAGTATATTACTATAGAGACTCACACCGACTTGGTCTGCATGTATATACATATGTATTTTTAAGATGCATATGTATTATATATGAGAAAAGGGCTCTATGGAGCCGGTCCTCCATATGCCCTTTTCCATGGGTTGTGGAGGGGTTTGAAGATGTTGGCAGAAAAATGTGAACTCCTCGGAAAGGGGGGAGTGGCGTTGGCATCGTACTAAAAAAAAGAAACAGAAACCAACGGTGGCTGTCATGACATGAGAATGAGGACAGCCCGGGTCGTGGTGTACTTCCATCAGAATGAAGATCTATCAGCTAGAAACGATTCAAACGTGAAATCCGATGGCCGAAATCGTTAGGGGACTGAAAGATCTCGGTTTAGGTGTAGTTTGACTGTCCGAAATTCAAAAGGACCCCGCTTTGGGAATATGAAAACATTGACTACATGCATGTATACATTTTTATCTAATTTTAGGGTCATAAATACATCTTGAGGAGAAGGTTCCATTGGCCGAAGAGACTCGGGTCGGGTCGTGTCATCAATGATTACTCAATTGGTACAAGAAGATGGATTGATGCCTCTTCTTGTATTAGTTCTACTACATTCATCGAAGAGGCTTGGGTCGGGTCTAGGGGGCTACTGAGAAGGTCGGTGTTTTGCTTGCAACTAGGAGCTCAAGTACACGTGTACAATGTAGTTAGTAGTAGGAACTAGTCGGGGAGCTGCTTGAAGGCTTTCTCATTATATGGCAAACTTTGGTAGAACCCAGGTTTGTACTACAAACTTGGCTTGGCTCCGGGTCCAACAATGTTGACAACTTAAGTCACATAGATTGTAACTGTTAATGTGTTGAGTAATACTATAATACAAGTGCTTATTTCACATGAAAAAAATCCAATAAATTCGAGTTGGCCAGGCTGTCCAGAGAAGCCCCTTAGGGTGTGTTTGGTAGCATGCATGGACCTAGCCTAGTTGTTCTCCTCTCATACATGCTAAGTGTAGACATGATGAGTCCATGTAGTTGATGTTGTTTGGCAGCGATGTATGTGTCGAGACATGCTGAGCTGAGACTTTGTTTGGCAGCATGCATGTGTTTAGACATGCTGAACAATTTCCAATTTCGAATATTTTTTTTTGAATGATAAACAAAATTGGAAAAATATGAACACAAATTTAAACATATTTTGATTTTTCTTTTTAAAATTCTAAATATTTTTTGGAAAATTATAATAAAATTTGAAATTCTAAACTTTTTGAAAAATTGAATATATTTGCAATTCCGAGTTTTTTTGAAAATTTAAAGAAAAAATTGAAATTTGTATATTTTATAAAAATTTAAATAAAATTTTAAATTCTGATTTTTTTTAGATTCAAACATTTTTTGATTTTATTTTGAAATTCCGAACATTGTAGATTTTTTAAAAAAATTGAAATTCTGAACATTTATTGAAAATTCAAACAAAATTTGAAATTATGAAAGTTTTTTGAAAATTTAAACAATTTTGAAATCCTAAACTTTTCAAAAAATTATTATTTTTTGAATTCTAAAGTTTTTCGAAAATTTAAACAAATTTTGAAATTCTGAACATTTTTTGAAAGTATAAACATATCTGGACGTGGTCTGGGTTTCGTGGGTGGGGACGAGTGTCAGGGCCAGCATGGCTGCCTCCATGCACCCTGTCTGGGGTGCATGAGATGAGCATAGCTGAGGGCCCTTTTATGCATCACATGAGCATAGCCCATGTGAGCTCATGCATCCTACCAAACAAGCAAAAGTGGGTCGGATTGGGAACTTTTGCCCTCATGCACCCTCCATGCACCCTACCAAACACACCCTAATTAAGTTTTTAGTTCTTTTTCGGCTTCAAGTATGTGTAACCTAGAAGCTGCCGAGAAATGGAAAGGAACATGCCATATCATAGAAGGACAACATATGTTATATGGAACATTGTTTTTCTTTCTTTGTATATATTGAAGATTTTTTTTTGTTTGGTTGGAATGAACATAACTTACACGGTTTGGTTCCTTCTGGTGGAACCAGCCCAGCCAGATTCAAGTCCTGAAGTTGGGACGTATACTCACATTTTTCTGCATTTACTTCCGGCTTTCTTGACGATGTTTGTTTGCGCACATGGGTGAGTGTACGTGCATGTATGTAGATGCGCATTTACATTGTGTTTCTAAACAAATGAAAATATTAGTTTTGAGTGAACAGATGTGTTTGTGCAATCTTTCTTAAAGAAAAAAACTAAGAAGACATTTTCTTTGAGCAAAATAAGTTAAGATAGGTGTGTCTAACTCTCATCGAGATGAGAAATAACAATGTCCCATCTAGCAACTCATAAATCATTGCATTTTAGGCGGAAATTCATAACGATTATTTTTTTTCTTTGATTAATCAACTAATCAAGTAGTGTACTCACCCCGCAAAAAGAAAAGAAAATCAAGTAGTGTGCTCGTAGATCTGCCTTTTGTTGCTAACCCGTGTATCGGATGGTGACAAAGACAGACATCTACACTAGTTCCTCGTTTGGACCCATGCATGGATATCTTGTTCTGATAGGGAAGTGTCAACGCGCGCGGTGGTCTCATTTGGAAAACCAGATGCCATGGCGTGCGTGCGTGGTCCTCCCTCCGTTGCGCAGAATTCCTGTGGAGCAGGCACGAGACCCAAACGGCGAAACAATACACGCTAAGGCAAAGCAAACAATAACCCAGGAAGATACTCGTACGTGGCTGCCTAAACAACTGTTTGCTGGAGCGCCGCATGCATGTCGCCGCTGTAAAGCCTGTGCCAAAGTTGTTCGGCGACATGGATGGACCTACGCCGGTCGGGTCCCGACGTGACGCAGACTGCGATGCGAGAGCTAACGAGACGCCGCAGCTTTTGCTGCCTGTGAGCGAGCAGCCCGATCCCGGCCTGATCCTTCCATCCGGCTCCTGTGTCGTGTGTGCCGTGGTGGTGCCCCGCTCTCATGTCTCATGCACGCTTTGGGCCAGGTTTACACGTTAAAGGCCAAGTCCGAGAGTGAGATTCCCCGTCCGGTCGCCCTCGTCAGATCTGGCACGCGCCGATTAGGTAAACTGAACGAGCATTCCGTCCTTTTGCTCCCGCCGCGATAAAGCCGAATCGGTGGACGAATGATCGGCGTGCGGCGCGGCTCCCCGGATGTTCTCTGCCTGCAGCGATCGGAGCCTAAACTATTCTCCCGCCGTCCGGCATATGCTTGCCATGGCGCAGATTTAACAAATTGACATGCACATGTTTCCACGTTAAAAAAACCGTGCTACCACCGTAATACTCCCTCCATTCCTAAATATTTGTCTTTTTAGAGACTTCGAATGACTACCACATACGAAGTATATAGATATATATTTTAGAGTGTAGATTCACTCATTTTGCTTCGTATGTAGTCATTTGTTGAAATCTTTAAAAAGACATATTTAGGAACGGAGAGAATACAACATAAGACCCTCGGAAGAAATGCTACGTGGTCAAAACGATTTTGTACTGTCCGATTCTTATTGTAATGTACTAATTTTTTCATGAATTTTCATACAAGTACTCCCTTCGACTCATAAAACTTGTCTTACATTTGTCCTAAATACGGATGTATCTAGACAAATTTTAATGTTAGATACATCCAAATCTAGATAAATGTAAGACAACTTTTTCGAGGCAGAAGTAATATCTAATTTGTGAACATTGAGTTTGCTAACCACATGTTCCATGCGTTTACAAGTATCTACTTTAATTATGCATTATGGTAAAAAGACAGATTTAATGTGTAATATTACCATGCATTTGCACTAGAAAAAAGACAGCGATGCTGTGTTTGTGGGATGTGATATTTCGGTAAATGGTGCTGCAGTGGCGACGGTGCGAAGCATCTTGGATGGTGCTGCCCAATTCTTTCGAGGTGGTGAAATGTGATGCTCCTTGGAGGCGTTGCCGAGGGTATTCGACATCTCCCTCGCTCGTATGGAATTGGTTGTTGTCTCCGGGCGAAAGCCTTGATTCGGTCGGATCGGCATGATGGCGGCGTACTTGATGTCGTTCCTCTGTTGAGAGCATCGTGTTTGGAGGCATGGCCTGGTTCCTCATTGCTCTCCTCCGGTGTTTGCTGTGGCCCAATTTTGATTATCGACGGCGCTATGCACGGCCTTCGTCGGTGCGTCCAAGACGGTGTTTTCCTCGGATCGGATCAAGTCCTGCCAATTACTTGCCACTTGCTCTTCGGCATTTAGGGTGGATGGTGCGTTGACAAGCGAAGTTCTGTGGGAGCAGTTGGTCTTCTGAGGTGCCGACATGGGTCGATACGCGGAGTTGTTATCTGTTGGGCAAGCACTTGTGCTTTGTAGTGTTGTATGGTCATTGGTGGCCTGGGTGTGGTGGTTGTGGTACACTCGTTGTTCGCAACGAGTGATAGTCATCTTGTACTTATAGTTCTGCCTTCTATAAAGCTATGGTACGCCTAGGCGTACTCTAAAAAAAAGATATTTCGGTAGATTTTTAATTCTACCACGTTTGATAGTAGATCATGTGGTATAGAAACAAGGAGGAGAGAGAAAAATAGTTGATAATTCGCGATGAAATTGAATCTTAAGAATCATGATTACAGCCGATCAATGGTGTACCTATGTTGTCGCAATTAAGACAAACTAGTCATGTAAAGGCATTTCAGACTCGCATTACTATATGGCCCATTTTAAATTTCATATCTGATCATCCTTAGGCAACTGGAAATTTTGGAAGCCTCAATGGATCTATGTAGGGAGAAAAGCTCAACTCGAGTGCAAGAAGATTTCCGGGTCCTCTATGGCAAGTGCAAGTTGAAGGTCTCATTGTTCACGTGGGAGGGGGTGGATAGTTGCCGGTTCTTGAGGAACGCGGGGAGGGGGGGGGGCAGAGGGATGGCACGAGCGGCGGCGGCCCAACGGAGTGTGCGGCTTGAGCAGGACGATATGTCGAGGAGCGGAGGAGGTGCCAACACCACTTGTCGCGAGTGGCCGTCGGCGACACATGGGTAGGAAGATAAAACGGGGCAACCCCGAGGAAGAGTATGACGATCTTGCCATCCGTTTTTGATGCAATGTCACGGAGCTGCCGTCGGAGTGGCTGCCGATGCTTGACATGCTTGCCGGAGGTAGGGATTCGACGGATTCGGAAAAGGGGAGCGTCAGGGAGCGGAGGCGGAGGCGGAGTGAAGCGGAGGCGAAGGGCCCGAACCCGGGTAAAAACATCGTGTCACTCGTCTCCTGTTACCATCCGCCTAGACGCACAGTTCGGGACCCCCTACCCGAGATCCGCCAGTTTTGACACCGACATTGGTGCTTTCATTGAGAGTTCCTCTGTGTCGTCACCGATAGGCTCGATGGCTTCTTCGATCATCATCAACGACGCGGTCCAGGGTGAGGCCTTCCTCCCCAGACAGACCTTCGTATTCGGCAGCTTTGCACTGCGGGCCAATTCGCTTGGCCAACTGGAGCAGATCGAAAGCTATGCCCCTGGCCGTCAGGTCAGATTTGGAAGTTTGAACTTCACGGCTGACATCCGCGGGGACTTGATCCTCGATCGGATCGAGCCACAGTCGAGCGTGCCGCACTGTCTCGGCGAGCATGATTTAGCTCTGCGGCCGGACAGTACCTTGGAGGCCGCACTCAAAATCGCTCTGATCTTCAATTCGGAGCCAGCTCCGCAGATCGAGGATGGATGCCTAGACACCGCCTCGGGGGCTGCAACCTCCACGGCGATAGAGCCGAACCCTGACTTTGTCCCTCATAAAGCTTGTGACTCCGAGGTGCCGGACTCCTCGCCGGACTCCGAACCTCCCGCGCCCGCCCTGATCGAATCCGATTGTACGCCGATCATGGAGTTCACCGCAGCGGACGTCTTTCAACACTCACCTTTTGGTGACATCCTGAGTTCGTTAAGGTATCTCTCATTATCACGAGAGCCCTGGCCGGATTGCGGCCAGGACGGTTGGGATGCGGATGACGAAGAAATTCAAAGCCCACCCACCGCCCACTTGATAGCCACTGTCGATAATCTAACCGACATGCTAGACTACGACTCCGAAGACATCGACGGTATGGATGACGATGCCGGAGATGACCAAAAACCAGCGCCTTCTGGGCACTGGAAAGCCACCCCAACTCACGACGTATACATGGTGGATACACCAAAAGGAAGCGACAATGAGGAAAAACGGGACGTGGCGAAGGACAACTCCCCCAACAAACAAACAAAGCGGTGACGCAAGCGCCGCCCGAAGACCGGCATCGACAAAAACGGCACCCATATGGACCCTGCCCTAGAGCAGGGCGAAGTAGTGAACGACGCACACGTCAACAAGCAGCCAGCCGGACATGAACCGGACAAGCAACCCATCCCCGGCGAAGATGATCTCACATCACCAGAGCATATGAATCTTCATAAAAGGCTCGTCGCCACTGCAAGAAGTTTGAAGAAGCAAAAGCGGAAGCTTAAAACAGCGGAAGACGCACTCAGAATGAGATGGAGCAAAGTACTCAACACCGCAGATAAATATGGCACTAGTCACCAGACAAAGAGCTACCCGAAGCGCAAGCTGTTGCTCGAATTTGACGAGGAGGCCTTCGAGCCCCTGCAGTCAAAAAAGAATGGGGCCGCCTGGCCGGATAGACGACCAGACGACAGGCCAAGAGCAACACGGGGCGCCACACACAAGCCGGCACATGATCAGCATAAAGATCCTCAGAAAAAGGATAACTCGGCCAGGTCTATCTATGGGCCAAAAAAGAAGACTCCAGGAAGTAATACAACCAGCCGAGCATTTGAAGACAACGACACACCCAAATACAGGGGCGCCGCACACCCACTATGTTTTACCGACGAGGTACTGGATCATGGATTTCCAGCGAGATTTAAACCCATATACATAGAGGCATACGACGGAACAACAGACCCCGGAGTCTGGATTGAGGATTATATCCTACACATACACACGGCAAGAGGAGACGATCTCCATGCCATAAAATACTTACCCCTCAAGCTCAAAGGGCCGGGCCGGCATTGGCTTAAAAGCCTCCCAAAAATACGATTGGAAGTTGGGAAGAGCTTTAGGATGCGTTTTGAGCAAATTTTCAGGGAACTTACGTCCGGCCTCCGGATGCAGATGATTTAAGTCACATAAATCAACAGCCCGGAGAATCAGCACGCAAATTCTGAAACAGGTTCCTCACTAAAAAGAACCAAATAGTCGACTGTCCGGACACTGAAGCCTTAGCAGCCTTTAAGCACAACGTCCGAGACGAATGGCTAGCCAGACACCTCGGCCAGGAAAAACCAAGAACAATGGCCGCACTAACAAGTCTCATGACCCGCTTTTGCGCGGGGGAAGACAACTGGTTGGCTAGATGCAGCACCAGCGACCCGAGTACACCCGAAATTAGGGATGGAAATGGGAAATCAGACGCAAAAAAGATCAGCGCCGGAATAAGGAAAATGGCCCAAGTAGTACAGCGGTCAACGCCGGATTCAAAAGTTCTAGGCCGAACAACAAACCACTGCCCCTAAAGGATAACAGTGACGAGCTATCCAACCTAAACAAGATTCTGGATAGACTGTGTCAAATACACGGTACATCCGGGAAGCCTGCAAACCATACCCACAGAGATTGTTGGGTCTTCAAGCAGTCCGTCCGACTTAACACCGAACACAAAGGGCTCGACACACCAAGTGAAAGTGACGAAACCCAAAAGCAGCGCTCCGGAAACCAAAAGACTTTCCCATTAGAAGTCAAAACAGTGAACTCACTTCACGTGATAACACGCAGCGCAGCCCCTGCTATACCAGGACACCGTCCGCAGACTGGGGATATAACCCACCAAAATTCGCTATAGCAGCACTTCCTTTAAAGGAGTGACGCCAGGCCTTTTTTAGCCAATTTTACAGGCTCTGTACCACTAGAGGTCGTGTTCGGTTCATCCGACAACCTCCGTCGCGAAAAGCTCACTCTCCATCGCCCCATTTAGCAGTAGCCCTTAAGCACTACTGGGGCCTGCAGCTTTCGTCCGCTTTAATGCAATACCACATTACGCGTCTCTTACGCTTAAAAATGCCCAGTCCACGTGGCATATTCTTAAAACTCCAGGTGTCTCTCGATCACGGAGAATGTGCGGCTGCCTCGACAGCCACACATTATTCCGACCTTGCAGGTCAAAGCCCCTAAAAACAGGTCATTTAGACCTCGGACAGGGTTAGACGAGTCCGGCGTAACTTAACAAGGGGCTTCCCAGCCGCATACCCCTTTTTTAGGGGGTCGCGCGCATAAATGATGAAAGCCAATAAAGGTCAACTTTCTTCATCTTCCAAATTATACTTTATTTTGCTACACTTTTTGCATGATATTTCTTAGAAACTAAGTCCTTCTCTTTTACAGATGAAGCACGTGCTACACCCGTCCAGGATACAGCACAATGGAGACACAGGCGCAGACGTGCAGTAGGGACCCGTTGCAAGGATTCTTTTCAGATTAAGACCCTGCGTAAACCTTTCTCACTGTCTTTTGTTGATACACATCCCCCGGTTTCCTACCAGAGCCGAGGAGGAGGCTTGCGTTTTGGCATCGGCCGCATCAGAAGTTCCCACCTGTACTTGGACACTAGGGGCTTAGGGCTTTATTCTGCCCGATATCATAAAGATCGAACACCTCAGGGAGTGTTCGGCGTCTCGAGTTAGGCTTATATGCATCAGCTCCGAATCATGTCTTTGGTCAAATGTTGGGTTTGCCCGGCTCCTGTGTTTTGCTGCCTTACGTTCCGTATCATCGGCTAATGCGGCACCAGGAGAACTACTGCGATTGTGCCCCGGTTCGGCCGGGAGAGCACCTCAGTAGAGAAAGCCGAAAACTGACTGTCATGATATAGCGAGAGACTGGTCAACCACTCGATCGACTATTGGAATGTTTAGAATTCCCCCGCTTTGACGAAGGACCGCTTCCCGGTCAGGCACATACGCGCCCCGAGTTCGGAGATGCGGTGCCATCAGGGGCTATATAGTAGCCCCACATTCGAGCTCCTATGGCTAAGTGAAAGTGATAAAGCATTATAGTCCGGTTGCCTAGTTTGCTATGCTATCACCTCCTTAAAAGGACCAAGACGTTGGATTAAGTGTGAAAAAGCGTTTTTCTTTTTGCAAACACCCTCGCACCATGTGCGTGGGGGCTGAAGCCAAAGACTGCCATCTTTCAGATTATACATACAGATACGGCCGCACAGGAGATAGTTCAACACTTGAACACACAAGTATAAAAAGTCATTGCATTATAAACATGATCTTAGAAATCATACATGTCATTCAAACATAACATCTTTCGAGCACCGCGACTCTATTATACGAGCGCCCTGCAGGACTTCCTCAAAGTAATGCTCGGTGGGGAATCGGCTTTTGTCCGAACCCCGGGACGCAACAGCGGTGGCATCCATCTCCGCCCAGTATGTTTTACCACGGGCAAGAGCCATCCGTGCACCTTCTATGCATGTCGACCGCTTGATCGCCTTAATATGCGGCACTGCCCCAAGGAATTGCTGCAACAAGCCAAAATAACTCTTCGGCTTGGGACTTCCTGACCACAGATGAGTGACCACATTCGTCATGGCAAGTCTGGACAATCTATTTAGCTCAGCCCACTCAACCAACCGATCACTCAGTGGAAGTTGACGCTCCGGACTATGGAATTGAGACCAGAAAAGCTCTTCCATTTCGTGGCCCTTCTGGCTTCGGAAGTGCACGACTGCGTCCGCCGCACTCGCTGCCAAGTCCAGATAAGGATCCTCCGCACCATACAATCGGCCGAGCTGAGCATACTTCGGATCCGTGAACTTCCTGCGCAGCATAAAGGGCTTTCCAGTCACAATGTCTCGGATTTGACGCAGTTCCTCCTTCATAGCCCGCATCGCACTACCGGCATCCTTGGCTTCGGCGTCGGCCTTCTTCAGGTCCTCTTGTTTCGCTCGACGTTCTCTTTCAAGAACCTCCTGGCGGTCGGTAGCAACTTTTAATTTCATGGCCATTCCGGCCATCTCCTCCCTGCTTCGGCAGTGAGCAGCCTTCTCGGCTTCTAGCTCTTCCGCTGCCTTCGAGGCAGCCGCCTCGCTTTTTCTGGCTTGCTCCTTGGCCCGAGCAAGTTCTGCTCGAAGGTCTTCCACAGCAGCAGCACCATCTGCATCTAAGCATACAATTTGTAAGGAATGGGCGTCAGCTCCCTTACTAACCAACCGCGGGGCAACCACATACCTTGTGACTCATCAAGTCGTCTATTGACTAGCGAGATGTCCGCATCTGCAGCGTTGAGTTGCTTCTTCAGCCCGGCAAATTCATCAGTCCGGCTGGCCACCAAACGTTCCGCCACCTGCATGGTAAAGGCGACAGTTAATAACTGAGATTACGATCCTAGGGACGCTGTCGTTTTCGACAGCATACCAAGTCTCGGGGGCTACTATCTATACAGGGCGCACTTCGTGTGCAAAACTGTCAAAAGGTACGTTATTTTTCGCATACCTCAAAGCCCGTCAGCAAGCTTCCGACGGCCCCATACAACCCGCTCTCGGCGGACGAGATCCTTTCAATAACCGTACTCATTAATGTGCGGTGATCTTCCGAGATGGCCGCCCTCTCAAGCAAATCCTGCAGCTCCACGGGCCGTGCTCCAATGGGCGCCGAACTCTCCGGTCCCGCCGGACTCGGGGAGACCCTCCGCGACGACACCTCAGGGTCGTCCGCCCCGCACGATGGGGCGGCAGATGAAGGCGTTTCGCTATCCATCATCTCCAGACGAAGGTCTCCCGAAGATGAGCTGTGCTGAGATGAGCTGAGATCCGAACTACAAGGTAAAAATTTCGTTACCTTTAGACATTAAGCAGGGGTGTGTGATGATTATAAAATCCCCCCTTTCTACTTACGGCTCGTTAGAGGGCTGATTCCTCCGAGGAGACAGTACGGCCGGGGCGCTTTCTGGTACAGGACCTTCCGGTGCAGATTTCTTTCCCCGCTTTGAGGCCTTGGCCTCCGGGTCTTCGGAAGCGTTCCTCTTCTCCCCCTGGAAGGAGGGACTCTCGATTCCTCCCTTACTAAACGCCTCCTTGGCAGAGGTGACAGTTTCCCCGTGCCCCCCTTCGCCCTCATTCGAAGGTGCAACCTCCAACATTTTGATTAACACGGGATCCTGCGTGGTCTCAGGGAGGGGGGCCGGACACCGTATCAGTTTTGCTTGCGCTATCCACTCCTGTCCAGGGATAGCTGGTTAAAAGGCAAGCTCACGATAAATAAATGGACGGTGTGTCCGGACACAGGGCTACTTACTTGAGTATCCGGGCGATTGCAGCTTAGGCCAGCGTCCTCGGTCAATTCCGGATGCGTCTCTTGCGATCCGAAGAACAGTTTATACATATCCATGGGAGTCAAACCCATGAAGTGTTGAAGAGCTCGCGGCCCCTCCGGATTAAATTCCCACAGGCGGAGGGGGCGACGTTTGCAGGGCAGTAGGCGGCGGATCAACATGACGTGCACCACTGCGACCAGATTGATCTCCCTTTCTTGGAGGCCTCGAATCCGGTCCTACAACAGGGGGACGTCTTTGGGCGGCCCCCAGTCACGCCCCTTGTTGACCCATGACGTCAGCTGCTGTGGAGGGTCCGAGCGAAAGACGGGCGGCGGCTTCTGCCTGCTGCCCCGGGGAGCGGTGATATAAAACCACTCATGTTGCCACAAGCCGAGCTCCTCTTGGAAAAAGCCCTTGGGCCATGGAGCTTCGACCCTCTTGCTTATAACCGCCCCGCCGCACTCTGCCTGACGCCCCTCAATTATCTTCGGCTCCACATTGAAGGTTTTGAGCCATAAGCCGAAGTGAGGGGTAGTGCGGAGGAAGGCTTCACAGACGACAATGAATGATGAGATATGGAGGATGGACTCCGGAGCCAGGTCATGGAATTCCAGCCCATAGTAAAACATGAGCCCCCTCATGAAGAGATCCGTCGGGAAGCCTAAACCCCGACGGAAGTCAGACACGAACACGACGATCTCGCTAGGCTCGGGAGTTGGGATAACTTGCCCTCGGGCAGGCAGCCTATGCGAGATCTCGTAGGTTAAATACCTGGCATCTCTCAGCTTTAGCATGTCCTCCTCCATGACGGAGGAGGGCATCCACCGGCCTCGTAGATCAGGACCGGACATTGTCGAAGATCGAAGGTACCTGAATTCGGAGCCCTGGGTGTTGGAACTCAGGGAGAGGGGCGGATTCGATAGAGGATTGAATAAAAAGAACGGGCCTTGGTCTCATTATAAAGGGGAAGAATACCAAGAGCCGTCCCCGTGACCGTTTGGAACCCGCCTTCGATGGAGGGGGCGTGGCAACGGGCGCGGTTGGCTTACCCACGTCCATATTGATGGGAATCGCGGAATAAGTGGAACACGATCTCTGCTTCGACAAGACGTGCCAAGGAAACCGCCTCGCTAAACGCGCTGAGGTGGAACAACAAAAATAATTCGAGTAAAGGCTTGGAAGTGGTGTGACGTCACACCACAGAATACGTCAGCAGATTGATCTTGTGTAATATTATTCTCTCTACGGTGGTATGTGGTATTTATTTTTGCAGAGCCGGACACTATCCTGGTGTTCGCAATCTTCTATAAATTATTCGGAGGAGGAACCCGCCTTGCAATGCCGAAGACAATATGCGCGCCGGACTCGTCGTCATTGAAGCCTGGTTCATGGGCTACTAAGGGAGTTCCGGACTAGGGGGTGTCCGGATAGCCGAACTATCATCATCGGCCGGACTCCAAGACTATGAAGATACAAGATTGAAGACTTTGTCCCGTGTCCGGATGGGACTTTCCTTGGCGTGGAAGGCAAGCTTGGCGATACGGATATGTAGATCTCCTACCTTTGTAACCGATTCTGTGTAACCCTAGCCCTCTCCGGTGTCTATATAAACCGGATGGCCTTAGTCCATAGGACGGACAACAATCATACCATAGGCTAACTTCTAGGGTTTAGCCTCCTTGATCTCGTGGTAGATCTACTCTTGTAACCCACATCATCAATATTAATCAAGTAGGACGTAGGGTCTTACCTCCATCAAGAGGGCCCGAACCTGGGTAAAAACATCATGCCCCTCGTCTCCTGTTACCATCCGCCTAGACGCACAGTTCGGGACCCGCTACCCGAGATCCGCCGGTTTTGACACCGACACTCGGAGAGGGACTTTGTGGGGTCGGGGCGGGCCAACGGTGGGCCGGGCTGACGTGGCGGACGAGCCAGGCCCGCCTCATATTTGCTCTATACTTGGGCTGCATATGAGGGGTGCCAGTCAGCCCAGGCGTTTGTCCGCGGTTTGAGAGCTCCGGTTGGATCGGGTTTTTTTTTTGGCCGGTCAGTGACCGGACGGCTTGTCCGAGCGTCTGACAGGTCCGGATGTAGATGCCCTAATGCATAGGCGGTCCTCTTAATTCTCATTTATGGTTGATACGGACGGACCGGACAGTCATCACATGACCTAAGAAGGGAATGCCCTAGTAGTTGGCTAAGTTACTCCTACCGGCCGTGCATCCTTCGGGCCGCAAACTGCAAGCTCGTTGCAAGGAGACGAAGCCATTTATGGGACGCGAGAGGCGTACATGGCGCGTAGCGGCGCCGCAGCGCAGCACGGCCATACAGTACGTCGAGGTCGAGAGGAGGAGGAGGCCACACGAAATTATTGGAGCGTCCGGCGCGGTAGGTGCACGCTGTCGGGACCGCTCCAGTCCTTTTTGGACGCTAGCTGCGCGCGGCGTGCAATAACTGCCCCGCCTAACGGCCCTCGGCCCCCTCGGGACGTGTCCCTCCTCCGTCCCGGAGAAGACGACCGGCCGGACGCAAACACGGTCCTGGCCGCACACCACAGCAACGCAACACACACCGACACACGTATGTACTACTACTCGATCTACTACGTGTGATGTGAGTAGGACGCATGCATGGACACGTACGTACGGCATGATCTGTCCCTACCATAATATCGTGCAATTTACGACGTGATTTGGCAATCCGCCCACGATGATGAGCTGCATGCGGAGGAGGAGCGCTCCGCCGCGGGAGGACGGTACAGTGCGCCGGTGGCCGGTGGTACGAGGCAATAGATGCGGCTGGTTTCTCGCTACAGGAGCTGCCGCAGCAACAGTGATGCATCGTTGTTAGTAATAGTACGCTACGTGACAAGGCCGCAGCGACAGGCCCGCGGCCGGTGCACTCACTGTCCGGCCGGCTGCAAGTTGCCTCGAGGTCCCGTGCCTACCAAGCCATAGCTTGTAGGAGTAGCTTGTACTCCGACGGACGGACGGACGGACGGCGTGCTCGATCTACGTTCAGCCACCGGAGCTGGGCACACTGGAATATCCTCTCTTGTAGGTTTTGCTAAGTGATACGTACGTGCTGTGCGTGCGTGCGTGCGTGCGTGCGTGTGTGTGTGTGTGTG
>NC_041385.1:818377058-818382874 GCF_002162155.2 Triticum dicoccoides
CCCCACCCCCATGATGGTCGTGGCGTTGGAGCTGCGAGCTGGAGCGCGCACGGCTGCCACCGGCGACACACGGTGAAACAACCGGGCATGTCCACTGTCAAGAAGGAGCACGGTGCTGCAACGGCGAGCTTCGACCAAGGCCGGAACCAGACGCCGCCAGGAACTGCTGGGACCGGCAATAAATTTTGCTGGAACCAGTAGGAATTTTTGCTGCGCACAGGCAAGGTTGTTTTTTGCTGGTGATCGCTCGCCAAGATGCTGGAACCAACCCATTTTTTGTTACCATAGTGTGTTTTTGCTGGAACCTGTGTACCAGTTTGCTACTACCGTGTTCAATTTTTGTTGGAACCAACCCCGGCTTTTTGCTACCACTGTATTTGCTTTTTGCTGGAACCAGCCTCGATTTTTGCTACTATACAATCTTTTGATTTCGCTGGACCAGCCAGAATTTTTGCTACCACCCACATTTGCTTTTTGCTGAAACCAATCCCGATTTTTGCTACTACCCTCATTTGATTTTGCTGGAACCAATCAGAATTTTTGCTAATCACTGTATTTGATTTTTGCTGGAACCAGCCCCGAAATTTTGCTATTACCTTCTCTTTGATTTTGCTGGAATCAGCCAGAAATTTTGCTACCACCGTATTTGATGTTTGCTGGAACCAGCGTTTTTTTTTGCTACCACAGTCTTCTACTTTTGCTGGAACCAACATTTTTGTTTTTCTACCCCGACTTTTCGGCTGCGAGCAACACTATCGACGCCACCGGTGCCATTTGATGTTGCAACCTGGGGTGGGCCGGCTCCGGCAAGGAATGGCATCATGGTCGGCGCTGAGGAGCCACCATATTTGCAACAGGAACGTGAGAAAAAAGTTGCAACGGGGTCTGCAGTTTTTTTTTTCTTTTTTGCAACTTGATCATGACGAGCGTCGACGGCGAGCGACGGGGACGAGGGCCGCGACGGCCGGTCCGGCCACCTAGCATGAGGTCGAAGAATGGGCACTGCGTGGGGAAAGGAGGATGGGCCGCCATGTTTTTTTGCTTTTGTGTTTTTTAGATGCGAACAGGGGATAAAAGAGGCGATGGGGAACGCATCTGATGGCGAGGGACGCGGGGATCCGATGGCTCGCGCGTGACCGGCCCAAATTTGGGCCGGCGCACCGGCGCAGAGTACTGCCCTACATTTTTCCCGTTTTCGTGCTCCTTTTGCATGCATGCAGCGTGCGCTTTTTGGACGGGAGGAATTATTGGTGGCGGTGCAGCGGACCGGCCGGCCCCGCCGCACCAGCCTCCGTGAATTTAGCCCGGCTTGTCGCCACCATTCCCGCCCCCGCTCCCCGGCCCCTCCATCTCCATCCCACACCCACCCGTCGCCGTGCAGCTTCATCTTCTTCCTCGGCCGCTGTCCCCGTAGATCCGCTAGTCGATTTTATGATCTCAGAAAAGAGACAACAGTAGTACTAGTGCACATGGGGTGGCAGCGGCAGCGCAGGCTCGCTGCGACGCTGAGCACCAGCCTTTCTGCCCGGGCTAATCCCATCATCATTCCGCTGCTCATTGGACCCTAACCCTCTGATCCAGCGCGCCGGGCAAAAGGCAGGGCCGATCAGTGTCGCAGGCCCGTCCTGATCCAGTAATTATCTCGGACCACGTTCCTGCCTTGCCACAGTAAAATACTACCACGCTGTGAACAGTGCCTGCATCGACCTGACCCGTCAGAGCCGCGCAAGTCAACTTTGTTAATCCGTGGCCTATGGCGTCCGTCCGCTCGGCCTTGGTTTTTCACTGGGCGTTCATGATTGGCGTTGATGGGCGATGGATCGCCAGCCGGTGCATTCAGATGGGATGAGCTTCGCCGAATGGATTCCTGGAGATGAACTGGCTCAGACGTGCAGAGGAGGTCAATTTATTAAGCACGTCGGCCGGGCAAGTGGCCGCATGAAATTAAAGGCTGCTCGATATGTGTGCATGCAGCGCCTCTGGGCGTCTCAAGGTCATCGCTGGCTTCCATGCAGGCGGTGGATGAGATAGTGCAGGTCAGGCCGGCGTGCCAGCGCCACGTCAGAGCTTGGGCTTGGGATTAGCCATGGATGATCACGCAAGATTCCGCGCGGCAATTCATGGCTTGCAGTTGCAGAGCTGAAGGGTACGTACGTGGCCGGAATACTACAATTTTGTGGTTCTCCTCCTCTCTCTCTCTCTTTTTTTTTTTGCGAATTTGGTGGTTCTTCTTGTAACCTTACCGGTATTTTGAGCCGTATGCCTGCCTCTCCGAGAGGACTGATACGAGATGACGTGATAGACAAAAGGGACTCTCTCTCTTTTTTTCTTTTGGAGAATAAGGAGAAGAAGAAGAAGACAAAAAGGACTCTGTGCAAGAGAAGAAAAGGGCACTGGTACTCTGGTAGGAAGCAGTGTGGGACACTGCATACGAGCGGATGTTGGCCAGAGGCAATTATTTGGTGGATCGTGTCGTCCTTCCTCCACTGAAACCTTGCATGGCATGGCATCGGATCCTCCTCCGCCTCCTTGCAATGGACCCGCCGAGGCCGAGCAAGCACGCATACAACGGTGATGAGGACATGCATCGCCACTATGGCAGCCACATGGAGGGAATAGTAGTGCGTGATTTAGCTGTGGATGCGGGTTCATCAGAATGGATCGTGCCGAGGGGAGGATCTTTGCCGATTTCGTCACCGGCCAATATGTTGACAACATAGACGGCTAAACATGACCTCCGCTCTAGCCCTACCAGCTATGCTCACTCACGGGAGGACAAAATCCTGTCGGGGGCACGGCTGTTTCTCTCTAGCCAAACGAAATGCAGTTCCACGGCCACCGGCGAGGAAATTTCCTAGCGCCGTGAGTGTGGCGCCGTCGCCACCATGAGCGGCCACCAATCAAGATGTCAATGCGGTGCATCGAGGTGAATTGATGCAGGCGGTAGGGCAGAAGAAGTTGATACCACACTTGTCGGGCGAAGGAGCAACCGAGCATCATACGTTGAAGATCCTCAATGGCTTGGTCACACGGCCTGCAACACGCGGGTTGAGGAAGATTGCAGACAACCAGCCTATCCGCCATCCAAATCCGACCTTTGAGCACAAGCCACAAGAAAAATCTTGATGTCAAATGGAAGCCCATGAACTCCAAAGCTCGGCACGGCGGTGCCAGGAGCCAACTCATGGCCAAGGAAGAAAACCTCGTAAGAGAGCTAGCGGAGTATTGGCCGTTCACGGTAAGTTTGCATGAGAACATGTCCGAGATAGGCAAGAGATGTTGTCGGTGGACCGTCATCCAAAGCTGTAGGTATTGATGATTAAGACAGCAAAACAATCGTCTACCTCCCTCCGTCTGAAATTATTTATAGCGTTGCTCCCTCCATTTCAAAATAGATCACCCAACTTTTCTATTTTGAAACGGAGAAAGTAGATAGGAGTAGTACATTGTTTGAGCGACAACTAATTTTGGATGAAGGAAGTATCTATATATGGATGACTGAGACAATAAGACAATCATCTACTCCCCGTTTATAAATACAAGTCTTTTTTAGAGATTTCAATACAGACTGTATATGGAGTACATTTTAGAGTGTAGATTCATTTATTTTGTCAAAGGCGCTTGGTACTATAGGAACGGAGAGAGAAACATATAGGGGGTATGATAATTAGGCTAATGGTCGGAGGAGTCCTTCAAATTCCTGCAGCTAGTTCTGTCCAGGACGTGCAGAGCATCTCAGACACCGTTATCTCCCCCCGCTCGCGCATTGGCATCTTCTTCTATACGTATACAAAAAGGGCCACCCCACCGGTGCGGGTCCCGCGCGAGCCTCAGCTTTCGGCGCAGCAGCCAGCAGCGGGCGACCACGGGAGCGCGTTCCACGCAGAGAGGCGCAGGTGCAGCGGGAGGGAGGAGTCGACCGACCCGGGCCTGCTGAAATCGCTGGGTTCGAATCGAACCGATCGGCGCAGCGCGCGGTTTCCGAGGAGGAGAGGAATGCGTGGCGCGTTGGGTGGGTCGGGGCGGCCTCGAGCCCCGCGCGGGCAGGCCGCAGAGGGGACCGGACGCGTCGCTGCTTCCTTTGTCCTTCTTGTTTTTAAGTTAACCCCGCCGCGTCCTGACGGCGACCGCAATAACTAAACCCTGCCGCCGACGCCAGTGGAGCAGGCGCGGGCCTTGCCTCGGCCCTGACGACGGAATTAACCGGCGGGTGCCAGCTGATCTCATCGGTTAAAACACCCAGCCTGCTGCTCTGCGCACAGGCACAGCAGTCCCTCACTCCTATTATCATCCCTCGTCGACCAGCTACCCGAACAGCACAATCGCACCTCCTTCGTGCCAACTCCACCGCACGATCTCAAACGGACGTCCGGTTTGACCAGATTTTGTTCCTTTCGGGCGGCAATGGATACATCCGTGTTCGGTCATGTTCATTGGGTCGTGCGTGTGCCCACCGCGCGACCGCACCTTAAATCACGTTCGCGTTGGATGTAATTAAAAAAACAGAAAAACGTAAATAAAATGACTAAAAAAAGTAAATAAACACAGTTTAACAAACATAAAACATAATTAGGGGTCACGGCCATAAAACGGCCCAGTTTAGCAGTTCACTTAACGGTCCAGTGCCATAATTAACATAAAAAGAAAATAAAAAACGCCGCCGCACGCTCCTGCCGCGCCCATCGATGCCATGGCCCTCGCCGTCTTCAGTGGCCATCGGTGTCGTCGTCGTCGCTGACGAGGTCGACGTAGGCCGGCGGCGTCCAGGGTGGGACGACGACGCGTGATACACGGGGGCGGCCTGGAAGGCCGGAGGTGCCTGCACCACCTCCTCCCGTGGTAAGGCCTCCCGCTCCGGTGACCGCGGCGGCGTGGGGCACTAGTTCACGCCCCCACGACATCGGCCATCGCCGGAGCCGTGCACGACCAGCTCCAGTGCTGGCCCACGAGATCCGTGTGGAACGCGGCGACGGACTCCTCCTCTAGCTCCTCCTCCCTCCTCTCCTCCTCCTTGACGGCCACCATCTCTAGCTCGGGGAAGGCGACGTCGCCGGCGACAGAGAGTGCCAGCGCCTCCTCCAAGTCGTCCCATTGGCGCTCGTTGTGCGTGTTCATGGAGTCCTCCATGACACGCTGCATGAGCCGGGCCTCCTCCTCCGCTGTCATGCGAGGAGGTGGAGGTGGTGACAGAGACGGGGAAGGCGACAACGTGGGCGTGAGGTCGCGCACCCGCGTACGCCCGCGCACCTCTTGACGTGGCCGCCGCGGCCCCGACACCGTGCAGACGAAGTAGGATGCGCGGTGCGTGTCGTGCTCGTCCTGGAGCCACGTGTCCTGTTGGGAAACGTAGTAATTTCAAAAAAAATTCCTACGCACACGCAAGATCATGGTGATGGCATAGCAACAAGAGGGGAGAGTGTTGTCCACGTACCCTCGTAGACCGTAAGCAGAAGCGTTATGACAACGCGGTTGATGTAGTCGTACGTCTTCACGATCTGACCGATCCAAGCACCGAACGTACGGCACCTCCGAGTTCAGCACACGTTCAGCTCGATGACGATCCCCGGGCTCCGATCCAGCAAAGCTTCGGGGATGAGTTCCGTCAGCACGACGGCGTGGTGACGATGATGATGCTCTACCGGCGCAGGGCTTCGCCTAAAGTCCGTGACGATATGACCGAGGTGGAATATGGTGGAGGGGGGCACCGCACACGGCTAAGGAACGATCCGTAGATCAACTTGTGTGTCTAGGGTGCCCCCTGCCCCCGTATATAAAGGAGCAAGGGGGGGAGGGTGCGGCCGGCCCTAGGAGGAGGC
>NC_041385.1:818383312-818390212 GCF_002162155.2 Triticum dicoccoides
CTCCTCTTCCTCCACTAGGCCCACTAAGGCCCATTAGGTCACCGGGGGGTTCCGGTAACCTCCCGGTACTCTGGTAAAATGCCGATTTCACCTGGAACACTTCTGATGTCCAAACATAGGCTTCCAATATATCAATCTTTATGTCTCGACCATTTCGAGACTCCTCGTCATGTCCGTGATCACATCCGGGACTCCGAACACACTTCGGTACATCAAAACTTATAAACTCCTAATAAAACTATCATTGTAACGTTAAGCGTGCGGACCCTACGGGTTCGAGAACTATGTAGACATGACCTAGAACTATTCTCGGTCAATAACCAATAGCGGAACCTGGATGCCCATATTGGTTCCTACATATTCTACGAAGATCTTTATCGGTCAAACCGCATAACAACATACGTTGTTCCCTTTGTCATCGGTATGTTACTTGCCCGAGATTTGATCGTCGGTATCCAATACCTAGTTCAATCTCGTTACCGGCAAGTCTCTTTACTCATTATGTAATGCATCATCCCGCAACCAACTCATTGGTCACATTGCTTGCAAGGCTTATAGTGATGTGCATTACCGAGAGGGCCCAGAGATACCTCTCCGACAATCGGAGTGACAAAACCTAATCTCGAAATACGCCAACTCAACATGTACCTTCGGAGACACCTGTAGTACTCCTTTATAATCACCCAATTACGATGTGACGTTTGGTAGTACCCAAAGTGTTCCTCTGATAAACGGGAGTTGCATAATCTCATAGTTACAGGAACATGTATAAGTCATGAAGGAAGCAATAGCAATATACTAAACGATCAAGTGCTAGGCTAACGGAATGGGTCATGTCAATCACATCATTCTCCTAATGATGTGATCCCGTTAATCAAATGACAACACATGTCTATGGTTAGGAAACATAACCATCTTTGATTAATGAGCTAGTCAAGTAGAGGCATACTAGTGACTATATGTTTGTCTATGTATTCACACATGTATCATGTTTCCGGTTAATACAATTCTAGCATGAATAATAAACATTTATCATGATATGAGGAAATAAATAATAACTTTATTATTGCCTCTAGGGCATATTTCCTTCAGTCTCCCACTTGCACTAGAGTCAATAATCTAGATTACATAGTAATGATTCTAACACCCATGGAGTCTTGGTGCTGATCATGTTTTGCTCGTGAGAGAGGCTTAGTCAATGGGTCTGCAACATTCAGATCCGTATGTATCTTGCAAATTTCTATGTCTCCCACTTGGACTTGGTCCCGGATGGAATTGAAGCGTCTCTTGATTTGCTTGGTCCTCTTGTGAAATCTGGATTCCTTTGCCAAAGCAATTGCACCAGTATTGTCACAGAAGATCTTCATTGGTTCCAATGCACTAGGTATGACACCTAGATCGGAAATGAACTCCTTCATCCAGACTCCTTCATTTGCTGCTTCCGAAGCAGCTATGTACTCCGCTTCACATGTAGATCCCGCCACGACGCTTTGTTTAGAACTGCACCAACTTACAGCTGCACCGTTTAATAAAAACACGTATCCGGTTTGCGATTTAGAATCGTCCGGATTAGTGTCAAAGCTTGCATCGACGTAACCATTTACGACTAGCTCTTTGTCACCTCCATATATGAGAAACATATCCTTAGTCCTTTTCAGGTATTTCAGGATGTTCTTGACCGCTGTCCAGTGATCCACTCCTGGATTACTTCGGTACCTCCCTGCCATACTTATAGCTAAGCATACGTCAGGTCTGGTACACAGCATTGCATACATGATAGAGCCTATGGCTGAAGCATAGGGAATATCTTTCATTTTCTCTCTATCTTCTGCTGTGGTCGGGCATTGAGTTTGACTCAACTTCACACCTTGAATCACGGGCAAGAACCCTTTCTTTGCTTGATCCATTTTGAACTTTTTTGAAATTTTATCAAGGTATGTGCTTTGTGAAAGTCCTATTAAGCGTCTTGATCTATCTCTATAGATCTTGATGCCCAATATGTAAGCAGCTTCACCTAGATCTTTCATTGAAAAACTTTTATTCAAGTATCCCTTTATGCTATCCAGAAATTCTATATCATTTCCAATTAATAATATGTCATCTAAATATAATATCAGAAATGCTACAGAGCTCCCACTCACTTTCTTGTAAATACAGGCTTCTCCAAAAGTCTGTATAAAACCATATGCTTTGATCACACTATCAAAGCGTTTATTCCAACTCCGAGATGCTTGCACCAGTCCATAAATGGATCGCTGGAGCTTGCACACTTTGTTAGCACCTTTTGGATCAACAAAACCTTCTGACTGCATCATATACAACTCTTCTTCCAGAAATCCATTCAAGAATGCAGTTTTGACATCCATTTGCCAGATTTCATAATCATGAAATGCAGCAATAGCTAACATGATTCGGACAGACTTAAGCATCGCTACGGGTGAGAAAGTCTCATTGTAGTCAACCCCTTGAACTTGTCGAAAACCTTTCGCAATAAGTCGAGCTTTATAGACAGTTACATAACCATCATCGTCAGTCTTCTTCTTAAAGATCCATTTATTCTCAATGGCTTGCCGATCATCGCGCAAGTCAACCAAAGTCCATACTTTGTTCTCATACATGGATCCCATCTCAGATTTCATGGCCTCTAGCCATTTTGCGGAATCTGGGCTCATCATCGCTTCCTCATAGTTCGTAGGTTCATCATGGTCAAGTAACATGACTTCCAGAATAGGATTACCGTACCACTCTGGTGTGGATCTTACTCTGGTAGACCTACGAGGTTCAGTAGAAACTTGATCTGAAGTTTCATGATCAATATCATTAGCTTTCTCACTAATTGGTGTAGTTGTCACAGGAACCGGCTCTTGTGATGAACTACTTTCCAACAAGGGAGTAGATACAGTTATCTCATCAAGTTCTACTTTCCTCCCACTCACTTCTTTCGAGAGAAACTCCTTCTCTAGAAAGGATCCGATTTTAGCAACAAAAATCTTGCCCTCAGATCTGTGATAGAAGGTGTACCCAATGGTCTCTTTTGGGTATCCTATGAAGACACATTTCTCCGATTTAGGTTCGAGCTTATCTGGTTGAAGTTTCTTTACATAAGCATCACAGCCCCAAACTTTAAGAAATGACAACTTTGGTTTCTTGCCAAACCACAGTTCATAAGGCGTCGTCTCAATGGATTTTGATGGTGCCCTATTTAACATGAATGCGGCCGTCTCTAAAGCATAACCCCAAAACGATAGCGGTAAATCAGTAAGAGACATCATAGACCACACCATATCTAGTAGAGTACGATTACGACGTTCGGACACACCATTTCGTTGTGGTGTTCCGGGTGGCGTGAGTTGCGAAACTATTCCGCATTGTTTCAAATGTAAACCAAACTCGTAACTCAAATATTCTCCTCCATGATCAGATCGTAGAAACTTTATTTTCTTGTTACGATGATTTTCCACTTCACTCTGAAATTCTTTGAACTTTTCAAATGTTTCAGACTTGTGTTTCATCAAGTAGATATACCCATATCTGCTTAAGTCATCTGTGAAGGTGAGAAAATAACGATACCCGCCGCGAGCCTCAACATTCATTGGACCACAAACATCAGTATGTATGATTTCCAACAAATCAGTTGCTCGCTCCATAGTTCCGGAGAACGGCGTTTTAGTCATCTTGCCCATAAGGTATGGTTCGCAAGTACCAAGTGATTCATAATCAAGTGATTCCAAAAGCCCATCAGTATGGAGTTTCTTCATGCGCTTTACACCGATATGACCTAAACGGTAGTGCCATAAATAAGTTGCACTATCATTATCAACTCTGCATCTTTTGGTTTCAACACTATGAATATATGTATCACTACTATCGAGATTCAATAAAAATAGACCACTCTTCAAGGGTGCATGACCATAAAAGATATTACTCATATAAATAGAACAACCATTATTCTCTGATTTAAATGAATAACCGTCTCGCATCAAACAAGATCCAGATATAATGTTCATGCTTAACGCTGGTACCAAATAACAATTATTTAGGTCTAAAACTAATCCCGATGGTAGATGTAGAGGTAGCGTGCCGACCGCGATCACATCGACTTTGGAACCATTTCCCACGCGCATCGTCACCTCGTCCTTAGCCAATCTTCGCTTAATCCGTAGTCCCTGTTTCGAGTTGCAAATATTAGCAACAGAACTAGTATCAAATACCCAGGTACTACTGCGAGCATTAGTAAGGTACACATCAATAACATGTATATCACATATACCTTTGTTCACTTTGCCATCCTTCTTATCCGCCAAATACTTGGGGCAGTTCCGCTTCCAGTGTCCAGTCTGCTTGCAGTAGAAGCACTCAGTTTCAGGCTTTGGTCCAGACTTGGGTTTCTTCTCATGAGCAGCAACTTGTTTGCTGTTCTTCTTGAAGTTCCCCTTCTTCTTCCCTTTGCCCTTTTTCTTGAAACTGGTGGTCTTGTTAACCATCAACACTTGATGCTCCTTCTTGATTTCTACCTCCGCAGCTTTTAGCATTGCGAAGAGCTCGGGAATAGACTTGTCCATCCCTTGCATATTATAGTTCATCACGAAGCTCTTGTAGCTTGGTGGCAGTGATTGGAGAATTCTGTCAATGACACTATCATCAGGAAGATTAACTCCCAGTTGAATCAAGTGATTATTATACCCAGACATTTTGAGTATGTGTTCACTGACAGAACTATTCTCCTCCATCTTGCAGCTATATAACTTATTGGAGACTTCATATCTCTCAATCCGGGCATTTGCTTGAAATATTAACTTCAACTCCTGGAACATCTCATATGCCCCATGACGTTCAAAACATCGTTGAAGACCCAGTTCTAAGACGTAAAGCATGGCACACTGAACTATCGAGTAGTCATCAGCTTTGCTCTGCCAGCCGTTCTTAACGTGGTCAGTTGCATCAGCAGCAGGCCTGGCACCCAGCGGTGTTTCCAGGACGTAATTCTTCTATGCAGCAATGGGGATAATCCTCAGGTTATGGACCCAGTCCGTGTAATTGCTATCATCATCTTTCAACTTTGCTTTCTCAAGGAATGCACTAAAATTCAACGGAACAACAGCACGAGCCATCTATCTACAACAAACATAGACAAGCAAAATACTATCAGGTACTAAGTTCATGATAAATTTAAGTTCAATTAATCATATTACTTAAGAACTCCCACTTAGACAGACATCTCTCTAGTCATCTAAGTGATTACGTGATCCGAATCAACTAAACCATGTCCGATCATCACGTGAGATGGAGTAGTTTCAATGGTGAACATCACTATGTTGATCATATCTACTATATGATTCATGCTTGACCTTTCGGTCTCCGTGTTCCGAGGCCATATCTGTATATGCTAGGCTCGTCAGTTTAACCCGAGTATTCCGCGTTGCAACTGTTTTGCACCCGTTGTATTTGAACGTAGAGCCTATCACACCCGATCATCACGTGGTGTCTCAGCACGAAGAACTTTCGCAACGGTGCATACTCAGGGAGAACACTTCTTGATAATTAGTGAGAGATCATCTTAAAATGCTACCGTTAATCAAAGCAAGATAAGATGCATAAAGGATAAACATCACATGCAATCAATATAAGTGATATGATATGGCCATCATCATCTTGTGCTTGTGATCTCCATCTTCGAAGCACCGTCGTGATCACCATCGTCACCAGCGCGACACCTTGATCTCCATCATAGCATCGTTGTCGTTACGCCATCTATTGCTTCTACGACTATCGCTACCGCTTAGTGATAAAGTAAAGCAATTACAGGGCGTTTGCATTTCATACAATAAAGCGACAACCATATGGCTCCTGCCAGTTGCCGATAACTTCGGTTACAAAACATGATCATCTCATACAATAAAATATAGCATCACGTCTTGACCATATCACATCACAACATGCCCTGCAAAAACAAGTTAGACGTCCTCTACTTTGTTGTTGCAAATTTTACGTGGCTGCTACGGGCTTAGCAAGAACCGTTCTTACCTACGCATCAAAACCACAACGATAGTTCGTCAAGTTAGTGCTGTTTTAACCTTCGCAAGGACCGGGCGTAGCCACGCTCGATTCAGCTGGTGAGAGAGACAGACACCCGCTAGCCACATTTAAGCACAAGTGCTCGTAACGGTGAAACCAGTCTCGTGTAAGCGTACGCGTAATGTCGGTCCGGGCCGCTTCATCTCACAATACCGCCGAACCAAAATATGACATGCTGGTAAGCAGTATGACTTGTATCGCCCACAACTCACTTGTGTTCTACTCGTGCATATAACATCAAGCATAAAACCTAGGCTCGGATGCCACTGTTGGGAAATGTAGTAATTTCAAAAAAATTCCTACGCACACGCAAGATCATGGTGATGGCATAGCAACGAGAGGGGAGAGTGTTGTCCACGTATCCTCGTAGACCGTAAGCGGAAGCGTTATGACAACGCGATTGATGTAGTCGTACGTCTTCACGATCTGACCGATCCAAGCACCGAACGTACGGCACGTCCGAGTCCAGCACACGTTCAGCTCGATGACGATCCCCGAGCTCCGATCCAGCAAAGCTTCGGGGATGAGTTCCGTCAGCACGACGGCGTGGTGACAACGATGATGCTCTACCGGCGCAGGGCTTCGCCTAAACTCCGCGACGATATGACCGAGGTGGAATATGGTGGAGGGGGGCACCGCACACGGCTAAGGAACGATCCGTAGATCAACTTGTGTGTCTAGGGTGCCCCCTGCCCCCGTATATAAAGGAGCAAGGGGGGTGCGGCCGGCCCTAGGAGGAGGCGCGCCGGAGGAGTCCTACTCCCACCAAGAGTAGGACTCCCCCCTCCCTAGTTGGACTAGGACTTGGGGGGAAGGAGGAGAGGG
>NC_041385.1:818390533-818466391 GCF_002162155.2 Triticum dicoccoides
GGGGGGGGCGCCGCCCCCCTCTTTGTCCTATTCGGACTTGGGGGGGGGAGGGGCGCGCGGCTGCCCCTTGGCCCCTTCTCCTCTTCCTCCACTAGGCCCACTAAGGCCCATTAGGTCACCGGGGGGTTCCGGTAACCTCCCGGTACTCCGGTAAAATGCCGATTTCACCCGGAACACTTCCGATGTCCAAACATAGGCTTCCAATATATCAATCTTTATGTCTCGACCATTTCGAGACTCCTCATCATGTCTGTGATCACATCCGGGACTCCGAACACACTTCGGTACATCAAAACTTACAAACTCATAATAAAACTGTCATCGTAACGTTAAGCGTGCGGACCCTACGGGTTCGAGAACTATGTAGACATGACCTAGAACTATTCTCGGTCAATAACCAATAGCGGAACCTGGATGCCCATATTGGTTCCTACATATTCTACGAAGATCTTTATCGGTCAAACCGCATAACAACATACGTTGTTCCCTTTGTCATCGGTATGTTACTTGCCCGAGATTTGATCGTCGGTATCCAATACCTAGTTCAATCTCGTTACCGGCAAGTCTCTTTACTCGTTACGTAATGCATCATCCCGCAACCAACTCATTGATCACATTGCTTGCAAGACTTATAGTGATGTGCATTACCGAGAGGGCCCAGAGATACCTCTCCGACAATCGGAGTGACAAAACCTAATCTCGAAATACACCAACTCAACATGTACCTTCGGAGACACATGTAGTACTCCTTTATAATCACCCAGTTACGTTGTGACGTTTGGTAGTACCCAAAGTGTTCCTCCAGTAAACGGGAGTTGCATAATCTCATAGTTATAGGAACATGTATAAGTCATGAAGAAAGCAATAGCAATATACTAAACGATCAAGTGCTAGGCTAACGGAATGGGTCATGTCAATCACATCATTCTCCTAATGATGTGATCCCGTTAATCAAATGACAACACATGTCTATGGTTAGGAAACATAACCATCTTTGATTAATGAGCTAGTCAAGTAGAGGCATACTAGTGACTATATGTTTGTCTATGTATTCACACATGTATCATGTTTCCGGTTAATACAATTCTAGCATGAATAATAAACATTTATCATGATATGGGGAAATAAATAATAACTTTATTATTGCCTCTAGGGCATATTTCCTTCATGTCCCAGAGCACGAAATCGGGGGCGTACATGTCGTCGTAGTAGAGGTCGTCGGGGAGGAGGCGGCGACGGCGCTCAATCTCATCGCGGCGCGCACGGCCGCTCATCGGCACCGGCGGGATCGGGACCCAGTCGACGCTGAGGTGCCAGTTGTTGGGGAGGTGGACATCGCTCCACAGGACCGGCGTCCTCGTCTCCCAGTAGCGCCGGCACACATCGACGCTGAGGTACTGCCGGTCGCGCTTGCCGGCGGGCCTAGGGCTGATGGTGAAGGGGGCCGTCATGAGGGCTCGACGGGAGGAGCGTGGAGGTGGCGCGGGCTCCTCCTTCTTCACGGAGCTGCGGCGGCGGCCCGAGGAGGAGCCGACCTCGCCTCGTGCTTCCCCTTGCGGCCGTAGTTCCATAGGCCCATGACTGCGAGGCGGCTGGCCGGCGAGTTCGAGGCCTAGGGTTTGGAGGTGTCGGGTTTGGAGGAGGCCGCGGGGTGGAGCGGGGAGTGTGCAGTGTGCACGACAACTGGTCCACAGCTTCCGCATTTAAGTACGACCGCGACGTTTCCCTGGGCGGATGACAGGCGGGCCCGGCCATGCGTGCGCATAGATGTGGTCGGGTGGGAGGTAGGTGGCCGCCTGCCACGCGACCCCGACGCGGACGAGCGCGCGTCCGTTTGCTATCCGCCGCGACCCAAAACCGGCGCATGTTTGCGCTCAAAATGGATCGACCCGGACACAAAGCGTACAGGATGGGTCCGGGCCGTCACGCGCTGGACCGACCGGTTTGTCCCTTTTACCCCAAACAGACTGGGCCGGACAGAATGGGTCGCGCGGTGGAGTTGGCCTCATGTCAAAAATAAAAAGGGCAGTAATCTGCGTCGGTGCGACGGCCGAAAGTTTCGGTCGGTCGCACCGCAGCCCCCCAATTTACCTCTACATTAATTGTCAGATCTAATCCTCACCAAGTCAACACAACTCATCTCTTTCCTCCGCTGGTGTACACATCTAGCCGCCATGGATGAGCGAGGCACCCAGACTCGAAGCACCACCGGGCTTGGCCGCCCCCGACGCCGGTCACCGCCCTCGCCACCGGTTGCCGCCCTCGCCGCCGGTTGCCGCCAGTTGCCACCCTCGCTGCCGGTGGCCACCTGTGTTTCATGCTGGCTCGGTGCATGCAGCAGCGTGTGCGCCGGTTGCATCTCCCCCGGCAATGGTCACAACTCCGTTGCGACGGTCGGAGCTGCGACGACGAAGATCACTGGACGCGCGCCCTCGAAGATGAGCTCACGTCTGAACCAAGGCAAGGCTTGAACCGTCACACACCCTTTGTGTTGCAAACGTTGTTAAAAAAGCTTCAACCCCTGGATGGAAAAGCTTCAAGCCCTAGATGGAAAATCTTCAACTGGCACTGCGATTCACGAGAAGATACAACCGCTGACGCAAAATGCTTCAACCTTAGATTAAAAAAAGTTTCAACCACATGATAGAGAGAGCTTTAACCAAGGGCTGCTCAAAACAAAAAAAGTTTGGATCGTTTACACAAAAGCTTCAACCGTGGACGGAAAAAGCTTCAACCGTGTATGAAAAAGTTTCAATCGTTAAGAAAGAAAGCTCCAACCTGACACTGCAACCAAAGAAAAGTTATGTGTTGTAGCAAAATGTGACGCCGGTTGTAGCAAAATCTATGCCGGTTGTAGCAAAATCTATGCCGGTTGAAGCATGTAGCAAAACTGCAGCGTTTTGTCATCTTCTTCCACCTCCAGCCGTCGCTGGTTGAAGTTTTTTTTGCATCGGTGGTAGCAAAACGCGACACCAATTGTAGCTGAGTGGGATGCCGGTTGTAGCAAAATGTGACACTGGTTGTAGCACGTAGCACAAAACACGACCTCTGCGGTGTTGCTCGGAACAACAATGCCGTCCCGCAGCTCGCCGTCACCATGCTCGCCATCCATGATGGCAGCTCTCCTGGGCACCGGTTGCAGCAGGAAATGACGCGGTTCCTGAGGGAGTCCTGGATTAGGGGGTATCTGGACAGCCAAACTGTATACATCATCCGGACTATTGAAGCGTGAAGATACAAGACTCAAGACTTCGGCCCGTGTCCGGATGGGACTCTCCTTTGTGTGGAAGACAAGCTTGGCGATCTGGATATTATAGTTCCTTCCTTGTAAACGACACCATGTAAACCCTAGCCCTCTCCGGTGTCTATATAAACCGGAGAGGATGGTCCTTAGAAGGCCGATCACAATTACAATCATACCATCATAGGCTAGCTCTTAGGGTTTAGCCTCTATGATCTCGTGGTAGATCTATTCTTGTACTACTCATATCTTCAATATTAATCAAGCAGGAAGTAGGGTTTTACCTCCATCGAGAGGGCCCGAACCTGGGTAAACATTGTGTCCCTTGCTTCATGTTACCATCAGCCTAAGACGCACAGATCGGGACCCCCTACCCGAGATCCGCTAGTTTTGACACCGACATTGGTGCTTTCATTGAGAGTTCCTCTGTGTCGTCGCTTCGAGGCTTGATGGCATCTTCAGTCGTCAACAACACGGTCCAGGGTGAGACTTTTCTCCCCGGACAGATCTTTGTGTTCGGCGGCTTCGCACCGCGGGCCAATTCGCTTGGCCATCTGAAGCAGATCGACAGCTACGCCCCTGGCCACCAGATTAGGTTCGGAAACTTGAACTACATGGCGGATATTCACGGAGACTTGATCTTCGACGGATTCGGCCCTGTGCCAGGAGCGCCGGATAGTCACGACGAGCACGGCCTAGACCTGCTGTCGGACAATGCTCAGGACATCATCCCTGCAGCAGCCCCGGATCTAAATCTGGAGCAGGTTGCGTTGCCCAAGGACGGAAGGGTGGACCCCGCCCCGTAGGCCGCACACTCATCGGCGGTGGAGCCGAACACAGGTCTCATCTCTGTGGAGGCCTGTAACCCCGAACCCCTGACTCGTATCCGGCTGTTGGTTCCGGTCCACATACCTCGAGCCAGCCAAACCAGATTTGGCTCCGGTAATGGAGTTTACCGCTGCGGACATCTTCCAGCACTCGCCCTTCGGCGACATGCTGAACTCATTAAAGTCTCTCTCTTTGTCAAGAGGCTCTGGGCCGAACTATGTCCAACCTGAGTGGGAAGCAGGCGACGAAGGAATTCATTGCCCACCCACCACCCACTTCATTCCCACGATCGATGATTTAACCGATGTTCTTGACTTCGACTCCGAAGATATCAACGGTATGGACGACGATGCAGGAGAAGCTCCAGAATCTCTGGGGCACAAGACTACTACCTTGTCACACATATATACATGGTGGATACGCCCAAGAAGGACGACAACGATAATCCGGAAGATAAAACACCTGGACAAAAGCCAAAACGGCGGCGCAGACGCCGCTCAAAGTCCAGCAACAGTAAAAACAGCGACAAGAGCGCAAGAAGGGCTGACATACCAGAAGGCAGTAATGACCACACGGACCCAACGATGGAGCAGGACGAGCCTGGTCACGCCAAACCAAGTTCGGAGCAAATATCCGATCACAATGATCCTGAGGGACGAGCTCATGAAACCGTCCCAGAACAAGAACAGAGTCCGGACAACAATGCATTCATCACCCCGGACGAACGAGTGGAACAAGACAACCTTCACCGAAAGCTTATGGCCACAGCAAGAAGTCTAAAGAAGCAGAAACAACGGCTTAAGTCCACGCAGGAAAAGCTCAGTCGCAGATGGAATAAAGTGCTAGACACCAAAGAAAGATATGGTGACGATCGCCATACAAAAAGCTATACAAAACGCAAGCTAGTGCCAGAATTCGACGACGAGGCCGTTCCACCAAAGAATAATACGACTAGGAGACCAGACGTACCGCTTCACAACCACAACAGAGTGGCTACTGACACCGCGCACGATCTACGTGAGAAGCTGGATAAGAAGGCCGGTGCAGCCAGGTCCATCTACGGATCTAAAGGACACACCCCGGCGAGGGACTATGGTCACCCCAATGCTCATACAAGCCAAATACCAGTTCGGAATAAACTCCGGACACAACAACAGCCGACTGCATGCCACATCGCGTCCAGATACAGAGGGGCTGCTCACCCTCTATGCTTCACCGAAGAAGTACTGGACCATGAATTCCCACAAAGTTTTAAACCTGTGAACATCGAGCCATATGACGGAACGACAGACCCAGGGGTCTGGATCGAGGATTTTATCCTGCATATTCACATGGCTCGCGGGGATGATCTCCACGCCATCAAATACCTTCCCCTCAAGTTGAAGGGACCAGCTCGACACTGGTTGAAAAGCCTCCCCGAAAACTCAATTGGGAGTTGGGAGGAACTCGAAGACGCTTTCAGGGCCAACTTTCAAGGGACTTATGTCCGGCCTTCGGATGCAGACGATCTAAGTCACATAATCCAACAACCCGGAGAGTCCGCCCGCATGCTTTGGAATGGATTCCTCACTAAAAAGAATCAAATAGTCAACTGTCCGGATGCTGAAGCCTTAGCAGCATTCAAACGCAGCATCCATGACGAATGGCTCGCCAAACACCTCGGCCAAGAAAAGCCAAGGACAATGGCAGCCCTAACAAGCCTTATGACCCGCTTTTGCGCGGGTGAAGATAGCTGGTTAGCCCGTAAAGGCACCAGCGACCCCAGCACATCCGAAATAAGGGATGGCAACGGGAAGCCACGACGTAATAAACACAAACGCCAAAACAAGGAAGAGAGCCCGGATAACACAACGGTCAATGCTGGATTCAGGGGCTCTCGACCTGATCCGCAAAAGAAGCCATTTAAAGGCAGTAAAGAGGGACCGTCCGGTCTGAACAGAGTCCTGGACAGACTATTCCAAATTCATGGTACCCCGGAGAAACCTGCAAACCACACCCATAGAGAGTGCTGGGTCTTCAAGCAGGCCGGCAAATTAAATGCCGAACACAAAGGGAGGGAAACACCAAGTGAAGACGAGGACGAACCTCGCCAGCCGAACACCGGGGGACAAAAAAAATTCCTGCCAGAGGTCAAAACAGTAAACATGATCCACGCGACTCGCACATTCACGAGAAGGCAAGAACGCGCGCTCAGAGACACGCACGATGTAGAGCCCATCGTACCCACATCTGACTACTGGATGTCTCGTCCGATCACCTTCGATCAGATGGACGGCCGAACTAGTATTCGGCGCGGAGGATCACATGCCTTGGTGATTGACCCAATAATCGACGGATACCGTCTCACCCGTGTCCTCATGGACAGCGGCAGTAGTCTCAATTTAATATACGAGGACACTGTTCGCAGAATGGGGATAAACCCATCTAGAATTAGCCAAAGCAACACCGCCTTTGAAGGGGTGATACCAGGCATTGAAGCCTACGCAGGGGCTCCGTCGTGCTGGAAGTAACATTCGGCTCCCCAGGCAACTCCAGAAGCGAAGAACAACTCTTCACCATCGCACCCTTCCAAAGCAGCTATCACGCATTGCTAGGAAGAACGGCCTTCGCCCGCTTCAACACATTGCCACACTATGGCTACCTTACACTCAAGATGCCCGGTTCCCGTGGCGTCATCACCGTTAGCGGAATCACAAAGCGCTCTTCACACGCAGAGGAACACGCGACGGCCCTGGCGGCCGGACTATAAGCGGCCTCTAATATCAGAAAACATGACTGGTCATTAAGACCACAAAGACAATTAGACGAGTCCGGTAGCCTGGATAAAATTCAAAACCAGGGGCTATAAATATTTAATACAACCCCACACTTAGCTCAACCTTATTGGCAGGCCAACATCTTACACCTTTACTATCCATCGCATACTTACGTTGTACTCTCCTATGAGTTTTCCTTTTTTTCCACAGACAACGTTCAGGCGATACCCTTCTAGGATACGGCACAACGGAGACAAAGGCGCAGACGTGCAGCAGGGCCCCGTTCAACATGTTTCTTTTTAGATTAAGCCCCTGTGTAAACCTTTTGTATTGCCTCTTGTTGTTTCAACCATCCCATTTGTTCCATACCCACAGAGGATACTGTCGTTATTAGCATTTCACCACGACAGAGTACCGCACGTACCTGGTAATACAGGGTTCATAATGAATGGCATTCTTGAGCCCATCTTCTGTTATAAAGTCCGAACACCTTCGGGTGTGTTCGGCATCACAAGTTTGGCCTTATATGCATCAGCTCCGAATCATGTCTTTGGTCAAATGTTGGGTTTGCCCGGCTCCTGGGTTTGCTGCCTTACGTTCCGTTATTACCGGCTAAGGCAGGCCAAAGGAGAACTACTGCGATTGTGCCCTGGTTATTCCGGATGAGCGCCTCAGCAGAGAAAGCCGTAAACTGACTGTCATGATACAACGAGAGACTGTTCAACCACTCGAAGACTCACCGGAATCTCTAAGGATTCCTCCGCATTAACGAAGGGCCGTTTCCCGGCCATGTACACACGCGCCCGTATTCGGACGCACGTGAATGTACCAGGGGCTACATAGTAGCCCCACCGTTAGACCCCCATGGCTAAACAAAAGTGTTACAGCTATATAGTCCGGTTGCGTAATTCGACGTGCGATCACCTCCTTAACGGACCAAGACGTTGGATCAAGTGTTATTATGCATATTTTTCGTGAACACCCCCGCATTGTATGCATGGGGGATGAAGCCAATGACTGCTATCTTTCGGACTACTTATACATATAAAGACGGCCGTCCAGGGGACACAATCATACTTTCAGGCAAAAAGTATAAATATAGCCTTATAATCAAAATATACATTATTTTTTACAATGATTCGACTTATCAGTCGAAGAGGACATTCTTCGAGCACTGCGCCTCTATTAGGCGGGCACCTTCTGTGACCTGCGCCAAGTAGTGCTCGGCCGGATATTGGCCGCCCGCCGGATCCTGGGTCGCTATAATGGTGGCCTCCATATCCGTCCAATAGGCTTTAACGCGGGCAAGAGCCATCCGCGCACCCTCTATGCACGCCGACCTCCTCATGGCGTCGATCCGAGACACGGCCCCAAGGAATTGTTGCACCAAACCAAAATAACTGTCCGGCTTGGGCCCCTTCGGCCAAAGATGGTCTATTACATACCGCATTGCAAGCCCGGACAGCCTATGAAGCTCCGCCACAGCAGCCACTGATACGTCTCCAACGTATCTATAATTTTTGATTGCTCCATGCTACTTTATCTACTGTTTTAGGAAATATTGGGCTCTATTATCCACTTTTATATTATTTTTGGGACTAACCTATTAACCGGAGGCCCAGCCCAGATTTGCTGTTTTATGCCTATTTCAGTGTTTCGAGGAAAAGGAATATCAGACGGAGTCAAAACGGAACAAAATCAACTGGAGAAGTTATTTTTGGAAGGAAAGCAACCTGATGGACTTGGAGTGCACGTCAGGGGAGTCCCAGGCTGCCCACGAGGGTGGGGGGCGCGTGCTTCCTGCATCCATATATACCTACGTACCATAAAACTTCCAGCACAGAAGATAGATCGGGAGTTCCGCCGCCGCAAGCCTCTGTAGCCACCAAAAACCAATCGGGACCCTGTTCCGGCACCCTGCCGGAGGGGGAACCCATCACCGGAGGCCATCTTCATCATCCCGGCGCTATCCATGACGAGGAGGGAGTAGTTCACCCTCGGGGCTGAGGGTATGTACCAGTAGCTATGTGTTTGATCTCTCTCTCTCGTGTTCTCTCTCGTGTTCCCTCTATGGCATGATCTTGATGTATCCCGAGCTTTGCTATTGTAGTTGGATCTTATGATGTTTCTCCCCCTCTACTCTCTTGTGATGAAGTGAATTTCCCCTTTGAAGTTATTTTATCGGATTGAGTCTTTTATGAGAACGCTTGATGTTTGTCTTGCGATCCACTTGATGTATGTTTTGGTGATCAACTTGCGGGTTTCGTGACATTGGGAACCTATGCATAGGGGTTGGCACACGTTCTTGACTCTCCGGTAGTAGCTTTGGGGAACTCTTTGAAGTACTTTTATGTTGGTTGGATGAATCTGAGATTGTGTGACGCATATCGTATAATCATGCCCACGGATACTTGAGGTGACAATGGAGTATCTAGGTGACATTAGGGTTTTGGTTGATTTGTGTCTTAAGGTGTTATTCTAGTATAAACTCTATGATGGATTGAGCGGAAAGAATAGCTTTATGTTATTTTTCTACGAACTCTTGAATAGATAGAACAGAAAGGATAACTTTGAGGTGGTTTCGTACCCTACCATAATCTCTACGTTTGTTCTCTGCTATTAGTGGCTTTGGAGTGACTCTTTGTTGCATGTTGAGGGCTTGTTATATGATCTATATATGTTATTATTGTTGAGAGAACTTGCACTAGTGAAAGTATGAACCCTAGGCCTTGTTTCCTATCATTGCAATACCGTTTACGCTCACTTTTATCATTAGTTACCTTGCTGTTTTTATTATTTCAGATTACAAATAACTTTATCTACCATCTATTTTGCACTTGTATCTTCATCTCTTCGCCGAACTAGTGCACCTATACAATTTACCATTGTACTGGGTGTGTTGGGGACACAAGAGACTCTTTGTTATTTGGTTGCAGGGTTGTTTGAGAGAGACCATCTTCATCCTACGCCTCCTACGGATTTATAAACCTTAGGTCATCCACTTGAGGGAAATTTGCTACTGTCCTACACACCTATGCACTTGCAGGCCCAACAATGTCTACAAGAAGAAGGTTGTGTAGTAGACATCAAGCTCTTTTCTGGCGCCGTTGCCGGGGAGGTTAGTGCTTGAAGGTATATCTTTAGATCTAGCAATATAATCTTTTTGTTTCTTGTTTTAGCCTAGTTTAGTTTATAAAAGAAAACTACAAAAAAATGGAATTGAGTTTGTCCCATACGCTTCGTCTTTTTAATATCTTTCGTGAGTATGATGGAAAGGATAATTGCGTTCAAGTGCTAGAAGAAGAAATATTTAAATTGTTTGGCACTAAATATTTGAAGGATGAGCATGATTGCAATCTTGTTAGTACGAATTCTTTGAATATCCATGATGCTAATGATGATTGCACTAGTTATGATGAAAATGCCTCCTATAAGCATGTCAATTTTTGTGGTGTGCATTGGGCTTGCAAGGACACACCAAATAGGGAAGATAGATATTGCAAGAGGCATAAGTACTTAGAAACCAAATTGTTGCAAGAAGAGCTAGATGAATGTGCTGAAAGATTCAATATTTTTCGCGCTCCTTGTGAACTTTGCAATGAGCATGGTCATTTAAAGCTCCAATGCTATTTGTTTCATGATCAAGTCGTGTCCAAATATTGTGATAATTTAATTACCCTTGAGCATCATAAAGAGCTTAGCCTTCTTTTGGGTTATGAAGAAATGAAACGTATAACTGAGGGTATTCCAAAATTTAGCCTTGATAAAATTCTTGATTTTGATCTAGAAGAAATTTATATGTATTGTGCGGTGAATTGCATTGAAAATCCTTATATTGCCAATTACATTAAGAAAATAAAACAAATAGAGGATGAAGAGAATACTAATGAAAGAGAAGAGGCTTCCCAATCTCCTCCTATTATTTCTTATGATGAATCAGGTAACGAGGAGGAGCTTTCTATTCAACCAATCTCATCAATAAGGAGCTCAAAGAGGAAGGTTGAACCCACACATAATGTGAAGAAGAAAAAGAAAAGAAGGAGCAACAAAGGTAAAAAGGTATCCCTCCCAAATGATGTTGCTCCTACTACTCATTGTGATGATGATAATTGCTATACTATTGGTGCTATCAATATTTTTAATGATGAGAGTGATTATGCTTATGATATGAAAGGGCCCAAGCTTGGGGAAGGTATGTTTGATTGGGATGAAATATTTGAGAATATATTTTCTGGAATTAATGTTTGTCCCAAGCTTGGGGATGCTATGTTTAATGAAGATGATATTTTTAGCATCCCAAGTTTTGATATGCAAAGTTGTTATGATGATAGCATGCCTCCTACCTATGATGATTATATTGATGAAAGTGGGTTCGGAAGAGTGTCAACTTTAGGAAGTAGTGATCCCACTATTTTGGAGGATGTTCAATCTTATTGTGCTGAATATGAAAGTGGATTTGGAAGAGTGTCAACTTTATTTAGTGATTCCACTATCTTGGGAGAGGTTTTAATCGATTATGATGAGAATGAAGTTGCTACTTATGATAATTATTGTGATGAAACTCATGCTATAAAGAGTAGTGATGATTATATTTACAAATCTTGTCATGATTATGATTACCCTTTTTCTGAACATTACTCTTTTAATGTGGAAACATTTTTTAGTGTTCAAGTCTCTTATGATACTCCCACTATTCCGAATGAGAAGAAATTTGCTTATGTGGAGAGTAGTAAATTTTCTATGCTTGTAGATCATGAAAAGAATGCTTTAGGTGCTGGTTATATTGTTGAATTCATTCATGATGCTACTGAAAATTATTATGAGGGAGGAACATATGCTTGTAGGAATTGCAATAATATCAAGTTTCCTCCCCATGATCTTAAATTCTTGAAGCTATGCTTGTTTTACCTTCCTATGCTAGTTGATTATTGTTCCCATAAGTTGTTAGCTCACAAAATCCCTATGCATAGGAAGTGGGTTAGACTTAAATGTGCTACTCATATGCTTCATGATGCTCCCGTTATGTTTCAATTCTTATCTTTTATGTGAGCATCATTGTCATCATCATGCCTAGCTAGAAAGGCATTAAAGAAAAGCGCTTGTTGGGAGACAACCCAATATTTACCCTTACTGTTTTTGTGTGTCCACATGATTATGCTACTGTATTAATCATGTTTTATAGCTTTCGTTTCAATAAAGTGCCAAGTCAAACCTTTGGGAAGACTTGGGTGAAGTTTATGTGATCTTGCTGTAAAAAAACAGAAACTTTTGCGCTCACGAGAATAGCTGCCATTATTTACTGGAGAGTGATTTTAGGTTGATTATTTTTTCAGATGATTAATAGACAAATTTATTAGGTCCAGAAATTTATTTCATAATTTTTGGGGTTCCATAAGTATACGTTTGATACAGATTACTACAGACTGTTCTGTTTTTGACAGATTCTGTTTTCATTGTGTTGTTTGCTTATTTTGATGCATCTATGGTTAGTATTAAGTGGTATGAACCATAGAGATTTTATAATACAGTAGACATTACACCAATATGAATTTATAATGAGTTCATTACAGTACCTAAGTGGTGGTTTTATTTTCTTATACTAACGGAGCTTATGAGTTTTGTTTTGAGTTTTGTGTGGTTGAAGTTTTCAAGTTTTGGGTAAAGATTCGATGGACTATGGAATAAGGAGTGGAAAGAGCCTAAGCTTGGGTATTCCCAAGGCACCCCAAGGTAAAATTCAAGGACAACCAAGCAACTAAGCTTGGGGATGCCCCGGAAGGCATCCCCTCTTTCGTCTTCGTTCATCGGTAACTTTACTTGGAGCTATATTTTTATTCGCCACATGATATGTGTTTTGCTTGGAGCATCATTTTATTTTGCTAGTTTTTGCTTTCTATTAGTTATAATAATGTTTTGCATCTTTATTTTCAATAAAAAAGTCAAGGATAGCCTTTGCCATGCTTATTTTGCTAGTATACATGTTGCTGTATGAAAACAGAAAGTTTACCGCTGTTGCAAAAATCCCCTAGAAAACTCATAGAATGGTATTACGTTGAATCTTTTTGCATTTTGAGATCTGATAAATGTATTACAGTGGGAATTTTAGTTCATAATTTTTGGTGTCAGGGAAGTATTGATACTCTTGCATTCTTTACAGACTGTACTGTTTTGGCAGATTGCTGTTATGTTTGCACTGTTTGCATATGTTTGCTTGTTTAATGATTCTATTTGAGGATAGGAGTATTAAATATGCAGAGGCATTTAGTATTCAACGTTGAATAACAATTTAGTGATTTGTTACAGTAGAAAATGATAAGGTTTTGCATTGGTTTATACTAACCTATCTCACGAGTTCTTGTTGAGTTTGTTGTGAATGAAGCTTTTGATAAAAAGAGAAACCATGATATGAGAGGAATTAAGGAGACACAAAAATTTAAGCTTGGGGATGCCCAAGGCACCCCAAGATAATATTTCAAGAAGTCTCAAGCATCTAAGCATGGGGATGCCCCAGTAGGCATCCCACCTTTCTTCTTCAACAACTATCGGTTAGTATCGGTTGAGCCTAAGTTTTTGCTTCTTCACATGAGTCGTGCTATCCTTGAAATGTAGTTTTCTTTAGCTTTTCTTGCTATTTGAATAAAGTATCAAGATCTGAAATTATTAATTGGTAGAGTCTTCGCATAGTTGCATAATTATTTTGCTACTCATTGATCTTCACTTATATCTTTCAGAGTAGTTTTTGTTATTGCTCATAGTGCTTCACTTATATCTTTTGAGCGTGATAATTTTTGCTCTAGTGCTTCACTTATATCTTTTAGAGCACGGTGGTGTATTTGTTTTATAGAAACTATTGATCTCTTGTGCTTCACTTAGATTATTTTGTGAGTCGTTAATAGCATGGTAATTTGCTTAATGTTAATATACTTGGTATTCAAGATATGTGAAACTTTCTTTTGAGTGCGTTGAATACTAAGATAAGTTTGATGCTTGATAATTGTTTTGAGATATGGACGTGATAATATCAAAGCAATGCTAGTTGGGGTGATTATGAATTCAAAGAATGCTTGTGTTGAAGTTTGTGATTCCCGTAGCATGCACGTATGGTGAACCGCTTTGTGATGAAATCGGAGCACAATTTTATTTATTGATTGTCTTCCTTATGAGTGGCAGTCGGGGACGAGCGATGGTCTTTTGCTACCAATCTATCCCCCTAGGAGTATGCGTTTAGTGCTTTGGTTTTTGATGACTTCTAAATTTTTGCAATAAGTGCATGAGTTCTTTTGATTAATGTTGAGTCCATGGATTATACGCACTCTCACCCTTCCACCATTGCTAGCCTCTCTAATACCGTGCACTTTTCGCCGGTATCATACACCCACCATATACCTTCTCAAAACAGCCACCATACCTACCTATCATGGCACCTCCATAGCCATTCCGAGATATATTGCCATGCAACTTTCCACCGTTCCGTTCATATGACACACATTACTTTTGTCATATTGCTTTTTGCACGAACATGTAGTTGACATTGTATTTGTGGCAAAGCCACCGTTCATAATTCTTTCATACATGTCACTCTTGATTCATTGCATATCCCGGTACACCACCGGCGGCATTCATATAGAGTCATACTTTGTTCTAGTATCGAGTTGTAATTGTTGAGTTGTAAGAAAAAATAAAAGTGTGACGATCATCATTATTAGAGCATTGTCCCAGTGAGGAAAGGATGATGGAGACTATGATTCCCCCATAAGTCGGGATGAGACTCCGGGCTTTATGAAAAATAAAAGAGGCCAAAGAAGCCCAAACAAAAAAAAAGAGAGGCCAAAGAAGCCCACCAAAAAAATAAAAAATAAAAATGAGAGAAAAGAGAGAAGGGACAATGCTACTATCCTTTTTCCACACTTGTGCTTCAAAGTAGAACCATGATCTTTATGATAGAGAGTCTCATATGTTGTCACTTTCATATACTAGTGGGAATTTTTCATTATAGAACTTGGCTTGTATATTCCAGTGATGGGCTTCCTCAAAAGTGCCCTAGGTCTTCGTGAGCAAGCAAGTTGGATGCACACCCACTTAGTTTCTTTTATTGATATTTCATATACTTATAGCTCTAGTGCATCCGTTGCATGGCAATCCCTACTCACTCACATTGATATCTATTGATGGGCATCTCCATAACCCGTTGATACACCTAGTTGATGTGATCCTATCTTCTCCTTTTTGTCTTCTCCACAACCATCATTCTATTCCACCTATAGTGCTATGTCCATGGCTCACGCTCATGTATTGTGTGAAAGTTGAAAAAGTTTGAGATTACTAAAGTATGAAACAATTGCTTGGCTCGTCATTGGGGTTGTGCATGATTAAATACTTTGTGTGATGAAGATAGAGCATAGCCAGACTATATGATTTTGTAGGGACAACTTTCTTTAACCATGCTATTTTGAGAAGACATGATTGCTTTAATTTATATGCTTGACGTATTATTACCTTTATGTTAATATGAACTTTTGTCTTGAATCTTTCAGATCTGAATATTCATGCCATAATTAAGAAGATTCACATTGAAATTATGCCAAAGTATCACTCCGCATCAATTTTTTTTACCATTTACCTACCCGAGGACGAGCAGGTATTAAGCTTGGGGATGCTTGATACGTCTCCAACGTATCTATAATTTTTGATTGCTCCATGCTACTTTATCTACTGTTTTAGGCAATATTGGGCTCTATTATCCACTTTTATATTATTTTTGGGACTAACCTACTAACCGGAGGCCCAGCCCAGATTTGCTGTTTTATGCCTATTTCAGTGTTTCGAGGAAAAGGAATATTAGACGGAGTCAAAACAGAATGAAATCAACCGGAGAAGTTATTTTTGGAAGGAAAGCAACCTGATGGACTTGGAGTGCACGTCAGGGGAGTCCCGGGCTGCCCACAAGGGTGGGGGTGCGTCCCCCTGGGCACGCCCCCGTGCCTCGTGGGCCCCCCGTAGCTCCACCGACGTACTTCCTGCATCCATATATACCTACGTACCCTAAAACTTCCAGAACAGAAGATAGATCGGGAGTTCCGCTGCCGCAAGCCTCTGTAGCCACCAAAAACCAATCGGGACCCTGTTCTGGCACCCTGCCAGAGGGGGAACCCATCACTGGAGGCCATCTTCATCATCCCGGCGCTATCCATGACGAGGAGGGAGTAGTTCACCCTCGGGGCTGAGGGTATGTACCAGTAGCTATGTGTTTGATCTTTCTCTCTCGTGTTCTCTCTCGTGTTCCCTCTATGGCACGATCTTGATGTATCCTGAGCTTTGCTATTGTAGTTGGATCTTATGATGTTTCTCCCCCTCTACTCTCTTGTGATGAATTGAGTTTCCCCTTTGAAGTTATTTTATCGGATTGAGTCTTTTATGAGAACACTTGATGTATGTCTTGTGATCCACTTGATGTATGTTTTGGTGATCAACTTGCGGGTTTCGTGACATCGGGAACCTATGCATAGGGTTTGGCACACGTTCTTGACTCTCCGGTAGTAGCTTTGGGGCACTCTTTGAAGTACTTTTATGTTGGTTGGATGAATCTGAGATTGTGTGACACATATCGTATAATCATGCCCACGGATACTTGAGGTGACAATGGAGTATCTAGGTGACATTAGGGTTTTGGTTGATTTGTGTCTTAAGGTGTTATTCTAGTATTAACTCTATGATGGATTGAGCGGAAAGAATAGCTTTATGTTATTTTACTATGAACTCTTGAATAGATAGAACAGAAAGGATAACTTTGAGGTGGTTTCGTACCCTACCATAATCTCTAAGTTTGTTCTCCGCTATTAGTGGCTTTGGAGTGACTCTTTGTTGCATGTTGAGGGCTTGTTATATGATCTATCTATGTTATTATTGTTGAGATAACTTGCACTAGTGAAATTATGAACCCTAGGCCTTGTTTCCTATCAGTGCAATACCGTTTACACTCACTTTTATCATTAGTTACCTTGCTGTTTTTATTATTTCAGATTACAAATACCTTTATCTACCATCTATTTTGCACTTGTATCTTCATCTCTTCGCCGAACTAGTGCACCTATACAATTTACCATTGTATTGGGTGTGTTGGGGACACAAGAGACTCTTTGTTATTTGGTTGCAGGGTTGTTTGAGAGAGACCATCTTCATCCAACGCCTCCTACGGATTGATAAACCTTAGGTCATCCACTTGAGGGAAATTTGCTACTGTCCTACAAACCTGTGCACTTGTAGGCCCAACAATGTCTACAAGAAGAAGGTTGTGTAGTAGACATCAGCCACCTCATTCAATGGCAGCGGGCGAGTGGGAGCATTGAATTGCGACCAGAAAAGCTTCTCCACTTTCTTATCACCTTGATCCTCGAAGAACTTGGCAGCGTCAGCTGTACTATTCGTCAAGTCCGCATATGTGTCTGCAGGACTCCAACGCCCAACTAGGGGAGCATACTTTGGATCCAAAAACTTCGTCCGCAGTAGGTAGGAGCCCCCAGCCACGATTTTGTCGGCCTGTTGGAGCTCCTCCCGCATACCCGGATCTCGGTCCGCATCTCCTTGGCGGCATTAAGTGCCTTGTCCAACTCGGCCGAACTAGCCTTATTCTCCTTTTCAAGGAGCACATACCGGTCGGCGGCATTTTTCAACTCTTCAGCCATTTCGGCTATCTTTTCCTCGCTTTGGCGATGAGCAGCCTGTTCGGCTCTCAACTCTTCGGCCGCCTTTAGGGCAGCCGCATTGCTAGCCCGAGCTTGTTCCTTGGCCTGAGCAAGCTCTGCCCTTAGGGGCTCCACGGCAGCAGCACCATCTGCAGTGCATACACAGGGCATTAATATTATGCCATTCTCGCATTTTCCTATACAATATAATAAGGGAAGCAGAGCACATACCCTGGGATTCTTCCAGCCGTTTGTTCACCAGCGTGATATCAGCATCAATAGATCCGATCTGCCTTCTCAGTTCGGCAACTTCAACAGACTGGTCGGCTACCGTATCCTTATATACCTACGCACATATACAGCGCAACCATTACTATATGATCCCCCGTTTGCCGCCTATGGCGGGCAACCAGAGTCTCAGGGGCTACTATCCATAGGGAGCACACCTAGAGCGTGCTTCATAACCAAAAAATAGTGCATTTTTCACTACATACCTCAAAGCCTTTGAGCAGGCTTGTAAATGCCTCATTCAAACCGCTGGTAGCGAATCAAATCTTCATGAGCACCGTTCTCATTAAAGAGCGGTGCTCCTCCGAGAGCGCGGCTCGCTCTAGAAAGCCTGTCAGTACGTCCGGCCGGACATCGAACTGTGCCGGACCCTTCTCATCGCCCCCCCCCCCCGTGGGAGCCAAATGCTCCGGGCTCAGGGTGACTGACGTGTTCGCTTCCGGCTTCGGTAGATCCGGACTCCTCCGTGACGAAACCTTCGTGTCGCCCGCTTCATGAGGCGGAGAGGTGGGTGGAGTCTCACTCCCCATCATCTCCGGATGAAGGTGCCCCGAAGACGAACTCTATTGAGAAGAGCTGCTCGCCGGACTACAAAAGACGAAGTCCCGATTATGGATCTTGGAGTAACACCACACCTTCGAATTAATGAATAACTTACGGTTCGGTGGAGGGATGGCCCCTTGGTGGGCACGACGTGGTGAGGGTGCCCGTCGCGACAGAGCCCCCTGGTGATACATTTTTCCCTTGCTTGGGCGTCTCCGCCTCCAAGTCTTCAGAGGCTGCCCTCTTCTTCCCGCGTGGGGAGGAGGCTTTAGCCTCCCCCTCCTGACTATCCTCCATAGGAGCGGTAGCGATTCTCCCGGTCTGGATGCATAGTGTGTGAAGTTCGGCTTCACTACCCTTTCCTTAGCCTTTCCCTGAGGGGATTTTGCTGAGCACCCGGCCAAGCATCTTGGCAATGGTTGGACCAGGCGAGCCTTCAGGAAGTGGCGCCGGACACCTAATTCTCTCCGCCTTGTTGAGCCATTCATGGCCACGGAGGGATTTTTAGAATAATAGTTATGATAAATATAAATGAAGTATCCGGCTTTAAGGTTACTTACTTGGGCATCTAGGCGATTGCAGCTTAGGCCCGCATCCTTGGTGGTGTCCGGACACTTTACTTGTGGTCCGAAGAATAATTTACACATTCCTTCGAGCTTCAGGCCGAAGAAGTGCTTAATAGTCTGCGGACCCTCCGGATTAAACTCCCACATCCGAAGAGGCCGACGTTTGCACGGCAACATCCACCGGATTAGCATCACTTGCATTATGCTGACAAGATTTATGTCCCTCTCAATAAGCTCCCGAATACGATTCTGCAGTTCTGGTACATCGCCAGCAGACCCATAATTCCGTCCTACGTTGGTCCAAGATGCTAACTGTGACGGAGGGCCCGAGCGGAACTTGGGGGCGGCTACCCACTTTGTGCCTCTGGCAGCTGTAACATAAAACCACCTCTGTTTCCATACATAGGATACTTCCAGAAAAGAGCCCTCTGGCCATGGGGCATCGGCGTTCTTGCTTATTATGGCACCTCCACACTCTGCATGTCGCCCCTCGATCATCTTCGGCTTCACATTGAAGGTCTTGAGCCATAAGCCAAAGTGTGGGTTGACGTGGAGAAAAGCCTCGCACACAATAATGAACAACGAGATATGGAGGACGGCGTCTGGAGCCAGATCATGGAAATCCAAGCCATAGTAGAACATGAGCCCCCTCACAAAGGGTCGAGGGTGAGGCCCAGGCCTCGGAGGAAGTGAGGGACAAACACGACGCTCTCGTTGGGCTCCGGCGTGGGGATAACTTGCCCTGGAGCAGGAAGCCTGTGCTGGATATCGGCGGTCAGGTATCCGACCTCCCTAAGCTTAGCAATATCGTCCTCTTGGATCGAGGAGGCCACCCACCGGCCTTTTGCGTCGGATCCGGACATACTGGAGGATCTGGGGTGTTGGAGCTTAGGTTTTGAGTGTTGGAGCTCGAGGTGCGAGAAGGAGCATGAGAGGTGGAAAAGAGGCGTAGGCCTCGGCCCCTTTATAAAGGGGATGAATATCAAGAGTCCTCAGCGTGACCGCTTGAGACTTATCTAAAATACACGGAGTCATACCAACGGTCGCCGTGGGGTCACACACGCCCATATTGATGAAAGCTCCCGTAATAAGAGGAACACGATCTCTGCTTTGGCAGGACGTGCCAATAAAACCGCCTCGCAACGTGCGTCGAGGTGGAGCAGGAAACACCGGTTTGTGTTGGACTAGGCCATGGTGCAAGGGCACGACGTACAAAGATTGCCAGCAAAACGGATTTATGCTATGTTCCCTACAATGGTGTGTGAAGATCATCTTGCGGATCCGGACACGATCTACGTGTTCAATAAATAACCTTGGAGTATTCGGAGAAGGAACCCGCCTTGCAATGCCGAAGACAAGACTGTGCGCCGGACTCATCGTCATTGAAGCCTGGTTCAGGGGCTACTGAGGGAGTCCTGGATTAGGGGGTATCCGGACAGCCGGACTGTAGACATCGTCCGGACTATTGAAGCGTGAAGATACAAGACTCAAGACTTCGGCCCGTGTCCGGATGGGACTCTCCTTTGCATGGAAGACAAGCTTGGCGATCCGGATATTATATTTCCTTCCTTGTAACCGACTCCATGTAAACCCTAGCCCTCTCCTGTGTCTATATAAACCGGAGAGGATGGTCCTTAGAAGGCCGATCACAATTACAATCATACCATCATAGGCTAGCTCTTAGGGTTTAGCCTATACGATCTCGTGGTAGATCTACTCTTGTACTACTCATATCTTCAATATTAATCAAGCAGGAAGTAGGGTTTTACCTCCATCGAGAGGGCCCGAACCTGGGTAAACATTGTGTCCCTTGCTTCCTGTTACCATCAGCCTAAGACGCACAGATCAGGACCCCCTACCCGAGATCCGCCGGTTTTGACACCGACAGTTCCAGCTTCCGCCGAGGCCGGCGAGCTAGGACGGCGAACGGCGACGAGGACAGCCGGTGTGGGTGGCCACCGGCGATGAGGACGGCCGGCGGGGACGGCGAACGGCGACGAGGACGGCCAACTGAGGTAGGGACCGGCGAGATGAAAGAGAGAGAGGGGAAGCAGCGCAGCCGCGTGGGGCGTTTAATGGCGAGCGATTGGTGGGCCCCGTCAGCCCCGTGTCCCATCCACGCGGAAAGGCTAGCCATACGATGGGAGGGGATTGCACGGGTCGCGCGCGACCGGCCGAGTGGTTCGGCCGGCGCCCCGGCCCCAAACGTTTTCCAAATAAAAATGATGATAATTACAGACGTTTTTACAGTCAGAAAGAAGTTAGTCATGTGCATGTGGTTCTAGAGTAACTACCACGATTTTACAGGAACAAAATGCTACAGTCTATGGTCAAAACGGGAAACACAACCATGATTGGTCAGAACCGTAGAACGGCATTCCCGCCAAAAAAGTTTAGGGTGAACACGATACACGCCCATTTCTTATCAGTTACTAAAATTTAAAAGTTTACGGTCAACTTTTTGGTTGACAATCATAATCAGATTTTCTACTCACAAGCCGAGTTTCGCAAGGGATGACATCGGTAATATTCCCGACGAAAGTCTTCGCAAAAGAAAAAAATATTCCCGATGAAAGAAAGTTGAAACTACAATTTTGTAAACACGGTTATTCTTATAGTATAGACTTTGTCCTTTTTGTCCAGAATATTACATACGTGATTTCTTCATGAAACTTCACCTGTGAGTAGAACACTCGATCTTGTTTATTATGAAGGGATTTCCGAATTGTTTTATTATTTTACTAAATTTTTCGTATTTTACTGTGAATAAGAGGTATGCGTGTATCCACATTGAAAAAATCCATGGCCCACTTTGCCAGCTGTTTTTTTCCTGTCACATGTCAATGCTACTTATTTTTTTGCACAAAAATTAAAATGTTATAACCTAGTAATTATATATGTGGTCTTTACTGTAGAAAAAATATGTGTAAGTTGAATAAAATAAATATTAAAAAATATTTTGTTGAGCGAGGAACAATCGCTCCTAAGCTCACTTGTAGCGCGTTTGGTAGGCTGCATACAACCCAACCAGGCCCGGGCGGGATGAAAATGGGCCGATTGGTTGCCTGCAGGCCGACCTGGCTCGCATCTGCACGTAACTTAAAGCACCCCTCAGCCTGGCTTGCTGGGAATGTCAAAACGGCCGTTTCCAGCGAGCCAGGCTGAGTGGGGCGGAAAACGAAGATGCAGCGTAGGGCGCGGTGCAGGGGGGATGCAGGCGAAGATGGTGGGAGTGGGAAATCGGCCGAGGCGGGGTGGCGCCCAATATACCCTCACCACCGCATTTACTCACTCAAGTCTACCTATAGGACAAACCGTCCTCTATTGTTGGCACCGGCGGTGGCGACTCAGATCTGTGGCTGCGATGGAGGCGACGACTCAGATCTGCGGCTCCGACACTCCCCTGCAGCAGCAAGAGGCGGTAGGAGCACTCCCCGGCAGCGGAAGCTGCTTCTCCCTTTCTTTTTCGTCTCCGTCCAGCCATCCTCGTCTCCGCCATGTCTCCCCTGACCTCGAAGCTGGTAAGCTAGCCCCTCCCCCTCCTCTGTTATATGTTAGGTCATTCTATATGAGTGTTTAGGGTCGATAGCACCATCGCTGACCGCAGCATGGGTGTCTCTTAGGTTGTGGATGAACGGACAAAGCTTCTAGTTCAGGCAGCATCGCTGATAGCTGTGGTTCAAGCCTGGATCATGTTGGTCCATAACAGAGCTGTTCGTCGAAATGAGAGACCTCGTTTCCGGTATGGTCCGATGTTAATCCGGGATCAAAAGAGGATAGCGAATCTGAACTACATCTACAACTGCAATGACACAGAGGCTCTATGGATGCTTCGAATGACAAGAGCACCTTTCACCAGGCTTGTGCGGACATTTAGGAGTAGGGGGCTGCTAGAAGATAGCATCCACACCATTGTGGAAGAGTGAAAGGATCGATATGGTTGACTAAGGGGGGGGGGGTGAATAGGCAACTAACAAATTTTAGCTTTTCTTGACCAAATTAAACTTAGCATCAAAGTAGGTTGTCTAGATGTGCAACTAGGTGAGAAACCTATATGATGCAACAACAACAAGCACACAAGCAAGCACAGGATACACCATAATGAAAGCTTGCACAAGTAAAGGTAAGAGATAACCAAGAGTGGAGCCGGAGGAGGTGAGGATGTGTTACCGAAGTTCCTTTCCTTCGAGAGGAAGTACGTCTCCGTTGGAGCGGCGTGGAGGCACAATTCTCCCCAAGAAGCCACTAGGGCCACCGTATTCTCCTCATGCCCTCACACAATGCGAGATGTCATGATTCCACTATTGGTGCCCTTGAAGGCGGCGACCGAACCTTTACAAACAAGGTTGAGGCTATCTCCACAACTTAATTGGAGGCTCCCAACGACACCATGAAGCTTCACCACAATGGAATATGGCTCCGACGTGACCTCAACCGTCTAGGGTGCTCAAACACCCAAGAGTAACAAGATCCGCAAGGGATTAGTGGGGGAATCAAATTTCTTTTGGTGGAAGTGTAGATCGGGGCCTTCTCAACCAATCCCTGGAAAATCAACAAGTTTGATTGGCTAGGGAGAGAGATCGAGCGAAAATGGAGGTTTGAACAATAATGAAATTTGGGGAGGGAAGAGGTGGTCTTCTTGGGGAAGAAGACCCCCCTTTATATAGTGGGGGGGGGGATCCATCCGTTATCCCCCTTCTCAGCCTGCACGGCGCGGTACTACCGCACAGGGCTGCGATAGTACCGCTGCATGGTGCGACACAACCGCTTGAGCGGTAGAGACCAGATGAGGCCCTGTTGCATAGGGCACGAGCGGTACTACCATAAGGCAGGGCTCAACTAGCACTAGAAAAGCATGGTACTACCACTCACTGGGAGCGGTACTACCGCAAAGGGGTGGAAGTAAAAAATTACATCCGCGCCTACTACCACATGCGTCAGCGTCAGGGTTGGAGGCAACGGTACTACCGCTCACCAGGAGCGGTACTACCGCTCTCCTGAAGAGTACTACCGCACGCCCCTGTGGTACTACTGCTCCCTTGAGCAGTACTACCACACTTCATAGAGGGTTTAGCATTTGGCAGCCTTCAAATCACACATACATGGATAAACGGACGGTGCTCCATCGATGCGAAGGAAAGGTGGTGCAAAGGAACAGATGTGTACGTGTTGATTCCACCCTAACCTTTCCGAAGGGACCCCTCTTAATAGTACGGCTTTCCTACGACTCTAATCCACCAAAAAGAACCGTAGAGGATAGCCATCTTCGATAGGCTTCGAGGGGCACCGAATTGTCTTATGCCTAGATATGAGATATCTCAAATGCTCAATGCACACGATTAGTCCGCAAATGTACTGTCATCAATCACCAAAAGCACTTAGGAAGAAATATGCCCTTACAATCTCCCCCTTTTTGGTGGATTGATGACAATATAGGATTTGCACATGGACATATATAATGAGAATAGGCAAACCCAAAATCTATAAAATATAGACGGGCTCCCCCTAGACGTGTGCATTCCATAGATATGCTTTGTACTGCAAAACACACACACTAGGATCAACACTCCCCCTATATTTTATAGACAAGGCAATCCCCGCAACAAGATAAGCGACACTAAGCAGGTAAGCAAGGTATAGCAAGTGAGCATGATAATGAGGGCATAAGATAAGATAAACTCAAAAGCTACTAATCATACTTGACAATAAAAAGGATAAGAGTGAAGGCATATGTCTCACACCATATGATAGGATAAGTCTCCGGACTCACACGCAACTAACACAAACCAAAGCAAACGATGAAGGACCAATGAAAGCAAGGAGACAAAGCAAAGACTCGCAAATCCTACACTCTCTCCCCCTTTGGCACCAAGACACCAAAAGGGCAGAGAGGACACCTAAGACATAGTTGGTAGCCCCCTGAAGTGATCACCCATCAGTCTCCTCATCGAAAGCAGCAGGAATGGTCTCCTCATCTAACTCAGCCCATTGATAGCCCTTCTTCTTGTTCATCCAAGCAGCCTCAGGTGTGATGGTGTTCTTAGACCCACTCGAGACGTGCTCGCCAAGCTTCCTCAAAATCCGCTTGTCGCGCTGGCGACTCTCCTTCTGAACAACGTGAGACTGATGCTGGCCCTTGGCCTGCATGCATAATAGAATCTTCACCTTGTCCTTGAGCTTCTTAGCCCAAGATGGCTCATCAGAGGGAGGTTCATACTCAGAGCCATCTTCCTACCCATCCTCCTCCTCCTCCTCCAACTCCTCCTCCTCCTCCTGCTCTGCAATCTCATCATCATCAGCATTCATGCGAGCAGCCTCTGCTTTAGCCCAGGTAGTGGTGTTAGCCCACTTGTTCTTCTGGTGTAGTCTAATGGGCTCATGACGAAACCAGTTAGGAGCATGAAACTCCTCACTTGGAAAGAGCTTCTCCCAAGTCTTCTGAATCAAGAGGTGCAAATAGGGTCCATAGATGGGAACCTTGCAATGGAACATGACAGAGTGAAGCTCACACCACATGATGTGAGAGACATCAAGTGGTCCAGGTTGTTTAAGATGCGCTTCCTCACACATGAGCATCATGTCGAGAAGATAGTAATGCACCTTGTCCTTGTCGCCCATGCGAGGAAAAAGAGAGTTGTGAAACATCCAATGCATGATGTCGAGAAACGGGTTCAACACATAAGACTTCTTGCCATTGGGTAAAGTCTTCTCCACCAGGTAAGGTTGAAGCTTGTTCTTGGAAGCAGACTCTGGGTTGGCATGCAGGCAGATACCAACGGGCACATCTAGCCCCTCATCACGAACATGCAGCAGATCCGTGAACTCCTTCCACTCAGCAGTCATCTTCTTTCCATTTGTCATCCAAGTCATGCTCCGCTTCTCATCCGAGTAGAAATGGACAGAAGCAAAAAACCGAGCCACAATCTCTGGGTCATAGTCAAGGTGGAACGTGATGATCTCCTCAATACCAAACTGCTCTATCAGATCCAGAGGCTCACCAAAATATGCTTGGTTCTTCCTTAGATGCTCCATGTCAATCCACTGAGCAGGTACATAGATGTTCTCCTTGACCTTGATCACATCTAGGAAGATGAGATTTTGTTGCTTGGTCCAAAACAAGTATTTCCCCTTAGTTGTTCCCGAGGCTTGATGTAGGGATTGAGCTTCCTTTGAATCTGGAAGTCTGCAAGAGGCATGTCATCCAAGTTGACAACTGGCTCCTTGATCTTGGTGGCTGTTGTCTTGAAGTGGCGAGTTGGGGCATTAGACCCCTTAGGAACTTCTTGGTTGCGAAGACACTTTGAGCTTGTATCACGGCTTGGATTCCAGCGCCTAGCACCGGAACTGGAGCCACCACCTATGACACACAACACAAACACACGAGAAGAGCAAGAAGAATTATTGCAAAGACCAAGGCCAAAAGACAAAACAACAAGAAATGAGATTAGATGTGATAAAACAAGATAATTTTCACTCAAGCGGTAGTACTGTAACTGGGTGCAGAAGTAAAAATTTACTACTGCTCTGACCGTGGTAATACCACATGGACCCGCGATAGTACCATGCTCAGGGTGGAAGTAAAATTTTACATCCATGCACCGGCGGCTCTAGGCAGAGCGGTAGTACCACACGGGGCAGATCTCGCAAGAATGGATCTGAGAACACCCGTACAAATAAATCAGTACTACCGTTGATCAAAACTATGTTGTTGTATCACACCAAACAACATATCTACTGCACAAGCACTCTCCAACAATCTCCTCTTGCAAAGATTTAGCCAAAAATAACAAGACCTACTCATATTTCTCCCAAATCCTAGATACAAAAAAAGACGCAAAGAAAGAAAAACTAGGGGATATACTGGGGTCCATGGCAAGAGGGCGAGGTGGGGAATGATCCCACCAGTTGAAATGGGAGGAGAGTGGCCGGAAAAGGAGATCCGGCGAGGTCCTCCGGCGCCGTTCTTGGGTAGGAGAGAGAGAGAGACGTGAGGGGAAGAGATGAATGGGTATGGGGGAGTTGGAACTCCGCCTGTCCGAGCTTAACTCTAACACGGTCAGGACGGCATGGTAGTACCGCAGATTATTGCGATAGTACTGCCCTGGTGGTAGTACCGCACCATGGGCGGTAGTACTGCTCTTCTAGCGGCAGTAAAAATTTACTGCCGTGCTGGAGGCGGTAGTATCGTGCCGTGGTCACAACTGTGCAAGCACATGAGCCACCCACCTCTAGCGGTAGTACCGTGGCGTGCCACGGTAATACCCACTACAAGAAATATGTCAACTTATGACCTTCTATCAGTGACCCTGGAAGAATTGGTCATAAATTTATGACCATTTTAAACCAATTGGTCAAAAGCTGTTCAGGGGGCTCCAAACCCTAACCCATAACGACCATTCTGGTCAGGAAGGTCGTAATTTCATTAGATGAAATGGTCATAAAGCAGACAGCCCTGGTTCATGCCTCATTTCTAACAAATTATGACCAATATTCATGGTTGTTACACTTGAGTTTTAATGCAGTTATATGATTAGGCGGCCACCTCAGCAGTCTCGCCTATGTGGAGTGCTTAGTTGTCATTTTTGCTTACATGTGTATATTCAACAAGAGCTCATTTACAGGAGGGACCCACTTGACATGCCCAAAATTTGTTAGTAAAAATAATGCGCGAGGCGGGACTCGAACCCACGACCTCGCGCTGTCTAACTTGTTCGCTACCACTGGGCTAGAGAGGGATTGTTGTCCATCTAGCGGAATGGCTATGTATATTATATTATAGGGCCACATCTAAGTCATTGACAAGTGGGACCTATTCCGACCAGGTGGCGGCGTGCTGCGGGCAGAGCCAACACTTAGCCAAAAATTTCTAGGTCTTTCGACCAGGTGGCAGCGGGTGATACGTCTCCAACGTATCTATAATTTTTGATTGTTCCATGCTATTATACTACCCCTTTTGGATGTTTATGGGCTTTATTTTACACATTTATATCATTTTGGGACTAACCTACTAACCGGAGGCCCATCCCATATTGCTGTTTTTTGCCTATTCAGTATTTCGAAGAAAAGGAATATCAAACGGAGTCCAAACGGAATGAAACCTTCGGGAGCGTGATTTTTGGAACGAACGTGATACAGAAGACTTGGAGTGCAAGTCAAGAAGCAGCCGAGGCCTCCACGAGATAGGAGGGCGCGCCCCCCTGTCTCGTGGGCCCCTCGGGCGTCCACCGACGCACTTCTTCCTCCTATATAAGCCTACGTACCCCAAAAACATCCAGGGAGCACCCGAGACACAATTTCCACCGCCGTAACCTTCTGTATCCACGGAGGGGGAATCGACCATGGAGGGCTTCTACATCAACACCATAGCCCTTCCGATGAGTTGTGAGTAGTTTACCACAGACCTACGGGTCCACATTTATTAGCTAGATGGCTTCTTCTCTCTTTTTGGCTCTCAATACAATGTTCTCCCCCTCTCTTGTGGAGATCTATTTAATGTAATCTCTTTTTGCAGTGTGTTTGTCGAGATCCGATGAATTGTGGGTTTATGATCAAGTTTATCTATGAATAATATTTGAATCTTCTCTGAATTATTTTATGTATGATTGAGTTATCTTTGCAAGTCTCTTTGAATTATCAGTTTGGTTTGGCCTACTAGATTGATCTTTTTTGCCATGGGAGAAGTGCTTAGCTTTGGGTTCAATCTTGCGGTGTCCTTATCCAGTGATAGAAAGGGTTGCAAGGCACATATTGTATTGTTGCCATCGAGGATAAAAAGATGGGGTTTATATCATATTGCTTGAGTTTATCTCTCTACAGCATGTCATCTTGCTCAATGCGTTACTCTGTTCTTTGTGAACTTAATACTCTAGATGCAGGCAGGAGTCGGTCGATGTGTGGAGTAATAGTAGTAGATGCAGGAAGGAGTCGGTATACTTGTTGCAGACGTGATGCCTATATACATGATCATGCCTAGATAATCTCATAATTATTCGCTTTTCTATCAATTGCTCGACAGTAATTTGTTCACCCACTGTAATACTTATGCTATCTCGAGAGAAGCCTCTAGTGAAACCTATGGCCCCCGGGTCTATCTCTTATCATATTTGCATCTTTACTTTTTGCATATATATTATAAAATACCAAAAATATATTTATCTTATCATACTATCTCTATCAGATCTCACTTTCGCAAGTGGCCGTGAAGGGATTGACAACCCATTTATTGCATTGGTTGCGAGTTCTTTGTTTGTTTGTGTAGGTTCGTGGGACTTGTTGAGGTGCCTCCTACTGTATTGATACCTTGGTTCTCAAAAACTGAGGGAAATACTTACGCTACTCTGCTGCATCACCCTTTCCTCTTCAAGGAAAACCAACACAAGCTCAAGACGTAGCAAGAAGGGTTTCTGGTGCCGTTGCCAGGGAGGTCTTCGCTCAAGTCAAGACATACCAAGTACCCATCACAAACTCATCTCCCTCGCATTTACATTATTTGCCATTTGCCTCTCGTTTTCCTCTCCCCCACTTCACCCGTGCCGTTATATTTGCCCTCTCTTTCCCAATCCCTCTCTCTCTTTTCGCTTGCCTTTTTCTGTTTGCTGGTGTGCTTGTTTGACCTTATGGCTCTCCCTAAGGGTACTGACCTCCTTCTTAGAAGGATGGAGGAGATTGAATCAAATATTAGAAGCTTTATGAATTTGCAATTTTAGCACAATAATTTTTTCCAGAAAAGAGCTTAAAGAACAAAAAGGGGTTTTGAGTTTATGAATAAGGAGCTTGATGATATGAATAAGGAATTTTATGGTGTGAACTCTCAAATTACCCGGCTTGAAAATGCTATAGCCAAGATTTCTGATATGCAAGCTACCTTAGTCAATAAGATGGCTGCCAAACCAGAAAAGTTACATGAAAATAATGATGAAGATCTTAAAGTTATTGATGCGTCTCCTATTACATCTATGTTTTGCAATATGAATCTTGATAATTATGGGACTGATGATGAGTCAACTTAACCTAGAAGGCGTCCCAAGAATCCAGAGTTTTTAGATCTTGATGAGTGGGAACCTACTATAAAGATTAGAATTAAGGATCATGAGTGTCTTGCTTTGTGTGATTTGGGTGCTAGTGTTTCCACGATTCCGAAAACTTTATGTGATATTCTAGGTTTCCATGATCTTGATGATTGCTTTTTAAATTTGCACCTTGCGGATTCCACCATTAAAAAGCCAATGGGAAGGATCAATGATGTTCTAATTGTTGCAAATAGAAATTTGATGCCCGTTGATTTTATCGTTCTTGATATAGATTGCAATCTTTCTTGCCCTATTATTCTTCGTAGACCTTTCCTTTGACTGATTGACACGATTATTGATATGAAGGAAGGGAATATTAGATTCCAATTTCCATTAAAGAAAGGCATGGAGCACTTTCCAAGAAAGAAAGTCAAATTACCTTATGAATCTATCATGCGGGCTACTTATGAATCAAGTGCCAAAGATGGCACTACTTAGATCTATCTTCGCTTTTATGCCTAGCTAGGGGCGTTAAACGATAGCGCTAGTTGGGAGGCAACCCAATTTTCTTTCTGTTTTTTGTTTTAGTTCCTGTTTAGTAACAAGTTTTTTGCTTCTACTTTCTGTTTAGATTTGTTTTTAGCTTTTAATTAGTGTTTGTGCCAAGTAGAACCTATAGGATAAACTTTGATGATAGTTGATTTGATTCTGCTGAAAAACAGAAACTTTGCGCTCACGAGAAAACATTCAATAAATCACAGAAACGTGCTTTTGCATTGATTCGTTTTGCTTCTGATCAATAAACAAATTTTCCAGTACATCCTATTTTGGTAGGATTTTTAGAGTTCCAGAAGTTTGCGTTAGTTACAGATTGCTACAGACTGTTCTGTTTTTGACAGATTCTGTTTTCCGTGTGTTGTATGCTTATTTTGATGCATCTATAGCTAGTAAAATAGTTTATAAACCATAGAGAAGTTGTAATACAGTAGGTTTAACACCTAAATAAATAAATAATGAGCTCATTACAGTACCTTATGTGGTGGTTTTGTTTTCTTTCACTAACGGAGCTTATAAGATTTCCTGTTGAGTTTTGTGTTGTGAAGTTTTCAAGTTTTGGGTAAAGCTTTTATGGACTATGGACTAAGGAGTGGCAAGAGCCTAAGCTTGGGGATGCCCAAGTCACCCCAAGATATTCAAAGATAGACAAAAGCCTAAGCTTGGGGATGCCCCGGGAAGGCATCCCCTCTTTCGTCTGCGTTCATTGGTAACTTTACTTGGAGCTATATTTTCATTCGCCACATGATATGTGTTTTGCTTGGAGCGTCGTGTATTATATTAGTCTGTGCTTTTTAGTTTACGACAATCATCCATGCTGTACACACCTTTTGGGAGAAGCCTATTTTATTAGAATCTGCTAGAATACTCTTTGTGCTTCACTTATATCTTTTTGAGCTTGATAGTTTTTGCTCTAGTGCTTCACTTATATCTTTTAGAGCATGGTGGTGAATTATTTTGTAGAAATTGCTAGTCTCTCATGCTTCACTTATATATTTTTGAGAGTCTTTTAGAACATCATGGTATTTGCTATGGTTATAAATTGGTCCTAGAATGGTAGGCAACCAAGTTGGGTATAATAAAAACTATCATAGGAAGTGAATTGGATGCTATGATCAATTTGATACTTGATAATTGTTTTGAGATATGGAGGTAGTGATATTAAATTCATGCTAGTTGGGTGATTATGAATATAAAGAATGCTTGTGTTGAAGTTAGCAAGTCCCGTAGCATGCACGTATGGTTAAAGTTGTCTAACAAATTTGAAACATGAAGTGTACCTGACTTGTGCATCCTTATGAGTGGCGGTCGGGGACGAGCAATGGTCTTTTCCTACCAATATATCCCCCTAGGAGCATGCGCGTAGTGCTTGATTTTTGATGACTTCTAAATTTTAGCAATAAGTATATGAGTTCTTTTGACTAATGTTGAGTCCATGGATTATACGCACTTTTACCTTTTCACCATTGCTAGCCTCTTCGGTACCGTGCATTGCCCTTTCTCACCTTGAGAGCTGGTGCAAACTTCACCGGTGCATCCAAACCCCGTGATATGATACGCTCTATCACACATAAACCTCCTTATATATTCCTCAAAACAGCCACCATACCTACCTATTATGGCATTTCCATAGCCATTGCGAGATATATTGCCATGCAACTTTCCACCGTTCTGTTTATCATCATCATGACATACATTACTTTTGTCATATTGCCATTGCATGATCATGTAGTTGACATCGTATTTGTGGCAAAGCCACCATGCATTATTTTTCATACATTTCACTCCTGATTCATTGCACCATCCGGGTACACCGCCGGAGGCATTCATATAGAGTCATATCTTGTTCCAGTTTCGAGTTGTAATTCATATGTTGTAGTCAATAGAAGTGTGATGATCATCATTTTTAGAGCATTGCCCAAAGAAAAAAAGGCCAAAAAGAAAAAAGAATGGCCCAAAAAAAGAAAAAAGAAAAGAAAAACAAAAATAAAAAAATAAAATAAAATAAAGGGGCAATGCTACTATCTCTTTTTCCACACTTGTGCTTCAAAGTAGCACTTTGTTCTTTATGTAGTGAGTCTCATATATTGTGCTTCAAAGTAGCACCATGTTTTTCGTGTAGAGAGTCTCATAAGTTGTCTTTTTCATACTAGTGGGAATTTTTCATTATAGAACTTGGTTTGTATATTCCTACAATGGGCTTCCTCAAATGCCCTAGGTCTTGGTGAGCAAGCAAGTTGGATGCACACCCACTAGTTTTCTTTTGTTGAGCATTTATTTATAGCTCTAGTGCATCCGTTGCATGGCAATCCCTACTCCTCATGTTGACATCAATTGATGGGCATCTCCATAGCCCGTTGATTATCCTCGTCAATGTGAGACTTTCTCTTTTTTTTGTCTTCTCCACAAAATCCCCATCATCATATTCTATTCCACCCATAGTGCTATATCCATGGCTCACGCTCATGTATTGCGTGAAGGTTGAAAAAGTTTGAGATTATTTAAGTATGAAACAATTGCTTGGCTTGTCATTGGGAGTATAGAAGTTGGGAACATATTTGTGTGACGAAAATGAAGCATAGCCTAACTATATGATTTTGTAGGGATGAACTTTCTTTTGCCATGTTATTTTGAGAAGACATGCTTGCTTTGATTAGTATGCTTGAAGTGTTACTATTTCTTTTATCAATATGAACTTTTATTTTGAATCATTTGGATCTGAACATTCATGCCACAATGAAGAAAATTACATTAAGAATTATGCTAGGTAGCATTCCACATCAAAAATTCTCTTTTTATCATTTACCTACTCGAGGACAAGCAGGAATTAAGCTTGGGGATGCTTGATACGTCTCCAACGTATCTATAATTTTTGATTGTTCCATGCTAATATATTATCCCTTTTGGATGTTTATGGGCTTTATTTTACACATTTATATTATTTTTGGGACTAACCTACTAACCAGAGGCCCAGCACGTATTGCTGTTTTTTTTGCCTATTTCAGTATTTCGAAGAAAAGGAATATCAAACGGAGTCCAAACGGAATGAAACCTTCGAGAGCGTGAGTTTTTGAACGAACGTGATCCAGAGTACTTGGAGTGTAAGTCAAGAAGTAGCCGAGGCCTCTACGAGATAGGAGGGCGCCCCCCTATAGGGTGCGCCCCCTGTCTCGTGGGCCCCTCGGGCGTCCACCGACGTACTTCTTCCTCCTATATAAGCCTACGTACCCCAAAAACATCCAGGGAGCACCCGAAACACAATTTCCACCGCCATAACCTTCTGTATCCGCGAGATCTCATCTTGGAGCCTTCGCCAGCACTCTGCTGGAGGGGGAATCGACCATGGAGGGTTTCTACATCAACACCATAGCCCTTTCGATGAGTTGTGAGTAGTTTACCATAGATACGGGTCCATAGTTATTAGCTAGATGGCTTCTTCTCTCTTTTTGGATCTCAATACAGTGTTCTCCCCCTCTCTTGTGGAGATCTATTTGATGTAGTATCTTTTTGCGGTGTGTTTGTCGAGATCCGATGAATTGTGGGTTTATGATCAAGTTTATCTATGAATAATATTTGAATCTTCTTTGAATCTTTTATGTAAGATTGAGTTATCTTTGCAAGTCTCTTTGAATTATTAGTTTGGTTTGGCCTACTAGATTGATCTTTCTTGCCATGGGAGAAGTGCTTAGCTTTGGGTTCAATCTTGCGGTGTCCTTACCCAGTGATAGAAAGGGTTGTGTCGGTGTCAAAACCGGCGGATCTCGGGTAGGGGCTCCCGAACTGTGCGTCTAGGCGGATGGTAACAGGAGACAAGGGACACGATGTTTTACCCAGGTTCGGGCCCTCTTGATGGAGGTAAAACCCTACGTCCTGCTTGATTAATATTGATGATGTGTGTTACAAGAGTAGATCTACCACGAGATCAAGGAGGCTAAACCCTAGAAGCTAGCCTATGGTATGATTGTTGTTCGTCCTACGGACTAAAGCCATCCGGTTTATATAGACACCGGAGAGGGCTAGGGTTACAAAGAGTCGGTTACAATGGTAGGAGATCTACATATCCGTATCGCCAAGCTTGCCCTCCACACCAAGGAAAGTCCCATCCGTACACGGGACGAAGTCTTCAATCTTGTATCTTCATAGTCTTGGAGTCCGGCCGATGATGATAGTTCGGCTATCCGGACACCCCCTAGTCCAGGACTCCCTCAGTAGCCCCTGAACCAGGCTTCAATGATGACGAGTCTGGCGCGCATATTGTCTTCGGCATTGCAAGGCGGGTTCCTTCTCCGAATAATTTATAGAAGATTGTGAACACCAGGATAGTGTCCGGCTCTGCAAAATAAATTCCACGTACCACCGTAGAGAAAATAATATTACACAAGTTCAATCTACTGACGTATTTGGTGGCGTGATGTCACACCACTACCAAGCCTTTACTAGAATTGTTTTTATTGTACCACCTCAGCGTGTTTAGCGAAGCGGTTTCCTTTGCACGTCTTGTCGAAGCAGAGATCATGTTCCCCTTATTCCGGTATTCCCATCAATACGGACGTGGGTAACCCAACCGCGCCATTGATAGCGGTGCTTGGGAGATAAGCGAGTTTTATCAGGCCGGTGGGGACACATGTTTTTGTTTGCCCATATAAGGGGATAAAGATCCAACCCTTTTACCCGCGCCTTCCTCCTCCTTGGCTTATCTATCTCCGCGAACTCGAGCTCCAGTGCCCAAGTCTGCACATCTCACCTCAACCTCCTCCAACTATGTCCGGAGCGGGAGGCAAGTGGATGGCCTCCTCCGTCACGGAGGGGCACATCCAGAAGCTGCGTAGCGCCGAATATCTGTCCAGCAACATCGCGCACCGGCTCCCCAACAAGGGAGAGCTCATTCCCACCCCCAGGCCCCATGAGAGGGTAGTATTTCTTCCCCATTTCCTTCGCGGACTGGGCTTCCCACTCCATCCCTTCGCCCGGGGGCTCATGTTCTACTACGGCCTGGATTTCCATGATTTGGCCCCGAATTTCATCCTCAACATCTCAGCGTTCATCGTCGTGTGCGAGGCCTTCCTCTGCATCCAGCCCCACTTCGGCTTGTGGCTCAAGACTTTCAGTATCAAGCCGAAGGTTGTGAAGGGTAGTCAAGCGGAGTGCGGAGGCGCCATGGTGGGTAGGATGTCCCACGTTACTTGGCTTGAAGGCACTTTCGTGGAAACCATTAAGGGGTGGCAATCGGGGTGGTTCTACATCACCGAGCCGCGTGACCCTGAATGGGCAGCGACCCCCGAATTCAGATCTGGCATCCCCACATGGCTCACCTCCTGGAAAGAGAGCGGCCGGACATGGGGTGATTCGGAGGAGCTGACCGGACTCCAAGCCTGCATCCAAAAGCTAGTGGACAAGAAGGTCAAGCTTGTCAACGTAGTCCAGGTCATGCTCATCCGCCGGATTCTCCCGTGCCAACGATGGGGCTTCAATATGTGGGAGTTCGATCTGGCGCAGCACCAGACTTTGAGCGGGCTCTTCGATACTACATACGAAGATGTCTGGAAGGTGCTGTTTAAGGGTGCCGAGGCCCCCGCATCCGCTACCGAAGATCGCGGATTCAGCTCGCAGCGTCCAGTTGACGAGGTAAGCGATTTTGCCCTCTTCGGGGCGTTTGTTTTCCATAGTTTGACTCTATGCGGGATCTAAACTCCCTCACCTTTGACAGGGCTGGCTGGAGAAGGCCGAACTGACTATCTGTCCGGCCCCATTACCAGAGGACCCAGCGGACGCCCGCTTAACGGGGCTGCTGGCTCCGGCACCCCATGTGGTGCCGGAGAAGAAGGCCAAGAAGAAGGCCACAGACACTCGGAAGAGTTCCCGTTTTCAGGTGTTATCGGATGATGACTCCGAGGCAGACTCCTCCCACAAAGGCGAGGAGAAAAAGAAAGCCTCTCCCCCAGCGGGGGGAGGGAAGAAAAGGAAGGCCTCCCCAACGAGGGAGGCCGAAGGGTCCAAGAAGGGAAAAACTCTTTCCCCGGACTGCTCTGCCAACGCCAGCGACGATGAAGAGGACTGCCCTCCAAGGGCCAAGCCCCTGGTGAGATCGTAAGTATCCGGACTCCCGAATAACTTCATGGTTTTTCTTTTCGCCACATATTGTCTTTCTAATGCCGCATACAACCCTGCAGTCCGCCCAAGGATGATCTTCCCGCTTCGTCGAGCGGGTCCTTAGGTGCGTCGGATATGGATTCTCTTCCGACCTCCTCCACCCCTCGTGATGCGGACGATGCCGAGGTGGGATCCCGGGAAGGGACCCACCAGGAGGAGGAGGCCTCGGAGGTGTCGCAGAACAACCTCCCAGACTTTGCACCGGACTCGGCCCCGGAACCCATAGTGGCTCCGGAGTCCGACGGGCGGCCCCTTCGTAAGAAGGGCAAGACCATGACGCCGGCAGCCTCCGTCCAACCGGAGGCGCCGGATAGCTTGCTGGAAGCGCTCAATGGCGCCTCTATCAAAGAGGAACACCACACTGTTATGAGTGCGGTGATTCAGAAGGTTCAGCTCGCCAAGAGCGGGCTGACCGAAGCCTGCAGCAGCCTTCAACAGGCTTTAAGGTAAGAATTTTGATATATGTAAAATAGTACCGCATAGACAGTAGCCCCTGATGCTCGGTTCGGTGTTTGGAAAGAAAAGCCGAACTGAGGATCTAAAAAGATATACGCAGGAGTCATAAAAAATATGTCAATATGGGATTGTAGGCTGCCCTGCTGACCTCTGCCGCATTGACTACGGAGTCAATACTTTGAAGCAAAGCCTCGAGCAGTCCGAGAACGAGCTCGGCCGTGCCAAGAAGCAGCTCGAGGACAAGGAAGGAGTAACACCTTATTAAAATTGTACCTTACAGAAAAGGATTTTGGTTGCAAGAAGAATGACAAGGATAACGTGGGTATTGCAGGGGCCACTAACGAGGTGGCGACCCTGAAGGAGGCGGTGGCCGCGGCCGAACATAATGCGGCCGCGGAGCGCACCGAGCGAGAGAAGCAGGAGGCACGGGTGGCGGAGGTACAACAAGAGCTCCAGGATCTCGTGGAAAAACATGAGAGCCTGGAGCGTGACTCAAAGACTCGAGAGTCTGAGCTTGCATCGGCTCTTGAGAGTGCCAAAGCCGCTAAGGCCGAAGCCTACAAGGCCCTCCAAGAAATCGAGGCGTTGAAGAAAATAGCAGCGGGTAAGGCATTTTTCATGCAAAGTAAGCATGTGAGTGTTAATTACCTGTTACTTACCCAAATTCGGAGCTCGCCAGGAGCGTTCGCAGATCTTCCTCGCAGCGTGTCCGATGCTGCCGCGTTCTACCGGGCCGAGGAGGGGAGCTCGACGAAGAAGGTCTTCTGGTCTCAGTATGCGGAGGCCGGACATCCGGTGCCCCTTAGCAACCAACTGAAGCAGCTGGTCGAGCTCCACAAGGTGGCCGAACAGGCCATGAAGGGCCTCATAGTTCGGCTGTGGCCGAAGGAGGCCATGCCTGGGAGCTACTTCGGCCTGGTGCGGCGGCTGGTGGATGCGTGTCCATGGGTTGAAGTCATCAAGCACTCCGCCTGTATTGAAGGTGCCCGTCGGGCCCTTGCACGCGCAAAGGTGCACTGGGGCAAGATGGATGGTCAGAAGCTTGTGACGGACGCGCCACCGCAGGGCAAGGAGCATCGCACACCTGAGATGTATTATAAGAGTGTCCTGAAGGGTGCCCGCATTATTGCGGGTGAGTGCTCCAATGATGTAATATTTGAGTAGTTCGCATTTTGTTATCCTGTGCGCTGAAAACTTAGTTCATATGCGCTAAGCAACGCTTGTTAATTTAAAATATTACCTTCTGTGCGGCTGTTTATCAAATCTGAGAGATGGCAAGTCGTCGACTTCAGCCCCCATGCCACGAGTGCTGGGGTGTTCGGGATAAACTTGAGCACTCTTGTTCCCATTTTTGGGTCCATCTAGGGAGGCGCTCAACACAACGAACAATGCAACCGGACTTATAATGCTTGAACACTCTCACTTAGCCATAGAATTCTATAATTTTAAATTTCAGCGAAGCCCCTAGTCTTCGGAAGGCTGAATTTGGGGCGCTATCCACGCCTGGGCCGGACAAAGCCGGCTCCTCGCTCTAAGCGGCATAAGTCTTTAGGGACTCGCAAAAAACCTCTCGAACAGCGACCGGTTCTCGCCTCATCATGACGGTCAGTTTTAGCTTTCTCCACTGAGGCGCTTGCCCAGCTCGACTGGGGCGCAATCACAGTGGTTCTCCCAGTGCTACCTTAGCCGATACAACGGAACGTAAGGTACCAAAACGTGGGAGCCGGGCAAACCCAACTATTGACCCAAGACATGATTCGGAGCCGATGCATATAATGCTATAAGTTCGGGGTGCCGCACTTGTGAAAGTGTTCAGACTTATCACACCATGATGCGGGAAACATAAGCCCCTGGTGTATTTAGCCGTACCAAAATGTACGGATGCAACATGTCATAAATGAACATATGTATAAGAAAGAAATGCAATTGGAAGCAAAAAGGTGCTGCATTACTTATTCAAGAAAAACTGCTGTAAATGCAGAACGATACAAATGGTGCGATAAGCAAGGGATGGGACTATTAAACATGTCCCCCTCCAGGGGTAGGCTGCGGAATGGTGCATAAAACAGATTTAATGCTCGTAATGGAGACCACCTGGATATTCGTTGTAGCCTTTCTCCTTCCCTGGCTGTTGCATCGTGAGTTCGGCAGGTCTGCTGCCGGACAGGGCCTCTGACGAACGGAGTCCTGTGGGTAAAAATAAAAAGGAAAAAGAAAAAAAAGAACGACACACTTGAGAGCCCCTGGTGTGGTTGAGCCGCATTCTGGGCCTATCATGGCTGTGCCCCTCTCCCCATGCCCATGGTATCTTCAGAGCGTAATGGTGTACGCGAAGGACCTGTCTTGACGTTTTGCAGGGGCTGGGGTTGGGGCCGCACTGCTACGCGTGCTCGGAACGTGCCAGGTGGTCTTGTTGTAGGTTACTCCGGGCGCGTTTAGCCGTGTCCGGTCGCTTAACGGCCGGACTCGAGAATTGCCTTAAGAGGCTGCACTGTAGTTCTGCCGCGAGAGCCGCTGTATGTTCCTCCATTAGGAGAGAGCGTTCAGTGTTTCCGTTAACCGTGATGACTCCTTGAGGGCCTGGCATCTTGAGCTTGAGGTATGCGTAGTGCGGCACCGCGTTGAACTTTGCGAACACGGTACGTCCGAGCAGAGCATGATAGCCACTGCGGAACGGAACTATGTCGAAGATTAACTCCTCGCTTCGGAAGTTATCCGGGGATCCAAAGACCACTTCCAGTGTAACTGAGCCTGTACAATTGGCATCTACACCTGGTATGACGCCTTTAAAGGTCGTCTTTGTAGGTGTAATCCTTGAGGGGTCTATGCCCATTTTGCGCACTATATCCTGATAAAGCAGATTCCGGCTGCTGCCGCCGTCCATCAGGACTCTGGTGAGGTGAAATCCATCGACGATTGGGTCTAAAACCAATGCGGCGAATCCACCGTGGCGGATGCTGGTGGGATGGTCCCTTCGGTCAAAAGTGATCGGGCAGCAGGACCATGGATTGAACTTCGGGGCAACTGGCTCCATCGCGTATACATCCCTGAGTGCACGCTTCCACTCCCTTTTGGGTATGTGCGTTGCGTATATCATGTTCACCGTCCGCACCTGTGGGGGGAAACCCTTCTGTCCTCTATTGTTCGGCGGTCGGGTCTCTTCCTCGTCATCGCTATGCAGCCCCTTGTCATTGTTTTCGGCACTTAACTTGCCTGCCTGCTTGAATACCCAACAGTCCCTGTTGGTGTGGTTGGCTGGCTTTTCGGGGGTGCCGTGTATCTGGCACGAGCGGTCTAGTATTCGGTCCAAATTGGACGGACCCGGAGTAGTTCTTTTGAATGGCTTTTTCCGCTGACCGGTTCTAGAGCCTCTGAATCCGGCATTGACTGCCATATCTTCACTATTATCGCCGTTAATGCGGCATTTGTTTTTGTTGCGACGCGACCTGCCATTACAGTCCTTGATATCTGGACTGCCAAAATTTTTGCTGAGGTTGTTGCTGCGTGCTAGCCAGCTGTCCTCACCCGCGCAGAAGCGGGTCATGAGTGATGTGAGCGCGGCCATGGATTTCGGCTTTTCCTGTCCCAGGTGCCGGGCAAGCCACTCGCCGCGGATGTTATGTTTGAAGGCCGCGAGGGCCTCCGCATCCGGACGGTCGACGATTTGTTTTTTATTGGTTAAGAACCGTGTTCAGAATTGTCTGGCCGATTCATCTGGCTGCTGAATTATATGGCTTAGGTCGTCAGCGTCTGGTGGTCGCACATACGTGCCTTGGAAGTTATCGAGGAATGCGGCTTCCAGGTCTTCCCAACTCCCAATTGACTCTGCTGGCAAGCTGTTAAGCCAATGCCGGGCTGGTCCTTTAAGCTTGAGTGGGAGATATTTCATGGCGTGAAGATCGTCACCGCGGGCCATGTGGATGTGAAGGAGATAGTCTTCGATACAAACCACGGGGTCTGTTGTGCCATCGTAAGATTCAATATTCACGGGTTTAAACCCTTCGGGGATTTGATGATCCATTACTTCATCTGTGAAGCATAGTGGGTGTGCGGCGCCTCTGTACTGGGCGATATCACGATGGAGCTCAAAAGAACTTTGTCTATTTTGCTCGGCCCGGCCGGACTTATTGTGTCCGGCGCGACGGTTGTCGTCACATATCATGGGGCGCCCACGCGATCCATAGATCGATCTTGCTTGTCTTGCCTTATCCTCCAATATATCTCGCAAGTCCGGAGCGTTCCCCTGTGGCCTTGTGCTTTTCGAGCGATGCCGGGGTACGGTTCTAGTGAAGGGCCTAGAGGCCTCTCTGTCGCGACCATGGGGTGGTCGGTCAGCCGTATTGTCTGCTGGTGATGCGGGTTCATACGCCTCCTCCTCTAATCGGGGGAGCAACTTGTGTTTAGGGTAGCTGTTGGAGGGGCGTTCGAGCTCATGCTCTTCGGCCGCGAGGACTTCAGTCCATCTGTCGGCTAGCAGATCTTGATCAGCTCTAAGCTGTTTCTGCTTTTTCTTGAGGCTGTTTGCCGTGGCCATAAGCCTGCGTTCAAAACGCTCTTGGTCAACGGGATCCTCAGGCACGACGAATTCGTCATCGTCGAGGCTTGCCTCGTCTCCGGAGGAAGGCATATAATCCTCTACCTCTTCTTCTGCCACTCTCTCATGAGGGCTGGCGTCTCCGTCCTCCTGTGCTGAATCTTGCTGGAGTGGGTTGTCTTCGGCACTGTCTGGGGTGTTATTATCCCCGGTGCCGGAATCTTCATTCTTGCTGTGGATGGATTTAGAGCGGCGCCGCTGACGCCGGCGCTTGGGCTGTTTCTTGGAGGGGTCATCCTCTGCTGTTCCTTCGCCATTCCCATCCTTTGGGATATCCACCATGTATATGTCATTTGATGAGGTGGCTTTCCAGTGCCCGGTAGGCGCTGGTTCTTGGTCGTCCATACCGTCGATGTCTTCGGAGTCGTAGTCTAGCATGTCGGTTAGATCGTCGACAGTGGCTACTAAGTGGGTGGTGGGTGGGCTTTGAATTTCTTCGTCGTCTGCATCCCAACCGTCCTGACCGCAGTCCGGCTAGGGCTCTCCTGATAATGAGAGATACTTTAGCAAACTCAAGATGTCGCCGAAAGGTGAGTGTTGAAAGATGTCTGCAGCGGTGAACTCCATGACCGGCGCCCAATCGGATTCGATTGGAGGGGGCGCGGGAGGTTCGGAGTCCGGCAAGGAGTCCGGCACCTCGGAGTCACGAGCTTCATGAGGGACAAGGTCAGTGTTTGGCTCTATCGCCGTAGAGGTTGCATCCCCCGAGGCGGTGTCTAGCCATCCGTCCTCGATCTGCGCAGCCGGCTCCGAATTGAAGATCGGAGCGGACTCGAGTGCGGCCTCTAGGATACTGTCCGGCTGCAGAGCTAAGTCATGCCCGTCGTGACAGTGCGGCGCGCTCGGCTGTGGCTCGAATCCATCGAAGATCAAGTCCCCGCGGATGTCAGCCGTGAAGTTCAAACTTCCAAATCTGACCTGACGGCCAGGGGCGTAGCTTTCGATCTGCTCTAGATGGCCAAGCGAATTGGCCCGCAATGCAAAGCCGCCGAATACGAAGATCTGTCCGGGGAGGAAGGTCTCACCCTGGACTGCGTCATTGTTGATGATCGAAGAAGCCATCGAGCCTATCAGTGACGACACAGAGGAACTCTCAATGACAGCACCAATGTCGGTGTCAAAACCGGCGGATCTCGGGTAGGGGGTCCCGAACTGTGCATCTAGGCGGATGGTAACAGGAGACAAGGGACACAATGTTTTACCCAGGTTCGGGCCCTCTTGATGGAGGTAAAACCCTACGTCCTGCTTGATTAATATTGATGATGTGTGTTACAAGAGTAGATCTACCACGAGATCAAGGAGGCTAAACCCTAGAAGCTAGCCTATGGTATGATTGTTGTTCGTCCTACGGACTAAAGCCGTCCGGTTTATATAGACACCGGAGAGGGCTAGGGTTACACAGAGTCGGTTACAATGGTAGGAGATCTACATATCCGTATGGCCAAGCTTGCCCTCCATGCCAAGGAAAGTCCCATCCGGACACGGGACGAAGTCTTCAATCTTGTATCTTCATAGTCTTGGAGTCCGGCCGATGATGATAGTTCGGCTATCCGGACACCCCCTAGTCCAGGACTCCCTCAGGTTGCAAGGCACGTATTGTATTATTGCCATCGAGGATAAAAAGATGGGGTTTATATCATATTTCTTGAGTTTATCTCTCTACATCATGTCATCTTGCTTAATGCGTTACTCTGTTCTTTGTGAACTTAATACTCTAGATGCAGACAGGAGTCGGTCGATGTGTGGAGTAATAGTAGTAGATGCAGGCAGGAGTCGGTGTACTTGTTGCAGACGTGATGACTATATACATGATCATGCCTAGATAATCTCATAATTATTCGCTTTTCTATCAATTGCTCGACAGTAATTTGTTCACCCACCGTAGTACTTATGCTATCTCGAGAGAAGCCTCTAGTGAAATGTATGGCCCCCGAGTCTATCTCTTATCATATTTTCTTCTAATCTACTTTTATTTGCATCTTTACTTTTTGCATCTATATTATAAAATACCAAAAATATATTTATATTATCATACTATCTCTATCAGATCTCACTTTCGCAAGTGGCTGTGAAGGGATTGACAACCCCTTTATTGCGTTGGTTGCGAGTTCTTTTTTTGTTTGTGTAGGTTCGTGGGACTTGTTGAGGAGCCTCCTACTGGATTGATACCTTGGTTCTCAAAAACCGAGGGAAATACTTACGCTACTCTGCTGCATCACCCTTTCCACTTTAAGGAAAACCAACGCAAGCTCAAGACGTATCAAGAAGGATTTCTGGCGCCGTTGCCGGGGAGGTCTTCGCTCAAGTCAAGACATACCAAGTACCCATCACAAACTCATCTCCCTCGCATTTACATTATTTGCCATTTGCCTCTCGTTTTCCTCTCCCCCACTTCACCCTTGCCGTTTTATTTGCCCTCTCTTTCCCAATCTTCTTCTTCTCCTCTCTTTTCGCTTGCCTTTTTCCGTTACCCGTGTGTTAGTTCGTTCACCTTGTCGTTATGGCTAGTTCCTTATCCGCTCCTATGTCTCCCGAGTTTGAAGTTCTTCACTTCAAGCAAAGGCAAGGAGAAAATTTAAAAGATGCTTGGTATTGGATGATGGAATCTTATCGCAAGTGCACCCTAGAGGTGAACTTTAGAATTCTTCGTCGCAATTTTTATGTTGGGCTAAACATGACGCATAGACAACTCTTGGACTGCATTGCCAAGGGAAACTTTATTGAAATTGATCCTAGTATTGCGCATGAAATTATAGAGGGAATAGTGGGAACACTACCTCAAAAGGGAGGACCACATACTACCCAAGAGGAAACCCAAGTGTTTGGAAAGATTTGCGAAGTAACAATTTTTTTACAAAAATCTCTTGAGCCTCTTCAAAGTGTTGGGGGAAATCTTCACCGCATGAATATGTTGATTACCCTTTGCAATAAGCGGTTGGATTCTTTAGATCTAAAAATTTCCGAGTATGAAGGGAAACGTAAAGAACCTCCCGGATTCGAGCATGACTCCGCTAAGAAACTGAAAATTTAAGATGGCACTACTTACATCTATGTTTTGCATTATGAATCTTGATAATTATGGGACTGATGATGAGTCAACTTTACCTAGAAGGGGTCCCAAGAATTCGGAGTTTTTTAGATCTTGATGCTAAATTTTGTAAAAGTGGGATTGGAGATGTCATGACTTTAAATAGTATTGAACCCACTATCTCGGATTTCAAGGAATTTGATTATGATAATTGTTCTTTAGAAGGATTTCTGGCGCCGTTGCTGGGGAGGTCTTCGCTCAAGTCAAGACATACCAAGTACCCATCACAAACTCATCTCCCTTGCATTTATATTATTTGCGATTTGCCTCTCGTTTTCCTCTCCCCCACTTCACCCTTGCCGTTTTATTTGCCCTCTCTTTGCCAATCTCCTCCTTTCTTTTCGCTTGCCTTTTTCCGTTTCCCGTGTGTTTGCTCATTTGCCACGTAGTTATGGCTAGTCCTCCTATCCTTATTATCACTCCCGAACAAGAAATTCTCAATTTTAAGCAAAGGGAGGGAGAAAATTTAAAAGATGCTTGGCATAGAATTTGCATTGCCCAATATAAATCTTCTAGGAAGCTTTCCACTTCCGTTCTTCTCTGCAATTTTTATGTAGGCATTACTCCTTGGAATAAATGTGTTCTTGATATTGCTGCCGGAGGTGATTTCATGAGTAGCCATACGTTTGATGCTTATAATGCCATGTTGGATTTGTTTGGCCCACCACCTCTTTTTGTCAATGGAACTGTTTTAACTTTAGAACACATTATGCAACGGCTTGAGATTATTGAAAATAAAATTGCCAATGTTGAGTTGATTGAAAATTTGGATAAAAAGATTCATAATTGCATCACCCAATATGGATCTAGGGTTGGAGTTACTTTGAAAAATCTTAAAGAAAAAGAACCTAGAGTAAATGAGAAAATAGATCTAGACTCTGCTAGAATCGGTAAACTTGAGATATCATTACGAACTTAGGTTCCGCTTTTTCCTCTATGAAAAACACTCCAAAACCCCCTACTAAAACTGCCAAGTTTATTTATGTTCCTAAAAATAAGGGTGAATCTTCTAGTAAGGCAGACACGGATCTCAAATCCATAAGAGTTTATCCCAATTGTCTTTCTATCGTTAAGGAACCTTTTGCTACCAATGAATTTCTTGAATTTTTGCCTAAAGGTTTAGCCATTGCTAAAAGGGGAGAAATCCCTAGAGATCACAAGTGCTCTATTGATGAATCAAGTTCCAAAGAGGGCACTACTTAGATCTATCTTCGCTTTTATGCCTAGCTAGGGGCGTTAAACGATAGCGCTAGTTGGGAGGCAACCAAAATTTCTTTGTGTTTTTGTTTTTGTTCCTGTTTAGTAATAAGTTTTGCTTCTACTTTCTGTTTAGTTGTGTTTTTAGCTTTTAATTAATGTTTGTGCCAAGTAGAACCTATAGGATAAACTTTGATGATAGTTGATTTGATTCTGCTGAAAAACAGAAACTTTGCGCTCACGAGAAAAAATTCAATAAATCACAGAAACGTGCTTTTGCATTGATTATTTTTGCTGATGATCAATAAACAAATTTTCCAGTACGTCCTATTTTGGTAGGATTTTTAGAGTTCCAGAAGTTTGCGTTAGTTACAGATTGCTACAGATTGTTCTGTTTTTGACAGATTCTGTTTCTCGTGTGTTGTTTGCTTATTTTGATGCATCTCTGGCCAGTAAAATAGTTTATAAACCATAGAGAAGTTGGAATACAGTAGGTTTAACACCTAAATAAATAAAGAATGAGTTCATTACAGTACCTTATGTGGTGGTCTTGTTTTCTTTCACTAACGGAGCTTATAAGATTTCCTGTTGAGTTTTGTGTTGTGAAGTTTTCAAGTTTTGGGTAAAGCTTTTATACACTATGGAATAAGGAGTGGCAAGAGCCTAAGCTTGGGGATGCCCAAGGCACCCCAAGATATTCAAGGATAGCCAAAAGCCTAAGCTTGGGGATGCCCCGGGAAGGCATCCCCTCTTTCGTCATCGTTCATTGGTAAATTTAGTTGGAGCTATATTTTTATTCGCCACATGATATGTGTTTTGCTTGGAGCGTCGTGTATTATATTATTATTTTCTTGTTAGTTTACCACAATCATCGTTGCTGTACACACCTTTTGGTAGAAGCCTATTTTATTAGAATTTGCTAGAATACTCTATGTGCTTCACTTATATCTTTTTGAGCTTGATAGTTTTTGCTCTAGTGCTTCAGTTATATCTTTTAGAGCACGGTGGTGAATTATTTTGTAGAAATTGCTAGTCTCTCATGCTTCACTTATATCTTTTTGAGAGTCTTTTAGAACAACATGGTATTTGCTATGGTTATAATTTGGTCCTAGAATGGTAGGCATCCAAGTTGGGTATAATAAAAACTATCATAGGAAGTGAATTGGATGCTATGATCAATTTGATACTTGATAATTGTTTTGAGATATGGAGGTAGTGATATTAAGGTCATGCTAGTTGGGTGATTATTAATTTAAAGAATGCTTGTGTTGAAGTTAGCAAGTCCTGTAGCATGCACATATGATTAAAGTTGTGTGACAAATTTGAAACATGAAGTGTACCTGGCTTGTGCATCCTTGTGAGTGGCGGTCGGGGACGAGCGATGGTCTTTTCCTACCAATCTATCCCCCTAGGAGCATGTGCGTAGTGCTTGATTTTCGATGACTTCTGAATTTTTACAATAAATATATGAGTTCTCTTGACTAATGTTGAGTCCATGGATTATACACACTTTTACCTTTCCACCATTGCTAGCCTCTTCGGTACCGTGCATTGCCCTTTCTCACCTTGAGAGTTGGTGCAAACTTCGCCGGTGCATCCAAACCCCGTGATACGATACGCTCTATCACACATAAACCTCCTTATATCTTCCTCAAAACAGCCACCATACCTACCTATTATGGCATTTCCATAGCCATTCCGAGATATATTGCCATGCAACTTTCCACCGTTCCGTTTATCATCATCATGACATACATTACTTTTGCCATATTGCCATTGCATGATCATGTAGTTGACATCGTATTTGTGGCAAAGCCACCATGCATTATTTTTCATACATTTCACTCTTGATTCATTGCACCATCCTGGTACACCGCCGAAGGCATTCATATAGAGTCATATCTTGTTCTAGTTTCGAGTTGTAATTCATATGTTGTAATCAATAGAAGTGTGATGATCATCATTTTTAGAGCATTACCCAAAGAAAAAAAAAGAAAAAAAAGAAAGGCCAAAAATAAAAAAAGAAAGGCCCAAAAAAATAAAAAGAAAAGAAAAGGAAAAAGAAAAAAAAGAAAAAGAAAAAAAAGAAAACAAATAAAGGGGCAATGCTACTATCTCCTTTTCCACACTTGTGCTTCAAAGTAGCACTTTGTTCTTTATGTAGTGAGTCTCATATATTGTGCTTCAAAGTAGCACCTTGTTTTTCATGTAGAGAGTCTCATAAGTTGTCTTTTTCATACTTGTGGGAATTTTTCATTATAGAACTTGGCTTGTATATTCCTACAATGGGTTTCCTCAAATGCCCTAGGTCTTGGTGAGCAAGCAAGTTGGATGCACACCCACTAGTTTTCTTTTGTTGAGCATTTATTTATAGCTCTAGTGCATCCGTTGCATGGCAATCCCTACTCCTCATGTTGACATCAATTGATGGGCATCTCCATAGCCCGTTGATTATCCTCGTCAATGTGAGACTTTCTCCTTTTTGTATTCTCCACACAATCCCCATCATCATATTCTATTCCACCCATAGTGCTATATCCATGGCTCACGCTCATGTACTGCGTGAAGGTTGAAAAAGTTTGAGATTATTTAAGTATGAAACAATTGCTTGGCTTGTCATCGAGGGTATAGAAGTTGGGAACATCTTTGTGTGACGAAAATGAAGCATAGCCTAACTATATGATTTTGTAGGGATGAACTTTCTTTTGCCATGTTATTTTGAGAAGACATGATTGCTTTGATTAGTATGCTTGAAGTGTTACTATTTCTTTTATCAATATGAACTTTTATTTTGAATCATTTGGATCTGAACATTCATGCCACAATGAAGAAAATTACATTAAGAATTATGCTAGGTACCATTCCACATCAAATATTCTCTTTTTATCATTTACCTACTCGAGGACGAGCAGGAATTAAGCTTGGGGATGCTTGATACGTCTCGAACGTATCTATAATTTTTTATTGTTCCATGCAATTATATTACCCCTTTTGGATGTTTATGGGCTTTATTTTACACATTTATATCATTTTTGGGACTAACCTACTAACCGGAGGCCCAGCCCGTATTGCTGTTTTTTTGCCTATTTCAGTATTTCGAAGAAAAGGAATATCAAACGGAGTCCAAACGGAATGAAACCTTTGGGAGCGTGAGTTTTGGAACGAACGTGATCCAGAGGACTTGGAGTGCAAGTCAAGAAGCAGCCAAGGCCTCCACGAGATAGGAGGGCGAGCCCCCCCATAGGGCGCGCCCCCTGTCTTGTGGGCCCCTCGGGCGTCCACCTTCGTACTTCTTCCTCCTATATAATCCTACGTACCCGAAAAACATCCAGGGAGCACCCGAAACACAATTTCCACCGCCGTAACATCCATGGAGGGCTTCTACATCAACACCATAGCCCTTCCGATGAGTTGTGAGTAGTTTACCACAGACCTACGGGTCCATAGTTGTTAGCTAGATGGCTTCTTCTCTCATTTTGGATCTCAATACAATGTTCTCCCCCTCTCTTGTGGAGATCTATTTGATGTAATATCTTTTTGTGGTGTGTTTGTCGAGATCCGATGAATTGTGGGTTTATGATCAAGTTTATCTATGAATAATATTTGAATCTTCTCTGAATTCTTTTATGCATGATTGAGTTATCTTTGCAAGTCTATTTGAATTATCAGTATGGTTTGACCTACTAGATTGATCTTTCTTGCCATGGGAGAAGTGCGTAGCTTTGGGTTCAATCTTGCAGTGCCCTTACCCAGTGACAGAAAGGGTTGCAAGGCACGTATTGTATTCCTGTAAAGAAGGATTGCTCTTAACCTTGTGGTCGTGGGTTCGAGCCCCACGGTGGGCGCCAGAAATTAGTCTTGATAACCCACAAGTGTAGGGGATCGCAACAGCTTTCGAGGGTGAAGTACAACCCAAATTTATTGATTCGACACAAGGGGAGCCAAAGAATATTCTTGAGTATTAGCAGTTGAGTAGTCAATTCAACCACACCTGGATAACTTAGTATCTGCAGCAAAGTATTTAGTAGCAAAGTAGTATGATAATAAAGGTAACAGTGGTAAAAGTAAAGATAATAGTTTTTGGGTTTTTGTAGTAGTCGTAACAGTAGCAACGGAAAAGTAAATAAGCGAAGAACAATATGTGAAAAGCTCGTAGGCAATGGATCAGTGATGGATAATTATGCCAGATGGGATTCTTCATGTAATAGCTATAACATAGGGTGACAGAGAACTAGCTCTAGTTCATCAACGTAATGTAGGCATGTATTCCGTAAATAGTCATACGTGCTTATGGAAAAGAACTTGCATGGCATCTTTTGTCCTACCCTCCCGTGGCTGCGGGGTCCTAGTGGAAACTAAGGGATATTAAGGCCTCCTTTTAATAGAGAACCGGACCAAAGCATTAACACATAGTGAATACATGAACTCCTCAAAGTACGGTCATCACCGAGAAGTATCCCGATTATTGTCACTTTGGGGTTGTCAGATCATAACACATAATAGGTGACTATAGACTTGCAAGATAGGATCAAGAACACACATATATTCATGAAAACATAATAGGTTCAGATCTCAAATCATGGCACTCGGGCCCTAGTGACAAGCATTAAGCATAGCAAAGTCATAGCAACATCAATCTCAGAACATAGTGGATACTAGGGATCAAACCCTAACAAAACTAACTTGATTACATGGTAAATATAATCCAACCCATCACCGTCCAGCAAGCCTATGATGGAATTACTCACGCACGGCGGTGAGCATCATGAAATTGGTGATGGAGGATGGTTGACCTCCCGAGAGAGATTAGGGTTTGGCGGCGGCTCCGTGTCGTAAAACGCGATGAAACTTTCTCTCTGATTTTTTTCTCCCCGAGACGGAAGATATGGAGTTGGAGTTGAGGTCGGTGGAGGTCCAGTGGGCCCACGAGATAGGGGGTGCACCCTATAGGGGGGGCGTGCCCCCCTGTCTCGTGGACAGGGTGTGGGCCCCTCTGGTGTATTTCTTTCGCCCGGAAATTCTTATTAATTCCAAAAAATGCCTCCGTGGATTTTCAGGACATTCAGAGAACTTTTCTTTTCTACACATACAACAACATCATGGCAGTTCTGCTGAAAACAACGTCAATCCGGGTTAGTTTCATTCAAATCATGCAAGTTAGAGTCCAAAACAAGGGCAAAAGTGTTTGGAAAAGTAGATACGTTGGAGACGTATCAACTTCCCCAAGCTTAAACCTTTGCTTGTCCTCAAGCAATTCAGTTGTTAGACTAAAAGTGATAAAGGAAAACTTTTACAAACTCTGTTTGCTCTTGTTGTTGTAAACATGAAAAGCCAGCATTCAAGTTTCAGCAAATATTATGAACTAACCATACTCACAATAGCACTTAGGTCTCACAATTACTCATATCAATAACATAATCAGCTAGCGAGTCATAATAATAAAACTCGTATGACAACACTTTCTCAAAACAATCATAACAAGATATAACAAAATGGTATCTCGCTAGCCCTTTTTGAGACCGCAAAACATAAATGCAGAGCACCTTTAAAGATCAAGGACTGACTAAACATTGTAATTCATGGTAAAAGAGATCCAGTCAAGTCATACCCAATACAAACCAATAGTAATGAATGCAAATGACAGTGTGCTCTCCAGCCGGTGCTTTTTAATAAGAAGGGTGATTACTCAACATAAAAGTAAATAGATAGGACCTTCGCAGAGGGAAGCAGGGATTTGTAGAGGTGCCAGAGCTCGATTTTAAAATGGAGATTGAATAACATTTTGAGCGGCATACTTTTGCTGTCAACGCAACAACTATGAGATGGCTGTATCTTCCATACTAAATGCATTATAGGCAGTTCCCAAACAGAATGGTAAAGGTTTATACGCCCCCAACCACCAACAAGCATCAATCCATGGCTTGCTCAAAACAACGAGTGCCTCCAACTAACAACAACCCTGGGGGAGTTTTGTTTAATTATTTTGATTTGCTTTGATCTTTTTGGATCATGGGACTGGGCATCCCGGTTACCAGCCCTTTCTCGTGAATGAGGAGCGGAGTCCACTCCTCTTGAGAATAACCCACCTAGCATGGAAGATATAGGCAGCCCTAGTTGTAACATGAGTTGCTCGAGCATACAAAACAGAATTTCATTTGAAGGTTTGGAGTTTGGCACATACAAATTTACTTGGAACGTCAGGTAAATACCGCATATAGGAAGGTATAGTGGACTCATATGGAACAACTTTGGGGTTTAAGGATTTTGGATGCACAAGCAGTATTCTCGCTTAGTACAGGTGAAGGCTAGCAAAAGACTGGGAAGCGACCAACTAAGAGAGCGACAACAGTCATAAACATGCATTAAAATTAATTCACACCGAATACAAGCATGAGTAGGATATAATCCACCATGAACATAAATATCGTGAAGGCTATGTTGATTTGATTCAACTACATGCGTGAACATGTTCCAAGTCGAGTCACTCAATTCATTCAAAGGAGGATACCATCCCATCATACCACATCATAATCATTCTAATAGCATGTGGCACGCAAGGTAAACCATTATAACTCAAAGCTAATCAAGCATGGCACAAGCAACTATAATCTATAAATGTTATTGCAAATATGTTTACTTCATAATAAGCTGAATCAGGAACGATGAACTCATCATATTTAGAAAAACAAGAGAGGTCGAGTTCATACCAGCTCCTCTCATCCCAATAAGTCCATCATATGTCATCATTATTGCCTTTCACTTGCACGACCGAACAATGTGTATAATAATAAGAGTGCACGTGCATTGGACTAAGCTGGAATATGCAAGCATTCAACTCAAAAGAGAAGACAAGTAATATGGGCTCTAAGTTAAATAAATAATCATGCATATGAGAGCCACTAAACATTTTCAATATAGTCTTCTCGAAATATTTACATGGGAAAGCTCCCAACAAGAAAGAGGAAGAACTAGAAATATTTTTGGGTTTTCATTTTAATTTCTACTACAAGAATGGACATTAAACTAACTAATTTTTTGTTTTTTCTCAAGGTTTATCAAACACACAAGAAGAAAACTAGAAAAATAAATTTAAACTAACATGTATAATACAATGAAAGAGTATGAGCACTGACAACTAGTGTGTGAACATGAATGTAAAAGTCGGTGAGAAATACGTACTCCCCCAAGCTTAGGCTTTTGGCCTAAGTTGGTATAATACCAGGGACCGCTGCTACTCTCCCCAGTGTAATGAGAGGTGTAATCAGGATACCACTGGCTGTCCATCTCCGGATCCCACTGGAGAGATGATGCACGATAAGGGTCCAGTTCAGGTCCCGGTTCTGGAGTAAAAGCTTGAGCTCGATGATTGTTCACTGCTTCCGGTGTGACGAGAAAATTTTCTGCAAGCAAATCAAACAACAGAGGCGTAGGCAAAATAAGAATCTCAATGTGTTTCTTATTGAATCTAAGTTTATACAAGAGCATCCTCTCTTCATTGTCGACAATAAACTTGTGTGCTACCATGCTCTTGTAATCTAAAATATGAGGAGGCATTATTGTCTCCTCTTTCTCAAGGTGCCTAATGGGTATCTAGAAATGCCTAGCAAGACGTGTAGCATAGATGCCTCCAAATATGGGGCCTTTTGTACGAGTCAGGGCTAGCCATTTAGCAACGACGGCACCCATACTAAAAGTATTGTCTCCAAGCAAGGCATGTTGAAGAATGATAATATCAGGAACACTTAAGTTTCCACTATTTCCACGACCAATCAAGCATCTACTAGCAAATATGGCAAAGTAGCGTAAAACAGGAAAGTGTATGCTAGAGAATTTTGCCTCGGAACCCTTCTTTGGCTCCTCTACAGCGATAGTATTAACAAAGCCATCCACATCTTTACGATGGGGTTCCTCTAATTCTCCCTCATAAGGTATCCTACACACCGCGCAAAAATTACATGTAGACATTTCTCTGAATTCATCATATAAATGAAATGATACTTCAGGCGGTGACTTTTTAGGATAATAATAAAAGTTTTGCATGAAAGTATTAGTGAGTAAGAGATACTGATCAATCCGGTCGTTGATGAAATCGGTGAGGCCTATAATCTCGATCAAAGAATAAAAATCTTCATGAATTCCGGCTTCTTTCAAGAAATCATTGCATGGCCATTCACACGACCGCACTTCCTCTAAGCGAGGAGGATTATACTTGGCTTTTTCCTTCTCTTTGGCTTGTTTTTCTCGAGAGCCTTGGCTAGAAGAGCCCCTCAAAAATTTCCTTAACATTTTCTGAAAATTTATGAAATTTTAGTAACTTCAAAATAAAAGTGAATAAAATTAAACAAGAATGGCAGCAACTACTCCTACAAGTGCCTAGAGCCTATATCATGCATCAGAACTACTTCGAACCTCATAAATTTAACATGCAAGCTCAAGAACAGGGTCACCAAGGCAGCAAGGATTTGCAATGAATAAAGCACTAGAACAAAAACTAATTGGACCAATGGAGGAGTCACATACCAAGCAACAATCTCCCAAAACAGTTTTGTGAATGGAGCTTTGAGCAAGGAGATCGAAAATCGCAGCAAAATGAGCTAGAACTCGTGCTTGAGCTGGATGGGGATTTTTTTGGGTAGAGGATGAAGTGTGTGGGTGCTGGCATAATTGGAGGGGTCCACCAGGGGCCCATGAGACAGGGCGGCGTGCCCTATAGGGGGGGCGCCCTCCACTCTCGTGGCCTGGTGCTTGCCCCTCCCGAAGTAATTTCAGTGCCTAAAATCCTCAAATATTCCATAAAAAATCATACTAAATTTGCAGGGCATTTGGAGCACTTTTATTTTCGAGATATTTTTTATTGCACGGAAAATTCAGAAAGTAGACGGATAATACTATTTTTGCTTTATTTAATTAAAAAACAGAGAGTAAAAAGAGGGTACAGAAGGTTGTGCCTTCTAGTTTCATCCATCTCATGATCATCAAAATGAATCCACTAACAAGGTTGATCAAGTCTTGTTAACAAATTCATTCCGAATAACACGGAACCGGAGAAATTTCGAATAACACTAAGTTACCTCAACGGGGATATGAAAATCCCCAACAATAAGAATATCATACTTTTTCTTGACAGTAGGGAGAGGAAATTCAAAACCTCCAATAATGATAGTTGGAACTATTCCAATAAAATTGATGCTACGAACTTGAGATTGTTTCCTCGGAAAGTGTACCGTATGCTCATTACCATTAACATGAAAAGTGACATTGCCTTTGTTGCAGTCAATAACAGCCCCTGCAATATTCAGAAAAGGTCTACCAAGGATAATAGACATACTATCGTCCTCGGGAATATCAAGAATAACAAAGTCTGTTAAGATAGTGACATTTGCAACCACAACAGGCACACCCTCACAAATACCGACATTTATAGCAGTTGATTTATCAACCATTTGCAAAGATATTTTAGTAGGTGTCAACTTATTCAATTCAAGTCTATGATATGAAGAGAGAGGCATAACACTAACACCGGCTCCAAGATCACATAAAGCAGTTCTAACATAGTTTCGTTTAATGGAGCATGGTATAGTCGGTACCCCTGGATCTCCAAGTTTCTTTGGTATTCCACCCTTAAAGGTGTAATTAGCAAGCATGGTGGAAATTTTAGCTTCCGGTATCTTTCTTTTGTTTGTAATGATATCCTTCATATACTTAGCATAAGGATTTACTTTAAGCATATCAGTTAAGCGCATACGTAAGAAAATAGGTCTAATCATTTCAGCAAAGCCCTCAAAATCCTTATCATCCTTTGTCTTGGATGGTTTAGGAGGAAAGGGCATGGGTTTCTGTACCCATGGTTCTCTTTCTCGACCATGCTTCCTAGCGGCAAAATCTCTCTTATCATAATGTTGATTCTTTGATTGTGGGTTATCAAGATCAACAGCAGGTTCAACCTCTACTTCATTGTTTTTGCTAGGTTGAGCATCAACATGAACATTATCATTAACATTATCACTAGGTTCATGTTCATCACCTGATTGTGTTTCAGCATCAGAGATAGAGATATCATTTGGATTCTCAGGTGTGTCTATAGTAGGTTCACTAGAAGCATGCAAAGTCCTATCATTTTTCTTTTTCTTCTTTTTAGAAGAACTAGGTGCCTCTAAATTATTTCTCTGAGAATCTTGCTCGATTCTCTTAGGGTGGCCTTCAGGATACAAAGGTTCCTGAGTCATTCTACCAGTTCTAGGAGCCACTCTAACAGCAAAGTCATTTTTATTATTTAATTCCTCAAGGAAATCATTTTGAGCTTTAAGTACTTTCTCAGCTTGAGTAGCAACCATAGACGCATATTTGCTAATGAGTTGGAGTTCACGTTTAACTCTAGCCAAGTTATCGCTTACGCGTCCTATCTCGAAAGCATTATTCTTTAACTCTCTACCAACATAAGCATTAAAACATTCTTGTCTAGCCATAAAGTCATCAAATTCATCTAAGCATGGGCTATGAAATTTAGTAGAGGGGATTTCAACTTTATCATATCTATAGAGAGAATTTACCTTTACTACCTGTGTCGGGTTATCAAGACAATGTGGTTCTTCAACATGCGGTATATTAAGACCATGTATTTCTTCAATAGGTGGTAAATTATTGACATCTTTAGCTTTAATACCTTTTTCTTTCATTGATTTCTTTGCCTCTTGCATGTCTTCCGGACTGAGAAATAAAACACCTCTCTTCTTCGGAGTGGGTTCAGGAATAGGCTCAGGAGTTGGCTCAGTTGGTTCAGGAATTGCCTCAGGAATTGGCTCAGGAAGAGTCCAATTATTTTCATTAGTCAACATATTATTCAATAGTAATTCAGCTTCGTCGACTGTTCTTTCCCTGAAAACACAACCAGCACAACTATCCAAGTAGTCCTTGGAAGCATCGGTTAGTCCATTATAAAAGATATCAAGTATTTCATTTTTCTTGAGAGGATGATTAGGCAAAGCATTAAGTAACCGGAGAAGCCTCCCCCAAGCTTGTGGGAGACTCTCTTCTTTGATTTGCACAAAATTATATATTTCCCGCAAGGCATCTTGTTTCTTATGAGCAGGAAAATATTTAGCAGAGAAGTAATATATCATATCCTGGGGACTACACACACAACCAGGAGCAAGTGAATTATACCAAGTCTTAGCATCACCCTTTAACGAGAACGGAAATATCTTAAGGATATAAAAATAGCGAGATATTTCATCATGAGTGAACAGGGTAGCTATATCATTCAACTTGGTAAGATGTGCCACAACAGTTTCAGATTCAAGGCCATAAAAGGATCATATTCAACTAGAGCAATAATCTCAGGATCAATAGAGAATTCATAATCCTTATCAGTAACACAGATAGGCGAAGTAGCAAACACAGGGTCAGGTTTCATTCTAGCATTAAGAGACTGCTGCTTCCATTTAGCTAATAATTTCTTAAGATCATATCTATCATTGCGAGCAAACATAGCTCTAGCAACTTCTTCATTCATAACATAACCCTCAGGAACAACAGGCAATACATAATCATTGGGAGAACTTTCATCATCACTATCATCAATAATATCATCTTCAATAATTTCATTCTCCCTAACTCTAGCAAGTTGTTCATCAAGAAATTCACCTAATGGCAAAGTAGTATCACGCACAGAAGTAGTTTCATCATGCATAGCAGAAGTGGCATCATCAATAACATGCGACATATCAGAATACATAGCGGTAACAGGTTTAGGTGTCGCAAGCTTACTCATAACAGAAGGAGAATCTAGTGCAGAGCTAGATGGCAGTTCCTTACCTTCCCTCGTAGTTGAGGGATAAATCTTGGTTGTAGCGTCTTTCAAGTTCTTCATAGTGATCAACATATATAAATCCCAAGTGACTCAGAGAATAGAGCTATGCTCCCCGGCAACGGCGCCAGAAATTAGTCTTGATAACCCACAAGTGTAGGGGATCGCAATAGCTTTCGAGGGTGAAGTACAACCCAAATTTATTGATTCGACACAAGGGGAGCCAAAGAATATTCTTGAGTATTAGCAGTTGAGTTGTCAATTCAACCACACCTGGATAACTTAGTTTCTGCAGCAAAGTATTTAGTAGCAAAGTAGTATGATAATAAAGGTAATAGTGGTAAAAGTAAAGATAATAGTTTTTGGGTTTTTGTAGTAGTTGTAACAATAGCAACGGAAAAGTAAATAAGCGAAGAACAATATGTGAAAAGCTCGTAGTCAATGGATCAGTGATGGATAATTATGCTGGATGCGATTCCTCATGTAATAGCTATAACATAGGGTGACACAGAACTAGCTCCAGTTCATCAATGTAATGTAGGCATGTATTCCGTAAATAGTCATACGTGCTTATGGAAAAGAACTTGCGTGGCATCTTTTGTCCTACCCTCCCGTGGCAGCGGGGTCCTAGTGGAAACTGAGGGATATTAAGGCCTCCTTTTAGTAGAGAACTGGACCAAAGCATTAACACATAGTGAATACATGAACTCCTCAAACTACGGTCATCACCGAGAAGTATCCCGATTATTGTCACTTCGGGGTTGTCGGATCATAACACATAATAGGTGACTATAGACTTGCAAGATAGGATCAAGAAATCACATATATTCATGAAAACATAATAGGTTCAGATCTGAAATCATGGCACTCAGGCCCTAGTGACAAGCATTAAGCATAGCAAAGTCATAGCAACATCAATCTCAGAACATAGTGGTTACTAGGGATCAAACCCTAACAAAACTAACTTGATTACATGGTAAATCTCATCCAACCCATCACCGTCCAGCAAGCCTATGATGGAATTACTCACGCACGGCGGTGAGCATCATGAAATTGGTGATGGAGGATGGTTGATGATGACGACGGCGACGAATCCCCCTCTCCGGAGCCCCGAACGGACTCCAGATCAGCCCTCCCGAAAGAGATTAGGGCTTGACGGCGGCTCCGTGTCGTAAAACACAATGAAACTTTCTCTCTGATTTTTTTCTCCCCGAGACGAAAGATAGGAAGTTGGAGTTGAGGTCGGTGGAGGTCCAGGGGGCCCACGAGATAGGGGCGCGCCCTATAGGGTGGGGGCTCCCCCCTGTCTCGTGGATAGGGTGTGGGCCCCCTGGTGTATTTCTTTCACCCAGAAATTCTTATTAATTCCAAAAAGTGCCTCCGTGGATTTTTAGGACATTTCGAGAACTTTTCTTTTCTACACATAAAACAACATCATGGCAGTTCTGCTGAAAACAGCGTCAGTCCGGGTTAGTTACATTCAAATCATGTAAGTTAGAGTCCAAAACAAGGGCAAAAGTCTTTGGAAAAGTAGATACGTTGGAGACGTATCAGCGGGCTGCGGGTAGGGGCGTGGCCGGTGGACGAGGGAGGGGTCGGCGGCCGAAGTGACCAGCAGATGCGGGGGCGACCGGCGGCGGTGGGGGTGGGGGCAGGAACAGCCTCGCCACAGGTGACCTCGCCCACGGCCTCGCCGCAGGTGACCTCGCCCACGACCTCGCCGCTCGCCTTGTCCCCGGCGGGGGCAGCAGCAACGGGGGCAGCAGCGGAAGCAACCGGCAGGAAATCGGCGGGGGCCTCGCCGCTCGCCTTGTCCACGACAAGAAATCGGCGGGGGCGGGGGCGGGGCCAGCAGCGGAAGCAACCGGCAGGGGTGGAGGCGGGGCTAGCTGCCGAAGTGACCAGTAGGGGCGTGGGCGACCTGCGGTGGTGGGGGCGGGCGTAGGAACGACGCCCACGCAAGGAGAGGCTCGCTGAGCATGGGGGACTCGCCGCCGCCGAGCCTGGGGGACTCACCGCCGCCGAGCCTGGGGGACTCACCGCCGCCGCAAGTAGACCTCACCCACGTATGCACTCCTCTCCTCCCCCCCCCTCTCCTCTCCCTCTCTCCTCTCTGTTGATGTCATTGATTTGATGTAGATCTGTTAGGAGAATCTCCACACACACACACACACACTGATTTGATGTAGGTTTGTTGTAATCTTGGAAAAATCTCTTCGAAATGGCATTGATGAATTTGCTAGAAATTGTGAAGAGAATTTCTGTTTATGGAATTTTTAGGAGAATTGCAGTTGATGAAATTGTTAAGAATTCTTTTTTAATTTAGTCAATTCATAGTGGTAAATTATGTTGTCAGCTATCAATAGAATGGAGCGCTCTGTTCTATTTTGTCCAAGAGTTAATTGCGTTGATGAAATTGATGTTGTTCTTTCCCTGAAACAGGAACCTGAAATTGCTGTTGCTCTTTGTTCTAAATTCTTAATTTATTTTTTCCATGAGTAAATAATGAATGCTGAGTAAATAGGATTCTGATCCATTAAACCGATTCATGCCATGAGTAAATATTGAATGATGATTTATTTTGTCCACCAAGTTGGACTAAAGTAGTGAGAAATTGGAAATAGTTGAATGTTGTGGTTAGGCAGTTAGCATACAAAGTTGGGTGCCATTACTTCCATCGATTTTCATTAATTAATGTTGATGCAATTAGATTGATTTGCTAAGTTGCAACAATTTGTTGTGTTTGGCAGATGGACAGAAGTTGGATTAGAAAAGGAGTTAGAAAGTTTTCGAAAGAACATATGAAAGGAGTTGATGATTTCATGGCATTTGTTTGGGAAAATTTTACCAACGATGCTCACATTCTTTGCCCATGCTGCGAATGCCTCAACCATTCAAGAGTGGGTCAAGGAAGAGTGAAAGATCATCTGCTTCTTAATGGGATGTCCAACACATATGATAGATGGATATATCATGGAGAACCTTTAGACAGTCAACCTCAACATTTTGAAGCTGATACAGAGGCCCCTCATATGATGGGTGGTGGTAATGCTGGCATTGATTTCATGGAAAAGGTTTTGCGAGATAATGCTATTTTGGAGGAAGAGGATGGGCATGAAGATGATAGGATTCCTGACCTATTGAAGGATTTGTACGATGCTGAAGATCGTGCTGATGGACATAAGTCGTTGTTGCTGAGGTGTTAGAGGAGGCGAAGCGCGCAGCTCATGAAGGGGCTAAATTTTCAAGATTTACCTTCACCGTGAAGTTACTCCACATCAAGTCTTTCTACCGGATTAGCAATGCCGCATTCAACGCAATGCTCCGTCTTTTGAGCTTGCAATTCCCTGATAGTTGTGTTCCCAGATCTTGATGAAGCATTGAGCATAATCCACAGGCTGGGGGTTAGGTTATGTGTCAATACATGTGTGCCCAAATAATTGTGTCTTGTTTCGGAAGGATTTAACAAAGCATGACAACTGTCCAAAATGCAATGCATCTAGGTGAAAAGATGCTGATGGGAAGAAGTCAATACCGAAGAAGGTGCTGAGGCACTTTCCCTTGATACCAAGGTTGCAGCAGATGTTCATCTCAAAGAAATCATCGCGTGAGGTACAGTGGCACAAGCTGAAGCGGCAACCTGTGGACAATGAGCTGAGCCATCTAGCGGACGGAGAGGCATGGAAAGAGTTTGACCATATACATTTAGATTTTGCTGCAGATCCAAGGAACATAAAACTTGGCATTGCCACAGATGGGTTTAATCCGTTTGGGAACATGAGCACGTCTTATAGCATGTGGCCAATTTTTGTGGTGTCGTACAACCTGCCACCATGGGCATGCATGGATCTGACCAACTTCATGATGTCATTGCTTATCCCGGGTCCAGAGTCTCCAGGAAAGGATTTTGATGTCTTTATGGAGCCCCTCATAGAAGAACCGCTCCAGCTCTAGACTGGTGTACCTACATACGATGCCTTGAGTCCGGAAGAAAAGTTCAATCTACGTGCTGCAATCATATGGTCCATCCATGATTTCCCGGCTCTGCACACTCTGTCTGGGAGGATCACAGCGGGTTATCCGGCTTGTGTCCATTATGACAAAGACCCTTGCTCAAAGAGAATAAGGAGAAAGATCTGCTATATTGGGCACCGCCGCTTTCTTCCCCGAAACCATCGCTGGCGAAGAAGCAAAGATTTTAATGGTGAGAATGAAACCCGTGACAAGCCAGCTGAATTCACTAAAGAAGAGCTGGAGCAGCAACTTGAAAAGGTGAAGGATATTTGACCAGGAAAGCTGGCGAAGAAAAGAAAGCGTGAGGAAGGTCAATGTTGGGACTGGAGGTCTTGTTTGTGGGACCTGCCATACTGGGCTGATCTGAAATTAAGGCATAATCTCGATGTAATGCACATTGAGAAAAACATATGCGAGAATCTACTAGGGACGTTTCTGAACATTGAAGGGAAGACAAAGGACACGGTTAGTTCTAGGCTTGATTTGGAAGACATGGGCATAAGAGAAGATTTGCATCTACAGCACAATGAAGATGAAGATTCATTTGAAATGCCACAAGCATGGTATACAATGAGTAAAGAACAAAAGCTTGCATTCTGTGAATTCCTAAGAGCGGTGAAATTTCCAGATGGTTATGCTGCTAACCTAGCAAAGTGTGTTACTTCTGATGGATTCAAGCTTTCAGTACTGAAAACCCATGATTGTCACATCCTCATCCAAAGGATTTTACCGGTGGGCCTCCGAGGAATCATGGACAAGGATATATATGAAGCGATTGCTGAGCTGGGAAATTTGTTTAGAGAACTGTGCTGCAAAACACTCAAGTTAACTATCCTGGAAAGACTTGAAAAAGAAATCCCAATTATTCTTTGCAAGCTCGAGAAGATTTTCCCTCCAACTTTCTTCATCGTGATGGTCCATTTGGCGGTGCACTTACCAAAAGAGGCAATGCTTAGAGGCCCTGTGCAATACGGTTGGATGTACCCAATCGAAAGAAGGCTGCTTACTTGTAAGCATTATGTGTGAAACACAGCAAGACCTGAAGGTTCTATTGCTGAAGCATATGTCATTGACGAGTGCTTGACTTTTTGCTCTAGATACTTTCGCAATGTGGAAACAAGATGGAACCGGCTGGGCAGAAATAGAGAGCGGTCTGATTCGCAAAGTGGTGATGTCTCTGTTTTCAACCATGGTGTGAACTTTCTTGGAGCCTCACAATACTTGGAGGCTGGTGATGAGTATGGCAAGATGGTTTGGTTTGTGCTCAGCAATTGCGCTGAGGTTCTACCATATATCGAGTACGTTATATCTTGTGCACTCATTATATATTTTTTTGCTTGGGTTAGCACCAGCCTAACGTTATAATTCAAATGTTTTGTTGGCATTGCAGGAAATGCAAGGAAGAGTTAAATCAGAAAGAAAGCATTATCCATGTTGATAAAAGGGTTGCCAAGGGGTTTGCTAAGTGGTTTAAGAATCATTTGAGATGTTTAGCCACATGTTTTATGTTTTCTGTGTTATTCACCAATTATTAAATACCATTGTTTGCTAAATGGTTTATTTGTGCAGATTGGAAAGTTGCATGAGGACAAGAAGGTCAGTGATGATCTATTTGCTTTGGCATGCTTACCGGATAAGTGAGTGAGAGTGTATTCAACATGCATTGCTGACGGTGTTCGGTACCACACAGTTGACTGCGAGGAAAAAAGGAAGACACAGAATAGTGGAATAGTCACTGAGGGGTCACATGATCGTGAGATCATTGACTTCCATGGTCACTTGAGAAGCATTGTAGAGTTGCAGTACAACTCTAGTGGAGGTATCCATCGCGTGGTTGTCTTATTTCACTGTGACTGGTTTGAGCTTGGTAGCAAGAAGAATAGAGACTCTTTTGTCAAATAAGATGGCCACTTCAAAAGCATCAACACTGCAAGGTGCTGGTATAAGAGTGATCCCTTTATTCTAACAACACAAGCAACAACGGTGTTTTATCTGCCAGACACTCTTTTGCACGGAAAATGGCGAGTTGTGCAAAACTTTGAGCACAAACACTTCTGGAGTGTGACTGAAACAGAAGTGGAAAGGGCCCCGGTGATGGTGGACTAACATACCAAGATGATGACTCTACAGAAGTTCCATTGCAAGCTGATGATGACTCTTTGGAAGTTCCGGTGCAAAGCAGAGTGTGAAGGGACCGAGAACGTGTGATCGTTGGTGCTGCAACAGTTGAAGGCATCAAGAAAAGAAGAAAGGTGGTAGCGGATGGACATGAGAGCAAGGATGAGGAGAATCGGACTGATCATACTATGCTGCAATATTGTAGTGATGATGAGGAAAACAGGAGTGGGCATAGAGTTCCTTGTTTTCGTATCGACGATGATGAGTAGAGAATGGACATGAAGGTAAATTTGGTCTCCTTCGTGATCCTTCTAACTCTCTGTAGTTTTCCTTCTTGTGCATATGCATGGTGATCCTGATGTACTACGATTATCTCCAGGTAGCAAAATGCTTGAAGATCCTGATGGCCGTAGTGGTGTGATCCTGTGACAAAATGTTGGTTGTAGTATTTGATGCAAAATGCAAAACATTTGATTTCCTTATGTAAGCATTTGATGTGATCCTGATGGTTGTAGTATTTTGTAAGCATTTTGGATGCAAAACACATTTTGGATGTGATCCTGATGGTTGTGCATTTTGGATATCAATGAGACTTATGGTTGTAGCAGATGGTGAAGATACTGATGTAGTTTTTGGTTGTGATGTGATGCTGTTTTTGGTGAACTGAAGATGCACATGTTGTAGCAGATGCTGTTTTTGGTTGTGATGTGATGTTGTTTTATTTCATTGTGAGCAAAAAAATATGCGCAAGCGGGGACTGAATTGAGATGTTATGTTTCATGAAGTTTTTTTGAACTGAATTGAGATGTTGTGTTCTGATGGCATGGAGCTGTTGTGCTCAGAATGTTGTCAAAATGTTGTCTTGTAATGCAAAAGATTGCAAAATGATCATATAGAAGATTTTTTGAACATCTTTAGTTCAAGTTTTGGTGATCATTTTGTTCAAGTTTTGGTCAGATCATACAAAATGTTGTCTAGTAGTTTTTGTGATCATTTAGTAGTTTTTTTGAACCGAAGATGCTATTTTAACTGAATTTTGCTTCAACTGAACCCATTTCATTGTGAGCAAAAAAATATGCGCCAGCGGGGACTCGAACCCACGACCGTGCGCTTGTTTCACTATGTTTCTACCACTGGGCTAGGACGAGACTATTAGTCTTCCTCTCTATGCCAACCCTTTTGAATATATCAAACTAGTCAAGTATCAAGCACACACCTCACTGACAAGTGGGCCACTCGACCCACTCGCTGACAAGTGGGCCATTTTGCTATTTACCCAAGCTACCAAAAATAAGCGCGTGGCCGAAAAATATGCGCGCGCGGGGGCTCGAACCCACGACCTGGCACTTATTTGACTGTGTGTCGACCACTGGGCCAGGAAGAGGTTCTTGGTTTTGTAATCTATGCCCTTTCTTTTCAATATACTAAACACAGAACTCGCTGATAAGTGGACCCACTCCCTCTCTTTTCCCCATTTCTCCTGACCACTCGACCAATCCTCCTCTCCATCGACGGCGCCGCCCACCGCTACCGGCTCCTTCCTCTCCCACCGCTGCCGACTCCTTCCTCTCCCACCACCGCCGACTCTGTCACATCCCTAGTTCTGGTATGCACTAGACTAGCCCTTCATGTGTGCATCATGTTTAAATTTCAATTAAAGTTGAAATGGGGATTGATCAAACCCTAGCATAAGAAATAATCCAACTAGGATCAAAATGAAATATTTTCAATGAACCCAAAATGCCCTTTGGAAATGTCCATCATTTCCGATTAAAGGTAAAAACCTCTGCCAAAAATGATGAACATATTTCTAGGTCATTTCTGGATTTTTGAATTAAATCATATTGTATTTGATTTTGGGCATTTAAATACTATAAAATATTTTAAATGCTCAAATAATCATAAACTAAAATGTTTACTGTTGGATATATTCTAAACAGTAGCCATGATTAGTTTCATGATTTTTGGAAGTGCCTAGATATTTTTAATAAAGCCCAACAGATACAGAAATAATAGAAAACAGAAACATTAAATAAAAGAGAGAGAGAGAGAAAGGCCACAGGCCACTTACCTGGCCTACCTGCTACAGTAGCTGGCCTGTTAGGCCCAGCCCACCCCGTCGCGCGTTGTCTTCCTTGCGCCTTCTAGCGTTGCGTGTGGCGCGCGCACAGCCGAGCCGCGGCCATCTCCTGCTTCCACCTCCTCCTGCCTCCCTGCTCGCTTCCTCGACCACCTGGAGACGCCACGCCACCCCCTCGGACCCCTCTCACTCTCTCCCGTGCTTCTCCTCTCCTCTGCTCTCTTTCCCTCTCGCGCCCGAGCGCAACCACCGCCGCCGCTCGTAGTTGCCGAGGCCACCGCTTCCTCCTCGCCCGCCTGACGTGCCCGAGAGCTCCACCTCCGCCTTCTATGCCTCCTCGACGAGCCAAGCAACCGGGGACGCGCCGTATCGCCGGAACGACATCATCTTCAACCTCGGGCACCGCCGATCACCGTCGTCGATACGTCGTCCACAACCCGTTCCTGAGCTCCGCCACCATTCCCCCTCATCCCCGCGCTCGTTCCCGCACTCTAGCCACCCTTTTTATCGTAGCCGTGAGCTCCTCGCCGCCGACGATGACGCAGACGAGGCCAGAGCCACCGTAGCTCACTCCCGAGCACGGAAACGTGCTCCACACCTCACCAGGAGCCTAACACACACACCAGCTCCCCCTCCCGTGCACTACAACGCCAAACCCACAGGTGCCCGAACTCCGGCAACCGCAAAAGAGCTCGCCACCGTCAGCTCCGGCGACCCCAGCTGCTGCCGCTTGTTGCTTTGGATGCGCCTCACTCCCAGGAACCCGTAGGAGCAAACCACACGTTGAATGGTGCTCCGTAGCGAGCACACGGTGCATCTCCGCCGTCGTCCATGGTCGTCGCCGGCGAAACTCCGGTGGCTGACGTGGCACGATTAGTTTAGGTACTAATCGCGTTTAGTTAGTGTTCTGTGTCGTCGACACATGGGCCCCATGACCTAATTAACCTCGGGTTTTATTTCCTGTTTAGTTTAGATTAACTCAGCGGGACCCACGCGCCAGAGTTGACCATGCTGACGTGGCTGTTGACTGGGTCCACATGTCAACGACAATAATCAGCCCGAGTCACTGATCAGTGGACCCCACTGGTCAGGTTTGACCTGAACCCGCCCAGTTGACCTGCTGACATCAGGGTGACATCATGCTGACGCAACATGTATTTTCTGGATTTATTTTAATTCAGGAAATTCCAGAAAATGTCCTAAACTTCTAAAATTCATAGAAATTTAACCGTAGCTCCAAATCAAATAATTTATATATGAAAAATGATCAGAAAAATCCAATATATCCATCTGTACCATTTTCATGCATGTTAGAACAACTTATGACCACTGTTTAGGACAATTCAATTAAATGGCATTTGAATTTCACATATGGAGTTTGAATTTGAACCTAGGATTCAAACCAACTCTATTTAACTTGCTGCTAGTTGCATTAGCTCAAACCACAGCATATTGACATGTCATGATCATGCATCATATTGTGCATTGCATTGATTGTGTTTCTTCCATGTTTGTCGGTATTTGTCCCCTCTCAGTAGACGATGTTCCGACGATGAGTTCGATGACACCGATGAAGAACTATACTATCTTCAGAAGTGCCAGGCAAGCAAAACCCCATTGTTCATTCCGATAGAATCCTACTCTCTCGCTCCCGCTCTCTTTTACTGCATTAGGACAACACCGATTCATCTGTTACTTGCTGCGGTAGTTGAACCCCTTTATCCTTTGCATGACCTGTCATTGCCACAGTAAATAGATGAAACCCACTAGCATGAGTAGGAGTTGTTTGAGCCCTGTTGTGCCTACTCATTCATGCTTGTTTGTCATGCCTGCTACTGCTTAGAGTTGAGTCAGGTCTGATTCATCGGGGATGAATCAGAGGCGTGTGAACATGTCCTACTATGTGTGAGCTAAGTGTGTGAACATGATTTGGTAAAGGTAGCGGTGAGAGGCCATGTAGGAGCACATGGTGGGTTGTCTCATTGAAACCGTCCTCAGGAACTGAGTTCTGTGTTTGTGATCCATGATCAGCTACTACCATGCATTGGGCCCGAAACCAATGGACCCTCTCTGCTTCTTATTCACCCTAGTTCTCTGTCCAGGAGTGGCAAGTAGTTTCAGGTGTTTGTAGCTTACTGGAGGCCGTGGACAGCGCTGACCGTAGGGGTGGGCTGTGATGCGGTAGGTACGTGGCCGGGTATACCGGGCACCCGTTAGGTGTCTCGGAACCCTGTTCACATCGTTTGGGGCTGTGAGCAAAACACTGGCCGGATCTCCTCACGGATGGAACCCGAATAGGCGATAAACCTGGACTAGAGAGTTAGGTGTTTAGGCAGGTCATGGCCGACACCCACGCTGGGCTTCCGCTTGAAGGTTGCCGAGTACATGTCGTGTAAACGGCGGTAAGTGGTGAGAGCGTGTGTGTAGAAGTACACCCCTGCAGGGTTAATATGATCTATTCGAATAGCCGTGTCCGCGGTAAAGGACTTCTGGGTTGCCTGTACAGTTCATAGACAAGTGAAAGTGGATACTCTAAAATACGCAAGATAAGCGTGAGTGCTATGGATGGCGTTCTCGTAGGGAGACGGGAGCGGATCCATAGTGGTGTATTGATATGGTGAATATGTGGACTCGTGTGCACCACCTCAAAAGAGTTACTTGCAGTTGTAGTTTAGGATAGCCACCGAGTCAAAGCTAGCTTGCTGCAGTTAAACCCCACCATCCCCTTGTTGATAATGATGCATATGTAGTTAGATCTGATGTAAGTCTTGCTGGGTACATTTGTACTCACGTTGCTTAATTTATGTTTTTGCAGAGAGACTTCAGTCTCGCTAGTAGTACCGCGTGGACTTCGACGTTTAGCTTGTTACCTCAGTTACGATCTTGTGCCCTCGGTAGGATCTGATAGACAGTCAGGCTTCTCAGCCTTTTTCTTTTGTAGATGTCTGTACTCAGACATGTTAAGCTTCCGCTTGTGCTTGACTTGTTTGCTCTGAATGTTGGGTCATGAGACCCATGTTTGTAATATCTCGCTCCTCGGAGCCTATTGAATAAATACTTGAGTTGTAGAGTCATGTTGTGATGCCATGTTGTATTTGCACATATTGAGCATATTGTGTGTATGTTATTGAAATGCTTGGTATGTGTGGGATCTGACTATCTAGTTGTTTATCCTTAGTAGCCTCTCTTACCGGGAAATGTCTCCTAGTGTTTCCACTAAGCCATGGTAGCTTGCTACTGCTCCGGAACACTTAGGCTGGCCGGCATGTGTCCTTCTTCGTTCCTGTGTCTGTCCCCTCGGGGAAATGTCACGCGATGAATTCTGGAGTCCTGTTAGCCCGCTACAGCCGGTTCACCGGAGTCCTGCTAGCCCAGTGCTACAGCCTGGATTCACTCACTGATGACCGGCACGTTCGTTGTTGGGTCATGTATGCCTGTCCCTGTAAGTTAGTGCCACTTTGGGTTCACGACTAGCCATGTCAGCCTGGGTTCTTTGTCATATGGATGCTAGTGGCACTATCATATACGTGAGCCAAAAGGCGCAAACGGTCCCGGGCCAGGTAAGGTGGCACCCGTGGGAATACCGTGCGTGAGGCCGCAAAGTGATATGATGTGTTACATGCTAGATCGGTGTGACTTAGGATCGGGGTCCTGACAGACTCCTTCCTCTCTCTCCCGAGGTATGAATCCTTCCTCTCTCTCTTCCTGGTTGGATTAGTTTTCTGCTACTGGTTAGATTAGGGTTCTTGCCATCGCCTAGATTGGATTAGATTAGATAGGGATTTGATTAGATTCGGGTTTGATTTGGTTAGGCTTTGATTGGGACTACATTAGATTATATTAGGGTTTGATTTGTGGGAATTGATTCAGTTAAGGATTATGCTGTCAAGTATGCTTTGTGCCTTTTGATAAGATTGGGAAGTATGCTGTCTAGGATTATTCAATTAAGGATTATTCAGTTAAGGGTTCTTGTCAAGTATTTAGTTAAGGATTCAGTTAAGGAATTAGATAAGTACAGATGTATGAGACACTTGGTATGAGCTATAGAATGTTCTGTGCCATTTGATATGCAGCAAGTATGAGCATTATGAGGCAGTGAGACACTAGTGTGTTCTAATTTGTTTTTATTTTTGTAATGTTTTACCCGAGTGGCTAAGCACTTCTATGTAGGTGTACAAATACAATGTGATCATGCTAAGCACTGCTATGTTGGTGCTTATGTTCTGATGTGTACAAATACAATTCTATCTAGGTGTTTGCACTGCTAAGATTTTCTTGGTCTCTTGTTTTTTCTGTTTTGATGTTATATTCATAGAAGTTTGCATATGTGTGCATCATGTAATGTGATCATGCTAGCTCAAAAGGCTAAGAAAGGCCAGTGTCAGAAATGATAATAATCTCTTGATGATGCATGAAGTATTTCCTGCTATAATTTTCTTCAGTCACACTGTTGTTTTGCTGTGGTTGATAAACCTGAGACTTCTTTCTATTGTAATATTGAAACTGTTGTTTTATTGTACACTATTGGTCCATTTATAATAGATATGGTTCTGGTCAATTTATAGTAGATATGGTTCTGGTCAATTTATATTGTTGTGTTCTCGTCAATTTATAGTAGATTTTAGTGTTGTTGCTGTTGGTGGTCACCTGATGATGTTGTTGTTGCTGTGTTAGTTTACTATACTATTGATGTTGATGTTCTTGTTTATAGCAGGAGCAAATTGAGGCCATTGCCATTTATAGTAGTATTCCAAATTGAGGCCCTGGCAAACACATGTAGTAATTATTCTACTGTTTTGAAGTGCTTGTTTCCTATTTCTGTCCAGTCCTGTTGTTTAATTTACAATGCTGCTTTTCAGAGAATTAAGATGGCTGGCTTCGTAGGTTTCGAGTTCTTCGAGATCGTAATTGAGAAATCTTGCAGTAGGCAGGTATATTTATCATCACTCATTTCTTTATCATCACTCTGCTGTCTAGTGCTTGATTGCCAGAATTAACCACTGCTTGACCCTCGCTGCAGAGACCGCCTGACAAGTTTGCGAAGATGCTCGCCGGTCGTGAGCCCCACAAAGTGAAGCTGCGGGAGGCCGGAAGCGGGCTTCACATTCTGTGGGACGTGTTGGTGGTGTTCGATGGTGAAGGCCACATGTACCTAGGGCCCGGCTGGGAGCATTTCGCCCTCGCCCATGAGCTACAGCTCGGGTACTTCCTTGTCTTCCGCTACGACGGTGACGCCATGTTCACCGTGAAGATGTTCGACAACACCATGTGCCGCATGTACTACCAGCACGACGATGATGCCAGTAAGCTCTCTGCCTCTCTTCTTCCTGTCCTTATGGCTTCCTCTACCTGCACCACGACAACACCATGTTCACACTTTGTTGCATTTGGCCAGGCAATGGGAGCAGTAGCGGGGATGACGAGGAGCAGAGTGGGGATGACGAGGAGCAGCCTATTCTGGCTGACGACGACCATGCTATGATGGTGGCTGACGACGACCCTGCTATGGTGGTGGCGGATGATGACCTTGCTATGGTGGTGGCGGATGACGACCTTGCTATGGTGGTGGAGGACGATGACCTCGCTATGGTGGTGGCGGATGATGACCTTGCTATGGTGGTGGCGGACGACGACCTCGTGATGGTGGTGGCGCCTGCAATCCCACAGCTTGGCGACAGGACCATGCCAATTGTGGTAGAGGAGTACATCCGCGTTGGGATTCGCCACTCTGAGCGTATCAGGTTGATGAAGGAGAAGGAGGAGTGAAGATGTTAAGAAAATGAAGTGGCAGTGTTAAGCATGTTAGGTTTAAGCTTGTTAGTGTAATCTGAACATGTCAATGTTAAGTATGCCAGGTTTAATTTTGTGCATGCTCATGGATGCTGTATGACAGTGTTATCTAAACATGTCAATTTCTTAACAATGAATATTCAGTTTGGTAATTGATGGGAATTGAAATTTTTTATGCATGCTCATGGATGAAAGATAAAGTTATGGGTTTTTGTGCATGCTCATGTATGAAAAAATATAAGTTTCATTTTTTGAATGCTAAAAACATGACTCAAACCCTAGCCATGGACGACCGCCGTGACGAAATCCGCCGGTTTTTGAAAACACCGTAAAAAATTCAAAAACCATTTTTCATTTTTGAATGCTAAAGACATGCGTTTTTCGTGAAGCGGCTACAAGGAGGGTCACCCCAAACGGCGCTATTCCATGTCTATCTCAAAGTAGACCCTATTTTACGGACGGTTGCCAAAAGCATGCATTTACGACCCTCGTAGCTACTCCCGGCAATTCAGACCACCTTCGGCCGATTCACTTGAAACCGGCTGGAATTTGAACTGCGGGTCCTCCATAGCTTGCCCGTTATTTTCACTAAAAATGCCTTTTAGCTTCACAGGTAGGCATTTCATCACAGAATCGACAATAGATTTGCACGGCTCAAACCCTAGCCACGGACGGCCGCCGCGATGAAATCGGCCGGTTTTTGAAAACACCATAAAAAATTCAAATAAAATCAAAAAAAATGGGAGACTTCCGCGTCACATCATCAAATGTGGCCTACCAACTAGCAAAAATATAAACTTGCAATACCAGTGTTTTCTTGAAAAAGTGTTCTCATAAACAACCTACCATGAACGAAGATTCATGACTTTCAAGCCAAACTAGCAATGATATGGCCGCATCTGTTGAATAGTTTCTGATAAAATGCCCAAATTTGGCGCATGCCTCCGTCTTGTGATATCAAACAATGTTGCCAAAAGCGAGGTTCCGACTTGTTTTAAAAAACGGTTTTTCATTTTTTGAATGCTAAAGACATGCATTTTTCGTGAAGCGGCTACAAGGAGGGTCACCCCAAACGACGCCATTCCATGTCTATCTCAAAGTAGACTCTATTTTACGGACGGTCACTAAAAAGCATGCATTTTGGACCCTCGTAGCTATTCCCGGCAATTCAAACCACCTTCGGCCGATTCCGCTGGATCCGGCTAGAATTTGAACTGCGGGTCCTCCATATCTTGCCCGTTATCTTCACTAAAAATGCTTTTTAGCTTCACAGGTAGGCATTTCATCACAGAATCACCAACAGATTTGCACGGCTCAAACCCTACCCACGGTAGGCCGTCGCGATGAAATCGGCCGGTTTTGAAAACACCGTTAAAAATTCAAAAGAAATCAAATAAATGGGAGACCTCCGTGTCATATCATCAAATGTGGCCTACCAACTAGCAAAAATACTAAACTTGCAATACCAGCGTTTTCTTGAAAAAGTGTTCTAAAAAACGACCTACCATGAACGAAGATTCATGGCTTTCAAGACAAACTAGCAATGATATGGCCGCATTCGTTGAATAGTTTCTGATAATATGCCCAAATTTGGCACATGCCTCCGTCTTGTGATGACAAACAATGTTGCCAAAGCAAGGTTCCAACTTGTTTAACAAAAAAACGGTTTTTCATTTTTTGAATGCTAAAGACATGCATTTTTCGTGAAGCGGCTACAAGGAGGGTCACCCCAAACGGCGCCATTCCATGTCTATCTCAAAATAGACCCTATTTTACGGACGATCCCCAAAAAGCATGCATTTCTGACCCTCGTAGCTACTCCCGGCAATTCAGGCCACCTTCGGCCGATTCAGCTGGAACCGGCTGGAATTTGAACTGCGGGTCCTCCATAGCTTGCCCGTTATTTTCACTAAAAATGCTTTTTAGCTTCATAGGTAGGCATTTCATCACAGAATCGACAACAGATTTGCACGGCTCAAACCCTAGCCACGGACGGCCGCCGCGACGAAATCGGCCGGTTTTGGAAAACACCGTAAAAAATTCAAAAAAAACAAAAAATGGGAGATCTCTGCGTCACATCATCAAATGTGGCCAACCAACTAGAAAAAAATACTAAACTTGCAATACTGATATTTTCTTGAAAAAGTGTTCTCAAAAACGACATACCATGAACGAAGATTCATGGCTTTCAAGCCAAACTAGCAATGATACGGCCACATCCGTTGAATAGTTTTTGATAATATGCCCAAATTTGGCGCATGCCTCCGTCTTGTGATGGCAAACAATGTTGCCAAAGAGAGGTTCCAACTTGTTTAACAAAAAAATCGTTTTTCATTTTTTGAATGCTAAAGACATGCGTTTTTCGTGAAGCGGCTACTAGGAGGGTCACCCCAAACGGGGCCATTCCAAGTTTACCTCAAAGTAGACCCTATTTTACGGACGGTCGCCAAAAATCATGCATTTCAGACCCTCGTAGCTACTCCCGGTAATTCAGACCACCTTCGACCGATTCAGCTGGAACCGGCTGGAATTTGAACTACGGGTCCTCCATAGCTTGCCCGTTATTTTCACTAAAAATGCTTTTTAGCTTCACAGGTAGGCATTTCATCACAGAATCGACAACATATTTGCACGGCTCAAACCCTAGCCACGGACGGCCGCCGCGATGAAATTGGCCGGTTTTTGATAACACCGTAAAAAATTCAAAAAAATGAAAAAAATGGGAGACCTCCGCGTCACATCATCAAATGTGGCCTACCAACTAGCAAAAATATTGAACTTGCAATACCGGCATTTTCTTGAAAAAGTGTTCTAAAAAACGACCTACCATGAACGAAGATTCATGACTTTCAAGCCAAACTAGCAATGATATGGCCGCATCTGTTGAATAGTTTGTGATAATATGCCCAAATTTGGCGCATGCCTCCGTCTTGTGATGTCAAACAATGTTGCCAAAGCGAGGTTCAAACTTGTTTAAAAAAAGGGTTTTTCATTCTTTGAATGCTAAAGACATGCGTTTTTCGTGAACCGGCTACACTAGTAGAAAACGGAGCTTTAAAACCGGTTTGTAAGGGCCTTTAGTGCTGGTTATGGAACTGGCAGTAAAGTGTGGGCACTAAAGCCCCCCCCCTTTAGTACCGGTTCGGCACGAACCGGCGCTAAAGTGCCACCACATGGCGTGAGCTCGCGCCCTAGTATGGGGGACCTTTAGTACCGGTTGGTGTTAGCAACCGGTACTAAAGGTTTTTTTTATATTTTTTTTTGAAAATTTTGAAAAAAAATTGTTTTTTTTCTATTTTTAATTTTTCTGAATTATTTGATGATTTAGTCTCTAATCACCTCTCTTAACTGCTCAAGTGTGGATCACTCATTCCAAATCATCTAACTTCCCGACCGGTCACCCATCCCTCTCAGTACTCCAGCCCGAGCACGCTTAACTTTCGGGTTCTATTCTCCTTCATTTCCGAGTCTGCACTTGTTGTTTTCCTGACAATAGTAAGATGTCAATCCTATTAACCCTCAGAACTTTAGCTTGAGCATGAAGTCACACATTTCACCGTTTGAGTTTGAAACTATTATTCTAAAAAAACAGTAATTGTTTAGTAACGCAAATATTTCTTGAATAAGTTTGACCATAGTTTGACCATAGTTTGACCAAAATTCAAAAAATTGAAATAATTATTTAGTAACACTAATATTCTTGAATAATTATGTAGTAACATTAATACTTCTTGAATAAGTAGTTTGACCAAATTTAACCAAATTTTTTTAAAAAAACTGAAATTTGACCATATCTTTTTTTTCCTTTTTGAATTTGAGGATTCTAAAAAATTCCAAACAAGCCGTAGGCGGTCTCCATCGGATGCGGATTTTCGTGCTGAATTTTTTGATATATTATACGTTTTTTTCCGACATCGTATGCAAAAGTTATAGCCGTTTTACATTTTCCCTACACTTTTTGCAAAACATGTCCAAATTTAAGTTTTCAAATTTTCCTAACTAGTAGATATAGTAATATAACTACCTCTCGAAGGATTTTATTTTTTGAAGTTTTTATCATTTTCTTTTGATTTTTTCAAAACTGAAATGGCGATACA
>NC_041385.1:818466715-818468404 GCF_002162155.2 Triticum dicoccoides
TTTGAAAATTGGCCCATTTAGTACCGGTTCGTGGCACGAACCGGTGCTAAAGGCTTGTCCCCTTTAGTACCGGTTCGTGGCACGAACCAGTACTATAGGTTAGACCTTTAGTACCGGTTGGTAACACAAACCGGTACTAAAGGGGCTCGTGGCGACCCGGCCTGACGCTAGCCTGCCACTAGCCCTTTAGTACCGGTTCGTGGCACGAAGCGGTACTAAAGTCTCAACACGAACCGGTACTATTGATCGCAGCCACGAACCGGCACTATTGATCACATTAGTGCCGGTTTTTTTACAAACCGGCACTAATGTGTTTCACATTTGACCCTTTTTCTACTAGTGCTACTAGGTGGGTCACCCCAAACGGCGCCATTCCATGTCTATCTCAAAGTAGACCCTATTTTACGGACGGTCGCTAAAAAGAATGCATTTCCGACCCTCGTAGCTATTCCCGGCAATTCAGACCACCTTCGGCCGATTCCGCTGGAACTGGCTAGAATTTGAACTGCAGGTCCTCCATAGCTTGCCCGTTATTTTCACTAAAAATGCTTTTTAGCTTCACAGGTAGGCCTTTCATCACAGAATCGACAACAGATTTGCACGGCTCAAACCCTAGCCACGGTCGGCCGCCGCGACGAAATCGACCGGTTTTTGAAAACACCGTAAAAAGTTCAAAAAACAAAAAAATGGGAGACCTCCACGTCACATCATCAAATGTGGCCTACCAACTAGCAAAAATACTAAACTTGAAATACCGACGTTTTCTTGAAAAAGTGTTCTAAAAAACGACCTACCATGAACGAAGATTCATGGCTTTCAAGCCAAACTAGCAATGATATGGCCGCATCCGTTGAATAGTTTATGATAATATGCCCAAATTTGGCGCATGCCTCCGTCTTGTGATGGCAAACAATGTTGCCAAAGCGAGGTTCCAACTTGTTTAATAAAAAACGGTTTTTTCATTTTTTGAATGCTAAAGACATGCGTTTTTCGTGAAGCGGCTACAAGGAGGGTCACCCCAAACAGCGCCATTCCATGTCTATCTCAAAATAGACCCTATTTTACAGACGGTTGCCAAAAAGCATGCATTTCCGACCCTCGTAGCTACTCCCAGCAATTCAGACCACCTTCGGCCGATCCAGCTGGAACCGACTGGAATTTGAACTGCGGGTCCTCCATAGCTTGCCCGTTATTTTCACTGCAAATGCTTTTTAGCTTCACAGGTAGGCATTTCATCACAGAATCGACAACAGATTTGCACGGCTCAAACCCTAGCCACGGACGGCCGTCGCGACGAAATCGACCGGTTTTTGAAAACACCGTAAAGAATTAAAAAAAATCAAAAAATGGGAGACCTCCGCGTCACATCATCAAATGTCGCCTTCCAACTAGCAAAAATAGTAAACTTGCAATACCGGCATTTTCTTGAGCTACTCGGTATGATTTCTACAAAGTTTACAAAAAAACCCTATTTTTTCTACCCCCAAACCCAAAAGAATTTCCCTCCCACACCAAAATTTTCCCTCCACCAAAATTTCCCTCTCCCAAATTTTCCCTCCACTCCCTCCACTCCCTCTCCCACTACCAGGCGGGACCCACCACTCCCTCTCCCACTAACACGCGGGATCCCCTCCCCTCCCCTCCAAAAATTCCCCCTCCTCTCCCATTCCCCACCCCGCAACCCTAGCG
>NC_041385.1:818468662-818497090 GCF_002162155.2 Triticum dicoccoides
TTTGCTCTGCCCCGACGAACCGCCCACTCCCACTCCCTCCCCTCCACGCCGCCCCGCTCCCACTCCCTTCCCTGCTCCGTGCCGCCCCGCCACGCTGCTACACCACCCCGCCGCGTCGCGGTGCGCCGCCCACCCCGACAACAAATCCACCCTTCTCTCTCCCCTCGACGACGGTTGCTACACCAACGGCTACATCGACCGCCCGGGCTACGACCACATTAACGACAGTGAGTACATGGGCGACGGTGGCTACATCATCCACATCATCATTATTTCTAGTAATTTACAGCCCATTTGCTAATTCTTAAGGTTTTTTTCGAGCCCATATTCTTTTTGTTAGCATTACAGCCCATATTGTGGCCACGGTTAAAAAATTATATGAAATTTGGAAATTTCGGTGCGGCCCGATCTGTTTTTAATCCCGAAATTTCGACTCACATTCAAACTGATTTTAAAAATAAATGTATATCAATATAACACCCAACAATTGTCAACACATAAAAATTAATGTAATTTAAAATCTCGAAATGAAAAAAAAGATATTTGAAACTAATTGCCGGTTTGATGTGTTTTAAAAATGTATAGCCCGTTTCTCATTACTGATGGGCCATTTTCTCGGCCAGCCAAATGAAATCTCTCCTCGTCTTGAAAGATTTTCAGCCCAACAGGCCTGACAAAGCGACTTACTTGGCAAATCACAAAAAAACTGGGCTGTGGCGGTGGACCCAGCTGTCAGCCTCTCCACGTATAGTACTCTTCCGATGGAATGTCGTTGACCACATTGACCACGCCGCGCTGAGAGCACCAAGGCGATGGACGACGGCGAGGCCTAGGAAGGGGATGACGTGGAGCCGGGGAAGACGCGGCAGTGGATGCCCACACGGAGAGGAGTACGAGGGTTCACTGGTTCGGCTGCGGTGTGAGGCTGCCGTCGCCGCAGGGCCTGGCTAGCGGTGGGAGTAGTAGGGGGCGATGAGGCCTCAACGGTAGCACAACCGGCCACTTGAGGAAGGAGCAGGCGGTCTCCCCGGCGCTAGTTTGGGCGGCTGGTGCAAGAAGAGCAGCGATTGAAGAAGCAGTAGGACCGTTCGATTCAAATCCAACGGTTATTGTTGCTAGAATCGTTTGTTGACTAAGTTGACAAGCCATGCGTACGCGTCAACTTAGTAGGCCCACAGGTCAGCCTCCCAACCAGTGCGCCCCATATGCCACTGGGAGGAATCATTTTTTTGTGTAATAAGGAGGCAGTTGATTACGTGTGGCCAGGCCAGCGGAGGGAGTAGGGTGGGCCATGGAAGCCTGCACGACATCACAACGGGTCACAAGAGGAGGGAGCAGGCAGTCCCGCCGGCGCTAGTTTAGGCGGCTGGAGCAGGAAGATCAGAGATTGAAGAAGAACATCGGCCGTTGGATGGACATCCAACACTCACTGCTGCTAGAATCGTGTGTTCACTGACAAAGCCTTGCGTAAACAAGTCAGCCTCGAAATCTGTGGCGTGTACAACCCATTTGCTATTATTTTTATAATTTTTACTCATTTTCTAATTCATATGGAATTTATTGTAGCCCGTTTTCCATTTTTAGAATTGTTGGCCATTTCCTGGTCAGTACCAGGGTCAAAAAATTAACTAAATATGCGGGAAATTTTGAGAATTCGCAAATTTTTGCTGGGGAACAAAATATTCTTAATCCAAAAATTAATAGCCATACTAAAACAAATTTAAAAATAAATTAGTACTATGTCATGTTAAATCCAATGAAAATACATATAAGATATCAGTGAAGAACAAAAACAAAAAAAGAAACTAATATCCCATTTGCTATAATTTTTTTGGAATTTTCAACCCCTTTTGATATTACTTTTAACAGACATTGACCATACTCTTTGGCCAGGACGGAATGCATCCCTCCTCGTCTTGAAAGATTTGCAGCCCAGTAATTCGGAGAAAACAAATAGGCCTAGCTTGGGTATACTTCAAAAAGAAATACTGGGCTACCTATTTTCCCAAAGAACTGGTGCATGAGCATTTAGCTTTATTTATTTATATACTTATTTATGTTTAGGGGACCATGAGCATGTACCTGGGCCGGATTCATGTGAGAGCCTCCCTTCCAGTTAATTATGTGCTTCTCTATTGGGCCTTCATCAGTGGGTTGCATGTTATCAACAAGTGGAAAATGTGTTCCGTACGGAAAATAGTATGAGCTACGTACGGTATGGGGCACTAAAGGATCGAACCATGCAACGACTTCCAAAACATTGTGTTTGTCGTTCTAACAACACATTTATTCAACCAACAGACGAAATATACTATTGATTGTACATTGAAAACAGCAGCAGCAGCAACCATGGCTGGGGGTGCAACAGAAGCAGTAAGCAAGCTAGAAGAGTGAAGACGCAGCTCTCTCTTCCAAAAAAAACATCAGCCATCATTACAAAAGGGCTACCAAAAAAGAACAAGTGTATGCATCAAAGCAAATAAAGATCCTACTACACAAGTGTACGCATCTAACTAACTGGCTCAGTTAGATGTTACTATTTCTTAAGCTGTGGAGATTGGCTGACGGCTTGAACCAGATGGGTGCCTGATGGGGGAAACTCTAGCCAGCAGGTCGAAGTCTGATACTTGTGACCCTCTCTCCTACTTTGGGCTGCAGAGCGTGGCGGCACATATCAGGGTATGGTGCATGCAGAGACGCATGGTACGCTGTGTACACACAGTTTTGCCTGAAGAACGAAACCGCTCTGCCATCATGATCCTTGCCGTCGGTTATCTTCTGGTTAATTGGATAATTCAGTCCGACAAATAGAGAGCATGTACCAAGGCTACTTACCAGCCTCCAGTCAAAAATTCCTGAAGGCCCGGAGAAGTTGGGATCCTGCTCAAAGACCTTGCAGTGACTGTGATTGTATTCCGCGAAACAACACGTCCAGTACGTGCGAACGATCATCAATCTTTCGCTGTCGTCTGATCGAGCCAGGAACCACCTGCAACTGCCATGCCGCTTTTCTTTGAAAGGTTCTGGGATTAGGAAGGGTAGGGACACCAGGCGACCTACAACATCATATCAAGTTGGAGTCAAATAAAAAATGGCTCTTGATTTAGTTAATCTTAAGAACAACATGTTTTGAGCATGAATATTTTTTCAGTAAATGTTGACAGTAATATAAGAAAGCCATCATGATATCATAGGAAAGTAACATACTGCTGTAACAGCCATTTGTAGCAATGACTGGAGTAGGCCAGCAATACGTCCAGCCATAGAAGGAGTCGACAGCGTAAATGAAGCCGTTGTGTTCAATGGCATCAGAGAACCATGGAGGATGTATGATCCTGTGATGGACGTGCAGATTTATCAACTTACCGCAGTGACCTGTCAGATAGGCGAGACCGCGGTTGAAGAACACAATTAGCCTGAAGTCTTTAGAATTCGCAGATCTTGTGGGCACTCGGCAGATTACAATCTTGAGCAAATCAAACTTGGTATCATGTTGGTTACTGTAAGATTCCGAGTATTCTGGGCCACAGTGCCAAAGCAGTGCAGTGTCAATCGAAGGAAGGGGGATATATCGCCGGATGTAGACCTCCACGAGCATCCAGCTGCCGTGACTGTCGACGAGCACCATCCAAGACGTGTTCATGCCGACCCAGTACATACCGTTAATGTAGTTGAGGATGACGGGGATCAGATCGCAGTCAAGGGGGTTGATGCTCGCCACCCTACGATCGTTCTGCTGTGTGACATGCCGTTTCTGAAGATCAGGCGACATCAGCAAGCAAGGAGCTGGCTTAAATGGCTCCGGCCTAAGGGCTTTGAGTAAACGGTACAGCCCCGACGAGCACGCGGCGAGCGGCATGGTACTAAGATTGTCCGCACGCGAAACAATGAGCTTGATTACCTCTGTGGGGAGCGAATTCCAGCCACTCTTTTGGCGGACGTTGCTCGGTTCTGCCATTGTTAGTGCTTGGGTTTCGGACGAGGGGGGAGGCGCCTTAGCGGGGATGGAAGATTGGACGAGATGGAGAAGCGAATATGTGCTGCGGGAAGTGGACAGGTGATGATGACTACAGCATGCCGCTTGACTTACGAGACACATACCGGCAGCGTAGGGTCATGTCGATGCCAGATAACTTGCTTGAGTGATCACAATACTGGTACTCCCTACAGTACCTACTACATTACTATGCCCTAACTTGGTTGAGTAGAGTAATAGAGTAGGACTCTGCTCTACTACTAGCACCGGAGGAGTAGTATATTCTAATCTAAAATAGTTACAAACTTCAATGCCCGAGCGTGGAATGACTACGAACCGTGCTCAAAGACCGTGTCTACGTGGTGTTTGGACTTATATGCAAAACAAATAGCAAGATGCTCGTGCATTGCACGGCACACCATCATCACCAACTTGGGTTTTTCTCTACACCTACTCCTATAGAAGACTCAGGGGCTGTTTGGATTGTGACTATATTTGCCATATATTACCACATGATTTTTGCCACAATTGCCACACTTGCCTTAGTTGAGTTTCTCAAATTGTTAGCCACACTTTGGCTTGCCTAAGGGAATCTTGCCACACTTTTTTTGTCTATGACATGTGGGGCTCACTGCTCATAAAAAAATCTTTGCCTTAGGTGTGGCTAGAACCAAACACCTATCTAACTTGGTCAAACTTGCCTAAGATTAGGTGTGGCAAAGTGTGGCAAGGTGTGGCTAGGATCCAAACAACCCCTCAGTTGGTGATGATGGAGGCGAGGAGGCGTGTTCAACCGAGCGTGCAGCGGACGACGCAGCACTATTTGATTTGTTATAAAAAAACAAAGAAGAGTAGTAGAGATAGAGACATAGGGAGGAGCACAAGGTTGTGGGAGATAAGGATGAACGAGGCAAGGCCTTATCTATAAATGTGGAGAGAGGTGCGGGTATATTTTGTAAAATTCTCATAGTTGGCTTTCTATCCGTCAGATATAGATCGGACAGTCTATATTACAAGATGGCATGCATACCATCATCACCAACTCGGTTTTCTATAAGAGTATAAATATAAATATAGATATAGATATAGATAGATAGAGACTAGGGAGTACTAGTAAGGACACCATCTACTGCTTCGTGCACTACTCCTGTGTTCCATCCGGCGGCCGCAACGTCCCCTACAGCCGCTCCCTCCTGTGCTACATTCGGCAGGCGCTATTGAAATTTGGGGAGCGCACTCTCGCGAATGCTGGCAGCCATGACTTCACCGACGCCGACTTCTTCCCTGACCTCGGCAACCTCTTCCTCAACAACATGGGCAAAAACCTCAACGCCAACGGTGCTTCTCCCGTTGCACCGTATGTGTTTCTGTCCTTCCTGTTCGAAATCATGGTAGAATTCATGTTTCTACTCTGTATCCTACTACTATGCTAGTCCACATGATTAGTTTCATCTCTGTTATAGCCGGCATGATTTATTTTGTGCTCATTCGGATTAAATCTTGTAGTAACTTGCTCATATATTCAACTGGCGCAACGTCCCCTACAGCCACTCTGTTTCATGGACGGCCTGGTCGATGCCTCCAAGGAGCCCTTCGTCCACTGTTGTGAGTGCCCGATGCCGTTTTGTGGCTCGCCGGCGGACATGGTGCATCACCTCACGGATGCGTGCAGTGGTCATTGCTGGCCCTTGGCAGAGAACATCAAGTACGAGATGTGCTACCCGTTCACTATGCCAGAGTCGCTGGAGGATCACCGCCGCCTGCTAGTCTCGGAGGAGGACGGCAGTGTCTTCCTCTTGATCGTGGGCACCGGCGAGGCCTGCGCAGGCCGCCGCCCCGTCTCTATAATGTGCGTCAGGGGCGATGCTGCTGATGCTGACACTGACACGAGGCCTATGTACGGGTGGGTGGTCAGTGTTACTACCCCTCCGGGTCGCGTGGGCGGCGACACCGGCCTCATCGAACGGACTTGGACTCTGGGGAGCTGGGACTATCCCGCCGATGTGGACTTGGAAAACCCATGGCATCCTTTACCCGCCGACGTGGTGCACGGGGACTCCATGGAGGTTCACCTGGATATACGCATTATCAAGTTAAATGTTGATCATTAGTCTTCGGTCAATGTAATCCGCTGTCTAAGCATGTGGAGACTTCCATGCAGGATCTTGCTCTATTGGAGTATCGCGCATGAATAAAAGTGTATCCGTTTATGGTTTAGTCTAGAATCTTCCATGTATGAATTTTGACTACAGTACTGGTGAAAGACTAATGATGAACCATTTCTTACATCTCATCTGCCCCCTTGCAAGTCATCCTGATTTAATCAATCTGTCTAGGTGTATAAGGGCATGGTTAATATAACTTAATAGTATAGCCAACTGTTGACTATAAGAAAGTGCCATGTCATCTGTAGCCAACATGTATAACAATCGATACTCAAAAACTAATTTTTAAAGATCATTTTTTGCAAAGCACAATAAGTGTTATTTCTTCACAAGTTTTGGATGCAGGTTGAACAGTTGAACACTTTTGTTTGCTAAAGATACCTTTTTATCTATTTCACCCGGATGTTTGTGAGCTCTAGAGATGAAATAATATCTGAAGAAACCTATCGATACCCGTTACACATGAGATGACCCCCACATCCTTTGTCAAAATAAACAACTCCCCGATCAATGCATTTCACTCTTTGGTGCAACACGCGGGCACCATACTACTATAGATTAGTACAACCAAAAATTAAACTAACATTATATATAGTACGATAAATGCTGATGCAAGTCGCCTAAAATTATATCATTCAAAACTATGTTCAAATACAAATCCAATGATATCGTTTTTGTTGACATGCACTAACATTTTGTCAGTTAAATCTTCAGTCAAATACAATGGGGGACTAATAAACCACGACCGATGTAGGCCCTGTTTAGATCCATGGGTTAGAGTTAGTTTGGGTTAGTTTGGACTCAACTAACCCAAAAGTATCCAAACATGAGGGTTAGTTTGGGTGATGCATCTAACTCATCCAAAAAATCTAACCCACCCAAGAGGTGCTTATTCGGGTTAGTTCTTCTCGGGGCCATTAAAAAACACATTTTCTCTCGCTCTTCCTGCAGCATATCCTTCCCCACTTCCTCGAAGCTTCTTGTCCTCTCCCTCCCTCTCTCTCGCACCGCCTGTGAAGGCGCCTCGCCGTATCCGTGCTCCATCTAACCCTACCATCCAAACACCTCTTTGGTTAGAGTTAGTTCAGGGTTAGTACAAGTGTAGAGGGCGGCGCTGCACGAGAGTCTCACCTCTCACCCCGCTCGTGGCGCGGCAGTAAAGCCGTCATATCACAAAACCCAATCACTCCCAGTAATAAGTGGCCTGGTAAAATAAACGGACAAGCAACCATCACATCCCTCCGTCTTTTTTGCATTTCATCTCTCTGCATTTACTTTCTCCAGTTCATCTCGCACACTCGATCCCTAGCTACTACTCCTAGGGCCAGTTCTTTTGGCGGCTTCCCCAGCTTCTCCCACAAGACTAGTTACAGTGGAGAGTAACAATAAGCCGCCTCACTCATTAATTTGGGCTTCTAAACTACTACTCCGTCCTGGTTTATTCCTCACCATTGTAATTTGTGCTAAATTTTGAGCAAAGATTTAACTGATAAAATGTTACTCCCTCCGTCTAGGTGTGTAAGTCATCTTACGAAAACCAAATAATCCCAAAACACTTAGGCGCGGTGCATTAACTTCTACCTCATTTCTTGTTTCTTGACATATCAACCAATAAGAGATAAGGAGTTTGCATGCTTTTAATGACTTGAGATATCAAACACGACATGCAGTGGTTAGTTCATTGCATGCAATACTATTAATTAGCAAATAAACATTAACATTTCTCGTTTTATCCTCCTTGGTCATGGTGCATAGCCTAAGATGACTAACTCACCTAGATGGATGGAGTAGTGCATGTGACATGCACTAACATTTCATTAGTTAAATTTATGATGAAAATTTGACACAGATTACAATGGGGACCAATAAACCAGGACGGAGGTAGTAGTTATGGGATTACTAATCTAGAAGCCTAAGGCTAGTTCCAATGCATTGGTGCTTACATAAGGTGCTAAGCACATTAAAAACTTTACCAACTAAAGCCCCCAATGCACAGGTGTTTAACTTGTTGGTGCTAAGCATCCTTCATTTAATGATTTTGCAACTAAAGTTCTTCATGCATTGGTGGGATCCTTCCAATTTAAGTGTTTTGCCTAGGTTCTCGCGCTCGGTATTGTTTCTTCCTGGGGTCACCATACTCATCTCTCTCCTCTTAATTACCTTGCCACATCAGACTTTTTGCCTACATGGCAGCCTTAGCACCTGTGCAAGGTGGAGCATTGGAAGGGGCCTAAAAGAACTGGACCCTGGTACTCCTACTAGTAGTAGTACTCAAGTTGGAATTCCATTGCACGACACAACTTGTTAGGCAAAAAATTCGATACAGGGTGTAGGAAGCGGTTTGGGAATTTGCATGCCTTTCCAACCAGTGAGATACTCCGTACAAAGTACGACAGAGAAATAACCATAGAGAAGGAAGCTAAAACTAAACAATCAAACGAGCATTTTTGCATTTGTTTTGCATTGAATCGTTTCACAAGCTTGACTAGTGCTGTTTTTCTACTTTTACAAAAACCGCATCGTAATGTTAAAACGTGCATTTGCACGTACATAAGTAATAGTAGTACTCCCTCCGTCTGGGTGTACAAGTCTTCCCTCCTTCTTGGTCACGGTGCACAACCAAAGATGACTTATTGACCTAGACAGAGGGAGTAGCACAGTCTGCAAGCATATATCGAGAGAGACGTGTAGTCCGATAGTATATAGTAAAGTTTGTGCTATATGCACGTACTTGCAAAATGCGTACGAATACACAAGGTTTCCAAACTTTCCATTTTACATACTTAATTAAGGACGCTAAAAATTCCTGAACGTTCGGGATTTACCATTTGCGTCCCAAAACTAATGAGATCGCCTTACGAAACAAAAATTATACTCCTCCTAAAAGCCACGGCGCTCGCAGGAGCGCTTGCGGCAGGCCACGAGTGCCCTGGTGCGTGGCCGTTTCCCAGCGTGCCGACACAACGCCTCTTCCTCAGCCTCGCAACTCACGAGGTGCTGATTGGCGGCTTGCCGGCGGGCGAGCGCGATCTCACGGGTGTGGTGATCCGGCAGCAACACGTACCCCTCCTTGCTGTAAGCGTGCACCCGGTCCACGTACCGCCAAGCGTAGATGAGGCGCTTGGGCCCAACTGCACTCAGGGCGTCGGCAAGGGCATCCTCCGCCACCCTCACGGCCCTCGCACGAGCCTTCTGCCAAAGAGCCAATTGCCTGACTCTCTAGGACGTGACATAGGCCTCCCAGGCAGCTTGTTCCGCAGTGCGCTTCTCTTCCTCGACCTTCTTCTTCGCTTCTATTTTGGCGTGCTCTGCTTGGCAAAGCCTCCCACAAGGCGACATCCATTTCTTTCCAAAGCTCCTCAAGGCTGGGGGGCTCGGCGGGCGGCGCGGCGTTCTCCTCGTAGCGGGGAGGCGATGCGTCCTCCGACGCGCGTGCTGGCGAGATTGGGAACGCCGACGCGTCCACCTCGACGCGTCTCGGCGAGGAGCGGAACACCGACACGTCCTCCTCGACTAGTGGCGGCGAGGAACAGAACGGCGACGCGTCGCGTCGCGGCAAGGAGCGGAACTCCAACGCGTCCTCCTCAACTAGTGGCGGTGAGGAACGGAATGGCGACACGTCGCGTAGCGGTGAGGAGCGGAACACCGACGCGTCCTCCTTGACTAGTGGCGGTGAGGAACGGAACAACGACGCGTGACCGTCCGCGCGGCGCAGCGAGGGGCTCCTAGGGCTTGGGAGGGGCGATGCCATGGTGGTCGACGTGAGAGGGAGGAGGAGGAGATAGCAATGAACGTGAACGTGAGGGGGAGGAGATAGCAATGTCGTGGGAGGCGCAGTAGTTATAGCGAGCAATGGCACACCTACGTCAGATATGGACTGAGCTGCACTGACTTAACTGCAGGTATAGTTGCGTCACTGACATGTGGGCCAGTCCCCTGTTGGGCCCTTATGTTAGTGACTCAATGCACCTGAAGTTAAGTGAAAGCTACGTGGGCATATTTGTTGGAGTAAATTACGGGGGAGCGAAGGGGTGGAAATATTGCTGGTCACAACAGATTGGACGAGCGTGGGGAGAGGTGAGTCATGCATGCAGATTTTTTCACATGGGGTGGAGTGTTGGGACCGTCGGAGGGAGAAGGAGAGTTTGGCAGGCATATTATTTCCACACATGGAGAGGAAAATATTTGGAGACGAACGGGCTTCCTGCAGATATGGGGAACGGTGCATAATAAGTCATCTTGCATGCCGGGCTAGCTATAGTCTCAAGTCATTAAAAACATACACGCCCCACACATGTTCATATTTCAAGGTGTAATAAATTATTGCATGCGATGATTAAGGCTGGCCATAATGGTGGTATCTTAGCTGGTATCATGCACATGAGAATTGCAAACATGTTGATGTGGCAAAGAATTAAAGAAGAGAGGGGGGTTGGAGTAACTAGTGTTCATGCATGCATTGGCAAACACATTTTTTTGTGAAGAACGACAGCATTAGTTGAGTACTTTTGCAGACTTCAAAAACTATTCCATCGCCTCTACTATCTTGCTAAGAGTAGGTGAAAATTTTGAATCAATGCCTTTAATCTAGAAGGGAAGTAGTGGTACTCTAATAGCTAACCTTGTTGTGATGACAAGATAGGACATGGCACGCACCTGGACGAAGGAACTAGTCTGCATTGTGCATTTAAGTTTTGTCTGAAGTCAATGTACCTCTACTTTCACCAGACTTATAGAAAAATGTACTACTCCCTCCGTCTAGGTGAGTAAGTCATCTTAGGTTGTGCACCGTGACCAAGGAGGAGGAGAAAATGAGAGAACTTAATGTTCATTTGCTAATTAATAGCATCGCATGCAATGAACTAACCACTGCATGTCGTGTTTGGTAGTCTCAAGTCATTAAAAGCATGCACACCCCACATCTCTTATTGGTTGATATGTCAAGAAACAAGAAACGAGGTAGAATTTAATGCACCGCGCCTAAGTGTTTTGGGATTATTTGGTTTTCGTAAGATGACTTACACACCTAGACGGAGGGAGTACTCATTATAATCAGCATTCACAATGTCAAATCAATATTTTTACAATCATTATAAAATGTAGTTCTTATGCTCATTATAATCAGTACTGTAGATATTGATATTTTTAGTATAAATTTGGTCGTGGGATTTCATTGATGCCTGTCAAAGCGTGGAGGAAGCGGAGCTTAGGGCTTGCATTGCCGGTCTCTACATAGGCATTTCTCTTCATAATCCTGTAATTTTAGAGACTGATTGCGCTTTTGTGGTAGCGTCTCTTGCATCGAGGGACTATGACAGGTCTGCTATGCGTGACCTTAAGATGAAAGCGTTGAGCATCTCGAAGTTGATCAACAATCTTCAATTGTCAAAGATTAGCCGTTCGGCCAATAAGGTGGCACACTTAATTGCTAAGTATAGCTTTGACAATAGATTAGATGGTATTCTTGTAAATAACATACCGCCATGTGTGGTGAATATTGTATCGAATGAGTGTACTAGTGTGGCTGGTTAATTAATATAAGGTGGTGTTAAAAAATGTATAAATTTGGTCAAACACTTTGCAAACGTTGACGGGAGTAAAAGGACAAGAGGGAGTACCATGCATGCGGAGTAGGCAAAAAAAATTGCTCATTTATAGCCGGTCGAAGTCTCAAAGGGCGCGACCGCGCGAGGGAGGCGAAGGTCGTGGGAGGCGCGATGGTTGACGAAATTAAGTGAAGTTACATCCACGCGCCGGCATGGCGTGCAAACAGGCAGAAGCTATACCGTCCGGCCTACGATATGGGTCTAGTAGACATGACATCTAGTGGGTCCCGCATAGTTCTCGAGAACTCTTTGGGGGCTTGCAGTCGTTTATCCACCGGGCAAGCCAGCAACCCCACACCGTTCGCACGCCCTACTCGTCCCCGTCTTCTACCTCGCAACAGTTCGCTCCCAGTCGTCCCGTCCTTTCACATTAGTTCGCTCCCAGTTTTTGCGGGGTACAACAGTTCAACTTCTCCTAACCCTCCTCCAAAATCCATGGCCTACCAAATCTCCATGGTCGCCACTGAGTACCAGGTTAGAGCCATCACCGGCGATCAGCTCATCATCATCTACACACGTGGATCCGCGATGGTGAAAGCATGGCTTGCTTGCTTCCTACGCGTGTTTAACAATTCAACGGATGATTGGGTCGCTGGGCTTGATGTTGAGTACACCACAGTCGTGGGACGAGAGAAGGATCTAAAGGACGAAGAGAGAAAGAAGCCTGCCATGATCCAGGTTTGCGTACATAACGTTTGCTTGGCCTACCACATATGTCATGCCGACGTTGAGTGCCAGGATTTTAAGAACTTCCTCAAGGACAAAAGAGTGAAATTCGTTACTGTAGGCTTTAAGAACGACAGGGATGTCCTGCGTCGGATAGGTCTCGTTGGAGGCCAGCCCTTCGATCTCCAGAAGGCAAGCCTGGTGTCCTCCTCTCAACCTTCAATGCTGACCCTGGCACCAGCCATGACTGATCCTTCATACGCTAAACTGAAGAAACCTCATCATGAGTTTCATCATGCATGGGAGTCGAAGACATTAGATGAAGATCACATCATGTACGCAGCAATGGATGCCTACCTTTTTTTAAATATCTACACGCGTTGGATGAAGAAGCAGTGCCTAGTGTCCGGTTCAAGCAAAGAAGCGTCGGCGAAGTGGAAGAGGTAGAGGGACAAGGACGAAGTCGAGGACGTGGACTCGGACTCCGAGTAGGTGGCAGTGCCGTCACTCATGCTGGTTCTACTGCAGTGTCAAGCCCTAGTTGCTTAGTTTATTTTCAAGGGTGTGTTGTGCTGAGGCCCCAGCAGAACTATGTTTATATTCTTTCTCGATATTTGAACTCTTTAGTACGTACAATAGTACTAGGGCCAGTTCTTTTGGGCAATTCTCCCAGAATTGACCCCCTCCCCAGCTTCTCCCAGAATAGCCACTACATCTTTTTTTACAATTCCTAGCTAGTTAAGGTCTAATTAGGTAGGAATTGCAAAAAAAGATGGAGTGGCAATTCTAGGAGAAGCTGGGGAGGGGGTCAATTATGGGAGAATTACCCAAAAGAACTGGCCCCTAGTACTATGTCTTACTACTGTTCTTCTTGCAGTTGGTACTACTGCTCGTATCTTCGTGTTCCTACTGTACTTAATACGTTCGTACTAGTAGTATAATTTGGGTCAGTCGATTTGTGAAAGAAGTTCGACGGAGTGAAGGAAGAAGACGACAGAAGAGGTGGAAGAAGCCCTTCTAGCCATCCATGTTGCATCAAAAGGCTCACATGACTCGACTGACCCAAATTGCTCCTTCAGATTGCAGGATCCACGTGGCATTCAAGGTCTCGAAGGTAGATTCCACGTCCGCACCCGGTTTGCGGGCTCGACGCGTGTGCGACCGGCTTCCGCCATGATAGCCACCATGCGCGCCTCCTCCCCGCGGGCGGAGACGACAAAGACACGCTAGTTCCTCCTCGCCGGCGTGCTGGAGCACGCGCTCGTCCTCCTCTTCGTACGCTGCATACATAGACGTGGATGCACTAGCTGCTCGCGTGCTTGGCAGCGCGGCGGCATGTCAAGGAGGGACTGCAGATGACGTGAGAGGGCGAGCCTTCGGCTTCATGGCACAGGGATGCATGGCGGCGACACGCGGTGATGGGCGAGAAATTGTTGGCCGGAGCAGGTGGGCGCTGGCATGCGCAACGGCGGCGGCGGCATATTGATGGGTACGCGTGTGGGAGCTTACTTTAGTTTTATATAAGGTTGGTCAAACTTAAAAGAAAACCATACTAGTACACGTAAACATTAGACTTAGGCAGCGCTTTTATTAGTTTTTTTTTTGAAGGTAGTACCACAACCACGATACGGAATCATGTGCAACCGCGTGAACCGCGGTCGCGCGGTCGATCAAACGGTGCGTCACCATGTCGCGCTCGAAGGGCATCCACCGAACCTTTTTGTGTGTGTGAAAACAATCCTCGAATATTACTCAACTTTTTTTCCTGGGAAAGTTCTTGACGCTGCAATATTTCCATATATTTGAATTTAGCTCCAGTTCGTGTTTATTTGGATTTGGACATTTTAGGTGCGCCCTAGTTTTTTTAATACTTATTTTGTGTGTGTGACTGAGAGAGAACGTGTGTATGTGTCCATATGTGTGTTGTGGAGGAAGGGCAATGTGGAGACGGTGTGCGTGTGATACAGACATAGAGAGGTGTGAATGTGCAAATGATCATGCATGAGTGAGACATAGATAGATGCCGATACGTTGTCTATACATGAGAGAACGGTATTCTAGTTTACTTGTGTGTGTGTGTGAGAGAGAGAGAGAGAGAGAAAGAGAGAGAGGAGCATCCATAACACAACAACCATCTCTCTCAATTCGTCCGTCCCTCGCACGATCGCATGCAACACATGCATCAACGCGCACATTTTGACATCTTCACCCGGCCCCTGCCCACCTCAAGGCCCACACAATCTCTTCGTGAATACCCATTTCTCTCCTTAGGTTTGTTTTCTCTCAATATCTGACACACACACACACACATACACACACACACAGCACAACACTCACACACACACACACACACACACACACACACTCCCCCGAGCACACAATTCATCCCCATCCAAGGTTATACGGCGACCACTCTCGCTTGTGCTTCTTTGCACCCCAACATGGACAACACCTCAATCTTCAAAGAGGGCATCGAGCAGATCAAAGACGACGACCACACCGTGCTAGAGAATGCAGGGTCATTTGGAAGCAGGGTGATGTGACGACGGCTGACTGACTCCTCCCCCACCCTCTCTCTCTCTCTCTCTCTCTCTCTCTCTCTCTCTCTCTCTTGCACAAAATTACCAATCCCTCTCTCCCCCGCACAAAATTGTCAATCCCTCAACCCACGAGATCCTTCCCCTCTCATCCATGTTTTTCCAGCTCTCTCATCAAACATGTTGTCTCTTCTCCTTCCACCTATACAGAATCCGGATGCACACACATCTCACGTATATTACATGTCTCCATCTTTCTCACAGACCTAAATTCTTCTTCTCTCTTTCTCTTTCTATCTTTGTCTCTGTCTCGTTAGGTTTGTCTCCTACTCTCTCGTCCACATACATACAATCTTTCCCTCCCTATCTGCTCCATCTTCAAAAGCACTCTCTGCACGTTTCATTCACACATTGGGATATGTCAAAATGTTGCTTCTATAATGGCTGATGTAGAGTTATGGTTGTTTTTGTTGCATCCTACAAAGTAATAACTATGAAATGCATTTAGATTCTCATTTGACTGGGATTATGTGAGTTTGAGCATGTTGTGAAGTACTATAGACCTTGTATACATCTTGGGATTCGACAATGATTGTAACTATTGAATTGTATAGACCATTACATTCGAAGTCAATAGCCTAATATATTTATTACACAATTTCAACAAATGATTAGTTCACTACAAACTAAGAAAACAAATGTGTACTCCCTCCGTTTTTATTTAAGTCCGCGTATTAGCATTGGTCAAAGTTAATTTTTGTAAACTCTCAGAAAGCTTATAACAAAAAATATTAACATATACAATAACAAATAAATACCATTAGATTCATTATTGAATGTACTTTCACATCATACATATTTGTTATGGTAAATGTTTATATTTTTCTATAAACTTGGTCAAACTTTAGGAAGTTTGACTTCGGTCAAACCTAATATGCAGAGTTTACTACTACTACTCGCTAGTTGCTTAGCTGAATCACTCAACATGCCACACGGGGAGTCCATTGTCACAAAATTTTGAGGTCGGCGGGAAAATCTCCCGCGACCCTGATTCGAGCAGTGGGAAGTTAGCATCATAGCCTTCGGAACAGGCCTACGGATGACGCTTGGTAGGGGGCTGTTTTCGTAACTTCAGGTTCACCCTACCCAGCCAACCCCACCCATACTAGTACACCTGAATACTCCCCATTTTCTATCCCCCACCGCAAAATAGACTTCTCCACGGCACCGTAGCCTTCGTGCTCCTCCCCTTTACATCAGCGCACTCGTCCACCGCAGCGCATCTGCCTCATCGACGACCTCGTACGCCGCACTGGAGCCGATCCACCGTCGTCGTCGTACATGGAGCCTCTTCCCCGGCATCGTCTTCCACAGTCTCGGATCTGCTCCCCGGAAGCCAACGCCAAGCACAGAAGTACCACCATCATGGACAATGAATTAACTCCCGTTGCCGACCATGACTCACAAAGGCCGCCGCGACCATCGTTCTCCTCCTCGATTGGTAATGTGTGTATTGAATCACTTAGCAGTACATGTGCAGTTCCAATTTTGTTCATACCTACCCTTTAAATTTCCTGGGTGCTATTGTTCCCGTAAAAGTTATTGGTTATAGCCTCCATTTTCCAACAGAATATCAGCTTGTAATTGTGCATCGCTCCTGTATCGCGCTGTACTTGGGTAGGTTTTTCATCTGCAACCAGTAGTGTGGCAAATGATGGAAAGGTATTTAGAACTAGCAAGATGCCCCGCGTTGTATGCATCAAGATGCATTTGTATGAGTAGTTTATCTTGTGGGAGAAAAGGATGAATAAGGGAAGGCCATATTTGCAAATCTGGAGAGGGGTATGGGTATCTTTTTGCAAAATTCCCATTTGTTTCCTTCCTATCTGTCAGATATAAATCGGACGGCCTATATTGCAAGAAAAAAAGTATAGAGAAAAAAAGTAGACAGTAAAGGAAGTAGAGATAAATATTAAATATTAAATATTAAATAAATATAACAGTAGAGAAGAGAGTGGAGATAGAAAAGACGTCGGGAAAGGATCGCGCGCACGCGGGAAAAAGCGGCCGGACGTGCGCTAGTTTTGACGCGCGGCGTCCGGCGTGCTTTATAAAATCCAATGCCCTCCCACCGCTCTGTGCCTTGCCACCGCTCTCTCCCTGCTCTGTGCCAAGGAGGTACGTAGTACTCTGAATTCCATTTTCGCTCCATACCAATCGTTCTAGAATCTACTTACTACTTATAACGTGCCATTGAAAATCGGAACCCTTAACCCGCTAAAAAAACGATATTTTAAACGTGGCTACTCGATCTGTGGCAACTGGCGAGCCACCGCGCAGTCGTTCACCTGGGGTCCCAACCATCAACTCCTACGGATCGAATTATCACACGAGCTGACTATTCCTACAAAGGTGCTCCACCACGTATCCAGTACCCGCGAATGCAGCAATCGTGCACCTAGGGTTTTAGGGTATATTTGTTAACTTCGCCTTTACGTAACACTCATGTGTGCGAGACAGCGAGAGGCCGACTGCGTGCGTGCGCCTCTTCTCTTCGTATATGTACTCCACCATTTGTCTGGTGTCCAAAAAATTATAATAACTACTAGCAATGTGCCAATGCATTGCCACACGATCAAAGTAGATTAATACATATTCACCGATTTGATAGACAAAAAGTCTAGTTTTGAAATATGTATATCACTAAAAATATGTTATGTTTCACTCAAAATATATTTCTTTGGCGGTTTTGATGAGATAAGGGAGGAATGTTGTTGGTTTCAAGATTCGAGAAGTGGTATATGTCTAATTTCTACTCTTACTAGCAAGATGCCCGTGCGCTGCATGGAACATCATCTTGTGGGAGAAAAGGATGAACGAGGGAAGGCTTTATGTGCAAATGTGGTGAAGAGTGCAGGTAAATTTCCATATTTTCCTTCCTATCCGTCAGATATAAATCGGACGACCTACATTGCAAGATGGCAGGCCCACCATCATCACCAACTCTATTTTTTATCCCTACTCTTATAAAAAGCATTGTGGGTGATGACCGTGTGCCTGCCATCCTACAATATAGGCCGTCCGGTCTATATCTGACGGATAGGAAGGAAACTATGCAATTTTGCAAAAAGATACCCACACCCCTCTCCACATTTGCAAATAAGGCCTTCCCTCGTTCATCCTTTTCCCCCACAAGATAAACTACTCATACAAATGCATCTTGATGTTCCGTGCAACGTATGGGCATCTTGCTAGTTGTTGCAAAAAGCCCATGTGTGTGTGTGAGAGAGGGAGAGTGGAGGAGGACAGAGTGCATGTGTGACAAAGACACAAGGAGTGTGTGTGAGATAGGTATCAGCTTAAAATGAGGTGATAGTGTGTGTGTGTGCACGATCGAGAGGGCGTGTCTCAAGAAGGGAAGAAAAATCTACATAGATACAAGTAGCGGGAGAGAGCCATGTATGCGATGGTGGAAGCACGAGTGTGCGGGTGTATAAACCTATCTAGAGGCTAGCCAGTCGATAAATGTTTGTGAGAGAAATACGAGTCGGGGTGCGAAAGCGAGAGTTTTGTGTGTGAGAGAGAGAGACGGTAGTCGGGAAGGGGAATGGAAGAAGTTGTGTGTGTATGTCTGTGAGAGAGAGAGAGGAGACGGTAGTTGGGGTTGCCTGATCGGTAAACTAATGAATAATGTCAGTCTGGGATGGAGACGAAAAGGAGACCGCAACAAATGTTGTGTCTACAGGGGAGAGAGAGAGAGAGAGAGAGAGAGAGAGAGAGAGAGAGTAATTTTAGTGGTATGAGTCATATGTAGAGATATATAGGGTGTGTGAGAGAATCCCATAGAGAGAAAGACAAAGTGAAAGATGAGTGGAGACTGTGTGTGTGGCAATGAAAAAGAAAGCTTAGGTACCGAGTGATACCAGAGAATAGTAGAGACGTGTGAGATAATGAAAACCGTGTAATGTATAATGATAGGGAGAGTGTGACACTTCTCAAGGGAGACGCCGAGAGACCATGTTTGTGAGGATAGGAGAAACATGAAGTGAGCGTGCGGGTGAGCTGGAGAAAAGAGAGTGATAGCTACCTGAAGGAGCATGCATGCGAGAGAGATGGGCCTGAAAGGAGTAAACAAAAAAGGGATTCAAATATTTGAATTCGAGATGATGATACATGTAATCCATACTCGAACCAAAATTGATCTATCAAACATGCATACTCATATGAATTCACGCACATCTATGTTATTTAATATGTAGATATTACTAATCCGTACATTTTAGTAGAACATAATTTGGTTAATTTTTTTCGAATTCAACCTTAAGATTTCGAGATCGTTGTATTTGTAAATGATATTATACATATAAAGGATTAGAATTCTTTGTTGTGCTTTTGAAAGTATATATAAAAAATGATGTATATAGAATGTAATTCCAATTGAAAATGGATCCCGCTCGAAAAAATAGAATACAAATGGGATTCGAATTGAGTTGGCACGAGCGTAAACGTGCACTGTGCAAAATTTGAACGAAGCGGGGAAAGTCGCAGTAACCGTCGGAAATTACTACTGCCTATCCCTGCCACGCAAAGCCTATCTGCTGGATTTCTATAGGTTTCGATAGGGGTAGGTTTGTAATTTCACCCAAATGTGACGTAACCGCCTCTCACCCGGATTCATACACGGTGGGCGCCAAAACACAGTGTGTCCTCGGCCGAAATCGACTCCCTCCCCGATTCATATTCATATACACGGTGGGCGCCAAAAACAAACTCTCGTCGGCAAATATTCAGTGTATCCGAGATTACTGTCCTATCCCCAACCGACTAATGTTGCTGTGATGTAGTAGAAACTAGCAGTGTGGCCCGCACATTTGCGCGGCTAGGTTTACTATATGTTTTATCTACATTGATTATTATCCATTTATATTTGGTCACATAACCAACTACGAATTTAAATATAGACGAAATATACATCATTTCTTAAGATGAATGTAATTTGGTCAAAATATTGTGTGCTAGCATATTAATAGTTACCAATAGTAAATGACCAATGTCATCTTGAGTCCATGACTGATTGTGTAAAACAATGGACCTTCATCGCAGTTTTGGCTTCCCCTCTAGTCCCCACTGATCGGTGTCTATCTTCTCATAACTAATTTTATGAAAAAAAAAATCTTCAAAATAAAATATAAACATTCATACCTCAAACCAAAATCTACTGGTGTGTTTGTCTAAACATAAGTTGATGTATTAGGACAAACATCACCGCATAATGTCTTTATCTTTCTATTACCGTTTTTCTTCAATTGGCATAATGTTGTTCCTCCAAATTCATAAGTTGATGTATGGTCGCTATATGCTAGGACATTATCAATTGTATGATCTCAAATTAACAGTACATTCTCTTTCACTCACTATTCTATTAACAAATCCTTTTTATTGTTCTATGTTCTCTTGCATGTTGCAACGATGTTTATTTCTGTACATCTACAAAAGTGGCTTACCACATATTTGATATGATTTTTTGCTACCTTTTTGCCAGACATTTCGACTTTGATCATGCTTGTGTTGTTTTCACAATTTCGTTTAGGTATCCATGCAAACTTATATAATTATTAGTGAAACGGTTGGCCAAAAGGTATTTAAAATTACTTTTTCCTGGAATCATAAAGTGAGTGCATGCAAAAAATAAATCACATAGCACATCATTTGGGTTTTAGAAACATGACACTCCAACTCAGTGTTCTAGCCTCTGCTTTTTATTTTCACCTCATTAATTAGCATCCATATCGTCCCATTCTGTAGAAATCGTTAGATGTGGGTATCATAGAAAATCAAGAATAATCCTAGCTACAAACGAAATCTACTACTACTCTTTATTCTTCTCGCATCAGGAAGCTTATTGGCGGCCAGTCAGCAGATTAGCCCACGACGGTCATATTTAAATATGAGTGCATTTTCCATTTTTTAAGTCATATGCCTCTATTTAAAATTCAACTCTTGAATTAAGCAAAATTACTGTTGGCTTAAGAAATTAAGGCATAGTATTTATTTCAAAAATAAAATAAAATTATAGTGTAGTGCATGATCAATATCTGATGACTTGAGGAAAAAAAGCTATTTATGCATGTATTATAAGATAGATTACCATGACATTGATCCGATGGATTATGTGAATAGCAGATGTGGTGTCCCATTGTGTTCTATAGGTTTCCTTATCTTAATGACATCCATAGTCAATGTTCTAATTTTTGAGACAGATCCCATATCTAAACATCATAATGTTGTCATACGGCGGGACTACTGATTTTTAAATAAAATTATTACACCTCAAATTTCAAATATCTATCTATATCTAATAGTGTAAATCATAATGGCTATAAACATGACTTACATGCTTACCCCCGCAAACAAAAAACACTGACATATTTATAATCTGAGAATTCTAACCTTACTGTTCTCAAGCTATAAATCGGATTTGGATTTCAGAGTGTGCTTACTGGTATAAGCAGTACCAATATTGTATTGTGAACTATTTTATTTATTTATTTTTCTATATGCACACAGGCATACTCTTTTATTATTTCAAGTGCACCACTACTGATGCATGCCTTCTCTCTAGCGCATGCTTCCATACCTATGCATGTAAATACATGGAAGCAACACACGCATGTTTACTTGGTCATCCATTACTACAAAGTAAATGTAGACGACGAAGAAAAATAGACCCTTTGTTTATGAATAACCAACCTATTCAGCTGAACTGATCTCCAAGACACATGCCTTTTTTTTTTCTTCCGGTGGTGGATTTTTATTTAGAATTGACTATAGACAGTTTATTGATAAAGCTCCGCCAAACCCTGATTTTCATTTTGAAGTACATGAAGTTAGATCTATGGTCTATTAAAAAAAATCTCAATTCGATATATATGAGATTTATAACTGAAGAAGAACAATTATTATAGGCTGAATAATACCTGTAGGATGTCATGCTCCAGCGAGACTGCTGGTATATTCACACGCATTGTCTTCAGTAACCATCCATATCTGATTCCATGTTGCTGAACTTCCTGATGTGTGTGCAGACAGAATCACAACATATCAAGCGAGTGATTGCTTGTACTCTGCTCATGCAACTCCAGATTCTGAACTTTGCTGTAAAAACACCATTAACTTAATTTTTTTCAATAAGGAAGTGCATCTCCACGGTGACTTCAAGCGTGTCCTAGACCCGTCTCCCTTTGATTGCTCGTGGGTTCTGACGGTGACATCTAAGTATTTCGGAATCGGAGACAACTCCATGCTCTGCCTCTATATGTCGTCCAATGCGGCATCATGTATCCATGCCTTGACACATCAAGCTATCCCAATGTTGTTTTCCTCCAATTGCTTGTGGAGTCTTCAAGTGACATCTGCTTGTTTCGGCACCGGCAACAAATTAACGATCTGCCTCTGTTTGCTGTTCAAAGCGGCAGCATGTATACATGCCACGACCTTCATGGTGTGCTGCCCGGGTGGATGTCAATGCAGACAACGTGCCTCAATGCGCGCGGTTCAGCCGGGGACCTACAGGTGCCGTGTGTCCAGGCTCATCGATGCGTCGAGCACGCAGCTGCTCCGGCCTGTGTCTACTTCGTTATAGTCGTGGTTTCCTCGCTCTTCTCATGCCCTCGGCGGAGACTCCATAAGCTTCCCTCCTAAGCAAAGTCGGGCAGGGCACTTTAAAGTCGTTCAGTTGAGATGACCTGAGGACGTACGGCTTCGTACCATCTTATTTTGCTTCTCCGGTTAGAATAAGAAGTCCACATCGTATATGGCCTATTTTTTTCCAAATTGATATACAACTTCCAAATCTATATAGTCATGGGACACGTATGTAGTAATATTTCCTGTTTTTTTTTCTTTTTCTTTCTTCTATATACATCTAACGTGACAACATAAAAGTTCAATACTGTTTGTACATATATTTTTACATGTTACATAAGAAACTTAAAATCTCAACCGTTGTTATTTTAATCAAACGGCGTAAAAAATATTTGCATATGTGGACAAACGTGATGGCTTGTTTTACTCTTGTCTTAATTATATAATAGATTTGAAACGGGGGCTAAGTTTGTAAATTTCCTCGCATTTGAGACAAGCGCACCCTGAATACATGTTTCCCCCTTCCTCTCTACCTCCCTTTTCCCCATTCGTACTCCGTGGGCGCCAAAACACCCTTTCCACCCCACCCTCCTCCGTCCGCCGCCGCCCGCCACCCCATCCACCGCTGTCGTGGTTCTAAGTATGACAGTAGAAAGGGGGATAGGTATGGGGAGGCAAGATCTTAGCTGTGATGAAGGTGTACACACGATGTTTACGAGTTCAGGCCCTTCTCGGAGGAAGTAATAGCCCTACGTCTCGGTGCCCGGAGGCGGTCGATTGGATTATATGTGTCGGATTACAGAGGGTGCGAACCCTTGTGCCAGAGGAGGGGGGTGGCTTATATAGAGTGCGCCAGGACCCCAGCCCCACTCCATTACAAGGGAACTAATGTACATAAAGTAGAGGCGTTACTAGTAACCCCACATTAAGTACTCTTAATGCTCATGAAGACTAAGGAATAAATATCTGGTCGTTGTGTGCTCTCCTGACTACTGGTCTTCGATATGGTCGAGTGATGTTCCTTGTGGTCGAGTGGTGATAGGTAACCACCGTCGAGTGATGTGACTGTCGAGTGGATTGCACTCGACATATGAGATTGGTGCTCTTCTGTCGACTCTTGGTCTTTTCATCTTCCAGGGTAGTGACCTTGGGTAGGACGTATAGGTCGAGCCTATGACCCTACCCCAGGTCCGTATCCTCGTCAGTAGCCCCCGAATGGATTAAGGTCTGAGAGGAATGTAAGGCAACGTTGGACCTGTCCTGTGTTTTGTGTCTCCGCGAGTGCTTCTTGTTAGACTGAACGCCTGCGTTGATACTTCGGAGCCGACTCGGTTGCCTTGATCCATTCAGAACGTCGTCGACTGAACTGATGGCCTCATGCGTCGAGTGTCGAGTGGGAGCGTGAGATCTCGGGCGCGGTCGCCTGTGGGGAATCCCGGATTCCGCGGGATACGAAATTTCGGAGGCGCACGCGGGTAGGAGGGTGCCGAAAAAAGGGGGACCCAGACGAGCCGAGACGCCTCGATTATCGCGCCGCCTTTTTCGCCACGTTTGCTGCGCGCAACTGTAGCAGGATTTGACGGGATTTCCCGGCCCCACTCATCAGTCACTCGGAAGTTAGCCTTTATAAGGCGACGGGACCGGGGTGCCTGCACTGTGCACACCTGCCTCTTCTTCTTCTTCCTCCGCTCCTCCGCCGTATCCAGCGCCTCCGCATCCGACACCAACGCTTCCCCACCATGGTGAAGGACAAGACAGCGGTGCTAGAGCGCGCCAAGAAGGCGACGGGGGTGGCGAAGGGTAAGAAACCAAGCCGCGGATCGTCATCGCGCTCGGGGTTGCCGCCGGGCTGGATCCAAGGCGATTGGATCCGGTCTTCGATTCGGCAGGAGGATCTGACCGAGCTGGAGGAGTCCGGGCTGATCGCGGCGGGGGCGGTGAGGCTGCCGAAGGGAGAGACAGAGCTACAGCCTCGACCGGGTGAGTGTGTTTTGCTCGCCACACATGTGGATCGGGGCTTCTCGCTTCCTCCGCACCCTTTCTTCGGCGGGTTCTTGAACTTTTTCGAGGCACAGCTCCACCACTTCTCCCCCAATACCATCACGTACCTAGCCGCATTCGTGTCGATGTGCGAAAAAAAATTAGGGTGTCGACCGCACTGGGGTCTCTTCAAACATATCTTCACCATTTGTTCTTAGTCGGTTAAGAAGGCGAAGTCGAGTGACTCAAAAACCCACATGATCCAGATGTGTGGGGGCTTAGGTATCCAAAAGAGGAATAGGAGTGCCTTCCCTGTTGTGACCCTTCCCAAATCTGTCAGGGGTTGGCAGTCGTCCTGGTTCTACTGCCAGGACGTTGCGACTCCCGGTCAGTCGACCGGTCTTCCTCCTTTTTCATTCGACAGTGTCCAGACTCCTGCTCCACTGAAGGTTACCGCCTCCGAGACCATGGAGACGAGGATGTTAGTGCACCGAGTGGTCCAGCTCATCAACGATGGAGTCACGGGCTTGGACTTGCTGGAGGTGTTCCTCGCTCGACGGATCCAGCATCTCCAGGCCCATGACCACCCGATGTGGTTGTATTCTGGACCAGGCGACACCACTCGGGTCCATCCGAAAGATGTGCCGCTCAACACCGTGGCCTTGTGGTTGAAGGCTATGACGGGCAATCAAGATAACCCCAGAGGGTCCAGGCGAGTTGTCCCTTTGGGAAGCGACAACCCACCCGACAAGGTACATTCTCCGTTTCGACTATTTTCCGTTTACGCTTCGACTGCACTCGGCGTTGGCTGATTCTTGTTTTAACCAATTTGTTTTGCAGGTATTCACTGAGATGTACTCAATTCCCAACGGCGAACATGCCTTGGTGCAGGACCAGGAGGGGGAGGACAGTGTGGAGGAGAGTGGCGAATGGGAGTCCCCGGGAGATGAGGATGAGGAGATCGAGGAGTCGGACGAAGAGGAAGAGGTCGACTCGCCGCCGCGCTCTGAGCTCCGATCCAAGCAGGAACACGATCCATCTGGAGGTCGTGTGAAGAGTGCGGCTCCGAGCGCCACAACCCAGAAGCGCACTCGGACGTCGACTCCGGAGCCGACGGAGAAGGTGGATAAGCAGCCAAAAGTCGCCCCCTCCAAGACCCGAAAGACGCTGCCGCGAATCAAGATGGACGTCCCCGTTACCTCAGGGTGGGTATCTTGTTTGTGTTTTTGCAAGTCGACTGAATGTTTTCTCGATCCGACTGACTAATTCTTGTGTCTTCTCAGTCCCGCCTCTGCTGCCACTGATGTTGATAAGGCACCAGAAGACGAAGAAGCCACCTCACGAACTGGTAAATCTATTCAACCAAGTCCTGTTTAATTGAATGGGTGGTCGATTGACTGAAAATTTGGTGCTTCTCTTCTTGCGTAGCCCCGCAAGATGTCGTTGTGCTTCCCGATGATGAAGAAGAGGAAGAGCCTCCACAAGAGAGGAGGAAGAGGAGTGGAGGGTCGAGCAGGAGGAGACTCGAAGTCCAAATTCCTCAGTCGACACCGGCACCTGAGACGATGGCTCGGACCAACGTGATGTTTGCTGACCCGTTGAAGACTGATCGTCCATCGGGGTCGACTTCACAGTCGCCTGCTGCACCAGTGCAACTCCACTCGTCTGACCCGTCCACTACTTTGGCCCCTCTGGAGCCATCTAGCTTTGGTACATATCAAACCCCGGACGACTCTCCGAGTGCCGCTAGGGAAGCTCTTCGCTAGGCGAATCTTGTCATGGAGCAGGAGAAAGTGATGCATGAAGCTAGCCAGATAGCCTACAATGCCAACACTGCTCTTCAGACCAATGTCCAGGTCAGTAAACTTCCGACTGAACTTTCGAGCGTTGCTTTAAATCTGAGCACCCACTGGGTGTTCCCCTGTTTAGAACTTGAGTAATCTCTGATTTTGCATTTCCGAGTCAGTGGGGAACGTCGAGTGCACCCACTGGGTGTAGTCCCCAAGACCACGGTCGGCTGTTGGTAGTCGACCGAGGTCTAATGAGATTTGATCATTATGTCCCTTATTTTTTTTCTTTTTTTTGAACTCTTCGCTGAGTACCGATCTGATCCAGTGGGGGCATGCCTAGTTCACCCACTGGGTGTAATCCCCGAGACTACTGTTGAATGTTTGATTCGGCAGTAGTCTTAGAGTAAATCTTTTCCTTCACTGTATGTGTCGACTGACATGTTTGTCTTTCTGGCTGCAGAGGTCTTGTGATCTTGGAGTCTCATTTGGAACAACTCGCGGCAAAGCTTGTCCTGAAGCTGGAAGGTATGTCTACTCAGTTAGATAACAGTCGTCGACTGGGATTTGCAATATTGTCGACTCATTTATTGTTTGTTGTGGTCGAACAGAACTCTGTCGGGACTTCAAGGCTGAAACCGGACGGGTCGAGACAGGTCTCGACCCCATCAACTGCCCCATGAAAGATGAAGTCGCGATGAACTTGCTTCGACTAGAATCGCGCTTGGACGGTGCAGTCGACTATCTGGCTCGGCTGAAGGCGGCAATGGTCCGAGTGGACGCTGAACTCTGGCCCCAAGCGAAAATGTCCCAAGACCTTGAGTCTTTGATGACTCGGCTAAATCAGATCGCAGACCGAGTGCAAGATTGGAAGAAATCTTCTGCCCGCTGCGGTGCTGATGTCGCCTTGTCTTTGGTCCGAGTGCACTGCAAGGAAGCAAGGGAAGACAAGCTGGCAGCTCTCAAAGTGGCGAACACAAAGAAGCATTCCTTCCAGGACTTCATGGACACCTTTCTCGAGGTAGCCACTCGCATCGCTGATAGCATCGACCTTGACAGCTTCTGTGACCCGGCCAGTCCTTCCCCCGCCGAGTGACGAAGAAACATTCTGCCACCGCTTTTATTTGCCTCGGAATGCCGAGTGGATTTGTAATCGTTAAAACTTCTTTGGGCCTGACGCCCGAGCACTTTATTTTGTGCTTTAAGAAACTTCGGATTTATCACCTCACATATTGCGCCTGTCTTCGAATGAAATTCGCCTTTCTCTCGAATTATTGTCTGTTTGCTTAATGCAGCTTCTAGAGAAGAAAGGCCAGTCGATCGGTCCGGGGATCCTCGAGTAGCATCGATCAGCTCATCAGCAAGGCACTCAGCAATGGTATTGACGTTCCAGTCGACCGGTCAGGTGATACTTGAGTAGCATTGATCAGCTCATCAGCAAGGCACTCAGCAATGGTCTTGACGTTCCAGTCGACCGGTTGGGTGATTCTTGAGTAGCATTGATCAGCTCATCAGAAAGGCACTCAGCAATGGTCTTGACGTTCCAGTTGACCGGTCGGGTGATCCTTGAGTAGCATTGATCAGCTCATCAGCAAGGCACTCAGCAATGGTCTTGACGTTCCAGTCGACCGGTCAGGTGATCCTTGAGTAGCATTGATCAGCTCATCAGCAAGGCACTTAGCAATGGTCTTGACGTTCCAGTCGAACGGTCGGGTAAGGTTTTCGAAACTTAGGCGAGCGCTGGGCGGCAGCTAAGCCTTTGAGTGAGAGGATTGCTCATCGCTCCGTAGGATTTTTTTCAAACTTAGGCAAGTACGAAACTGCAGCTAAGCCCCCGAGCGGGAGGATCACTCTCCACTTCGTAGGATTTTTAACACTTAGGCAAGCACTGGGCTGCAGCTAAGCCCCCGAGCAGGAGGATCGCTCTCCACTCAGTAGGATTTTTAACACTTAGGCGAGCATTGGGCTGCAGCTAAGCCCCCAAGCGGGAGGGTCGCTCTCCACTCGGTAGGATTTTTAACACTTATGCGAGCACTGGGCTGCAGCTAAGCCCCCGAGCGGGAGGAT
>NC_041385.1:818497602-818530473 GCF_002162155.2 Triticum dicoccoides
ACACTTGGGCGAGCACTGGGCTGCAGCTAAGCCCCCGAGTGAGAGGCAGACTCATCACTCGGTACGATTTTCAACACTTAGGCGAGCACTGGGCTGCAGCTAAGCCTCCGAGTGAGAGGCAGACTCATCACTCGGTAGGATTTTCAACACTTAGGCAAGCACTGGGCTGCAGCTAAGCCTCCGAGTGAGAGGCAGGCTCATCACTCGGTAGGATTTTTAACACTTAGGCGAGCACTGGGCTGCAGCTAAGCCCCCGAGTGAGAGGCATACTCATCACTCGGTAGGATTTTTAACACTTAGGCGAGCACTGAGAGGCGGACTCATCACTCGGTAGGATTTTTATCGATTTGCTTCACGAGAAGCAGATTCATGGCTAAAGTAATGTACACAAAGGAAACAAACAACAACCATTCGGAAGGAGCAAATTATGTCTTTTGATAGTTAAGCTAAAAGGTATTCCTTATTACATATGATCAATCTAAAACATCTAAGAATAGAAAGGCGGAGCAGATCAGCATTCCAAGCGCGCGGCTCATCTTTGTTGTGTTCGATGTTGAAGAGGCGGTATGCTCCATTGTGGAGCACCTTGGTGATGACGAAAGGACCGTCCCAAGCGGGGGTGAGCTTGTGTGGCTTTTGCTGATCCACTCGGAGGACCAAGTCCCCCTCCTGGAACGCACGACCCCTTACGTTCTTGGCATGGAATCGACGCAAGTCTTGCTGATAAATGGCCGACCGGATCAAGGCCATCTCTCTTTGTTCCTTCAAGAGGTCGACTACATGTTGTCAAGCTTGCTCTGCCTCTTGTTCTGAGAAGAGTTCGACTCGGGGAGCGTTGTGGAGCAAATCGCTCGGCAAAACGGCTTCGGCTCTGTAGACTAGAAAGAATGGAATCCGTCCAGTCGACCGATTGGGGGTTGTCCTCAGTCCCCAAAGCACCGATGGAAGTTCGTCGACCCAAGCCACTGTGGCGTGCTTGAGGTCACGCATTAATCGAGGCTTCAGTCCTTTGAGAATCAATCCATTCGCTCGTTCCGCCTGTCCATTCGACTGGGGATGGGAGACTGAAGCGTAATCGACCCTCGTGCCTTGGGAGGCGCAAGAAGCTTTGAGCACTTCTGAATCGAAATTCGAGCCGTTATCTGTGATGATGCTGTGTGGGACGCCATATCTGAAAATAAGCTCTCTGATGAAACTCACGGATGTGCTTGCTTCAAGGCTCTTGATGGGCTTGGCCTCGATCCATTTGGTGAACTTGTCGACTGCTACTAGCACATGAATAAATCCACTCCTGCCTGTCCTCAAGGGTCCAACCATGTCCAGTCCCTAAACGGCGAAAGGCCAGATGAGTGGAATAGTCTTCAGAGCTGATGCAGGTTTGTGGGACATGTTGGAATAAAACTGACAGCCTTCACACTTGTCTAGTATTTCCTTTGCCATCTCGTTGGCGTGTGGCCAGTAAAACCCGGCTCGGTATGCTTTGGCTACGATGGTCTGAGAGGACGCATGGTGACCACAGGTCCCCGAGTGAATATCGTTGAGGATCATTCGGCCTTCTTCTGGCGTGATGCACTTCTGGCAGGCTCCAGTTACACTTTCCCTGAACAATTGTCCCCTTATCATAGTGAAGGCTTTAGACCGTCGGACGATCTGTCGAGCCTCTTCTTCATCCTCTGGGAGTTCCTTCCTAAGGATGTATGCGATGTATGGCACTGTCCAGTCGGGCGTAATGACAAAAACCTCCATGATTAAGTCGACCACGGCTGGGACTTCGAATTCAGTCGGATCCATGGCGCTCTTGGGCTGTGGTGACTCTTCGATGAAAGGGTCTTCCTGAACCGAAGGTGAATGGATATGTTCCAGAAACACATTTCGGGGAATAGCTTCTCTCTTGGAACCTATCTTGGCGACCTCATCTGCAGCTTGATTTTTAAGTCGGGGCACATGGTGGAGCTCCAAACCTTCAAACCTCTTCTCCAACTTTCTCACTGCATTGCAATAACCTGTCATGGCCGGACTCCTGCCATCCCATTCCTTCATCACTTGATTAACCACCAAATCTCAGTCATCGTAGACCATAAGACGACGGATGCTGAGTGAAATGGCCATACGCAACCCGTATAGAAGTGCTTCATATTCGGCTTCGTTATTGGAGGAATCAAAATGAATCTGGAGAATGTAACTAAGCCTGTCTCCGCGGGGGGATACCAAAACTACCCCAGCACCTGAACCATTCAGCATCTTGGAGCCATCAAAAACATAGTCCAATGCTCTAAGTGAACTTGAGTCGGCAATTGCTGCTCAATCCACTCGGCCAGAAAATCTGCAATTGCTTGGGACTTGATGGCCTTCTTTGCCTCGAACTTGATATCCAAAGGGAGGAGTTCAATCGCCCATTTGGCCACTCGACCAGTTGCATCTCTGTTGTTCAGAATTTTGGATAGTGGCGCATCGCTGACGACTGTAATGGAGTGGTCAGAGAAGTAATGCGCAACCTTCTTCATGGTCATATATATTCCATAGACAAGCTTTTGATAATGCGGGTACCGTTGCTTGGATGGAGTCACAACTTCAGAGAGATAATAGACTGGGCGTTGAACCTTGTAGGCTTTTCCTTCCTCCTCCTGTTCGACCGTGAGCACCGTACTGACAACTTGTCCAGTGGCTGCAATGTAGAGCAGTAAAGGCTCTTTGCTGATTGGCGCAACGAGCACCGGCTGGGTGGAAAGCAGGGTTTTGAGCTCTGCAAACGCTGCTTCAGCTTCATCAGTCCACTCGAACTTATCAGACTTTTTCATCAATCGGTAAAGAGGCAAAGCCTTTTCACCGAGACGAGAAATGAATCGACTCAGGGCGGCCAAGCAACTAGTCAGCTTCTGAATGTCATGCACTCGCACGGGGTGTTTCATTCGGAGGATGGTATCAACTTTCTCTGGATTTGCGTTGATCCCTCGTTCAGAAACGAGAAAACCGAGTAACTGTCCCCCTGGAACTCCGAACGTGCATTTTGATGGATTAAGCTTGATATCGTACCTTCTTAGGTTGGCAAAGGTTTCTGCAAGGTCAGTCAATAGGTCGGAACCTTTGCGAGACTTGACCACGATGTCATCCATGTACGCTTCCACATTCCGACTGATTTGAGTGAGCAGGCACTTCTGAATCATTCTCATAAATGTGGCTCCGGCATTTTTCAAACCAAAAGGCATGGTGACATAGCAAAAGCACCCGAATGGGGTGATGAAGGCTGTTTTTATTTCATCGGGACCATACAGTCGGATCTGGTGCTATCCGGAATATGCATCTAAGAAAGACAAGCGCTCACATCCCGCAGTCAAGTCAACAATCTAATCGATGCGAGGGAGAGGGAAGTGATCTTTCGGGCAGGCCTGATTGATATGCTTGAAATCAGTGCACATACGAAGTGAATTATCCTTCTTAGGAACCATGACTACATTGGCTAACCACTCGAAGTGGTAGATTTCATGGATGAACTCTGCTGCCAACAGTCGAGCTACTTCTTCGCCAATTGCTTTCCTCTTCTGCATGGCGGACCGCCGAAGGTGCTCTTTGACGGGTTTTATTTTGGGGTCGACACGCAAATGGTGCCCGGCCAGTCCCCTGGGCACACCAGGCATGTCAGAAGGTTTCCATGCAAAGATGTCCCAGTTCTCACGGGGGAACTGGACGAGCGCTTCTCCCTATTTGCTGTCGAGTATTACTGATATGTGAGTCGGCGCGGCATTGGGATCCGTTGGGTGAATGTGAACTAGCTTCGTCTCACCAGTCGATTGGAATGCAGAATCTATGGCAGGTTTCTTGGCTCTGAGTAAATCACTCGGATCTGCGTTCTTCTGATATTCTTGGAATTTGACTGCTGCCATTTATTCATCGGCGATCTTGGAGCCTTTCTGAAAACACTGCTCAGCCTTCTGACGATTTCCTGTAACAGTGATCACGCCTTTGGGGCCATGTATCTTCAATTTGAGGTACACATAGCATGGTCGAGCCATAAAGCACGCATAGGCTGGCCTACCCAAAATGGCATGATAAGCACTCTGGAAATCCATGACTTCAAATGTCAACTTTTCCTTACGGTAATGCTTTGAATCGCCAAAAACCACGTCGAGGGAGATCTGGCCGAGTGATTCAGCTTTATTCCTAGGAATAACACCATGGAAACTCATGTTACTCTCGCTAAGCTTGGACATCGGAATGCCCATACTTTTCAAGGTCTCAGCATAGAGGATGTTCAGACCACTGCCACCGTCCATCAGTACTTTGGTCAGTCGAGTGCCTCCAACTACGGGGTCGACTACCAGAGCTTGCCTCCCAGGGGTGACCACGCGAGCAGGGTGATGAGACTGGTCGAACGTAATGCCTGTCTGAGACCATCTAAGGTAGGTGGTCGTCACCGCCGGAGCGACCATGTTCACCTCCCTGTTGATGACCTTCAACCGACTCTTGCTTTCAACGTCAGCGAATATCATCAGAGTGGAATTGACTTTGGGATAACCATCGACTTCCTCATCATCTTCCCCTTGATCTGACTCCTTCTCCTTTTCATTGGGTTGCTTCTCTCGGAACTTCTGGATGAGGAGTCGACACTGCCGGGTCGTATGCTTCGGCTAAATCAGATTTCCTTCTTCATCTTTCTTTGTGTGGATGTGGCATGGCAAATCCATCACATCATTTCCTTCCTTATCCTTCACCTTCTTAGGGGGCCAGGGCCCCTTAGATTTTCCCTTCAACTTTCCTTGATTCACTGCTGCTGGCTTGGCCTTGCGTTTCTGCTTCCGACTGGAATTACCCCCACCGGCCTCTTGGCCGACTGGTTTGCTCTTCCCGCTACGGAGTTGATCCTCTTCTTCTCTGTTAGCGTATCGGGTGGCTATCTCCATCATTCGGGCCAGAGTCGTATCTCCAGTCCCACCGAATTTCAAGACCAACTCCCTGTATTTAACACCTTCCTTGAAGGCGCACACAGCTTGATGCTCTGAAACATTCTCGACGGTGTGATGCAAAGTGGACCATCTCTGGATGAATTCCCTCAAAGTCTCATTCGGCTTCTACACGCGGTGCTGAAGCTCGGGCAATCCTCCGGGTCGCTTGCACGTGCCCTCGAAAGATCTCACGAACACTCGGGACAACTCTTCCCAATTGTGAATACTGCTCGGAGCCAACTGAGTCAGCCATGCTCTAGCCGATCCTTCCAACATGAGTGGGAGATGCTTCATAGCAATCTCGTCGTTACCGCCTCCGATCTGCACAGCCAATTGGTAATCTTCAAGCCAAGTTTCAGGCTTAGATTCACCGGTGAACTTACTGACTCCAGATGCCAGCCTGAAGTTAGGAGGTATCACTACTGCCCTGATGGCCCTGCTGAAACACTCGGGACCAGAAACATGCACTCGGCTACCACTTGGACGATCTCTGCCAGGGTCTTCCCTGTGTGCTCTGTTTCGGTCGACTAGGCCTTGAACGAGGATAGACCTCGCGTCAAAGCCCGGTTCTCTTGGGTCGACTGAATGCCTGCGCTCACCACTTTGACGGCGCCTATCATCGATCCGCCGAGGCACATATGATGTGCTCCTCGGAGGAGGCGTGGGTCCCCGATGATGATTGTCACGGTCGAGTGGAAGATCATATTGCCCACAGCCTTCACGCCGCGGAGGCGATCTCGGGCTGTGGGCCGACTGAACCGTGTCCGCTGCAACGGATCTGCTATGAATCCTATTCCACGACTGAGATACTGTTGTATTCTGCTCTCCTACTGCCCTGAGCAAGGCTCGGATCTACATCAGCCCTCTGTCAGCTTCCGACTGGGAAGGTGGGATCGACTCTGCTATCCGGGCTGCAACTGTGAGATTCTGAATCAGAGTGCGGTATACCTTAGGTGGGGGCAGGAAAAGCTGTCGTCGATTGGATTCATGGATCCGTTCCTAGCGCGCTCGTCGAGAGCACACTGAAGGTTGTCCAGTCGAGTGCGCTAAGCCAAGTTGGCTAGGCGCGCCTCCTCCAAGGCCCGAGCTTCGGGGGTTTCTCCAACGATGGGTGTATGGAGTGCATCCATGTTGCGGCGACGAAGGTCTTCCCTCTGTTGCGAAGAGAGGGGCTCAGGTCGGTACTCCTCATGGACGTGTGACGGATTACCGCCTCTGTCTCCATCGCCGTCGCGACGAAACTCAGGAGGGCCGTGGGGGCCATCGACCATCAGAACTTCGGCCACAGGATCGCTGCTATCACACTCGGATGCAGTCTCCGCGGAGCCAGTCGACAGATCGAACATGCCATGGACGGTTTCGTCGGGCTCGATTGCCGCGACTTTATGGGTGGTCGAGCGTCGAGCCACCACGTGTTTCACCCAGCGTTGAAGCCGCGATCGACCGGATCGCTTACGGCAGCGAACAGCGGGGAGAGAAGACATCGTCGGAGCCGACTGATACTGAGTCGACGGCTGCCGGAGAAGGACACCGCGAACGCATGCGTGAAAGTGCGACCCCTCGGACGGGGAGGGCCTCGACATCGAGCGGGGCTTCCTGAAGCCAAGCCGAGTCGTCGACGACGAAAACAAGTGCGCCGAGATGGATCTCGCGGCCCTGAATCATCTCGCCCCCGGAAACCATGATGATGTTCGGAAAAACTTACAACTTCACCGATAAGTCGCTAAGACACCTGCCCCACGGTGGGCGCCAACTATCGTGGTTCTAAGTCTGACAGTAGAAAGGGGGGTAGGTATGGAGAGGCAAGATCTTAGCTGTGATGAAGGTGTACACACGATGTTTACGAGTTCAGGCCCTTCTCGGAGGAAGTAATAGCCCTACGTCTCGGTGCCCGGAGGCGGTCGATTGGATTATATGTGTTGGATTACAGAGGGTGCAAACCCTTGTGCCAGAGGAGGGGGTGGCTTATATAGAGTGCGCTAGGACCCCAGCCCCACTCCATTACAAGGGAACTAATGTACATAAAGTAGAGGCATTACTGGTAATGCCATCATTAAGCACTCTTAATGCTCATGAAGACTAAGGAATAAATATCTGGCCGTTGTGTGCTCTCCTGACTACTGGTCTTCGATATGGTCGAGTGATCTTCCTTGTGGTCGAGTGGTGATAGGTAACCACCGTCGAGTGATGTGACTGTCGAGTGGATTGCACTTGACATATGAGACTGGTGCTCTTCTGTCGACTCTTGGTCTTTTCATCTTCCAGGGTAGTGACCTTGGGTAGGACGTATAGGTTGAGCCTACGACCCTACCCCAGGTCTGTATCCTCGTCAACCGCCGTCCTCCTCCACCATGCCGGAGCTGATACGCCGCCGCCGCCGTCCATTACAAAAGATCGACCTCTCTCATCCACGGCTTCGGACTGGGATCCTTGCATCCCGTCCTCTCGCTTCATCCCCGCCGTGTCCACCTTTCTGGCACCGCTCCTACGACCGTCTCGTCCACCGCGCCCTTCCACCACCGTCTACCCTCCTAGATCTGGTTCCACGCTGCCGACAGCCATCGCTACCGCAGCACCGTCAAATTCTCAGCAGATGCGTACATGTCGCCGCACCAGAGGCGGTACTCTTTCGTATCTTCTCAACTTATTTATCGCAGCAAGAAAATAGATCGCCATTGCTTTACTCTGATTTCTTGTCTTGGTTGCGAAGTTGCCTTTGTCCGGTTTGCACCCTCAGATCCGCCATGGCATGCTCAACACTATACTCCCAATGCTTATGGTTTTCCCCTTTTATATTCCACAATAGTTAAATCACAGTAGACTAAATTTTTCAAAGCTCGCCGGAGTTCGTCGGTGCGAACGAAGGGGCTCGGGTGGTTGTGGGGCCTTGTCGAACGAAGAAAACTCGACGCAGGTGGGGGTTGGGGCGGGGGTGGGGGTGGGGATGGCGGAGGAACACGGGCGCTGGGTGCCGGTGGTCTGGCCGGCGGCCCGTGCAGTGTTCTGTATGGAAAGAATCAGAGACGAGGAAGAAGATGGGTTAGGAGACGTAGGATCTTCATCCAACCGCCTGAAATGGTCGAGAGACAGCTGGGAGTTGCATTCTTAATGCGCTCTGGTTCATCATGTGTGGGCACTGCGCAACCAACATTTTATTATCCAAAATCTGATTGCTCTTCTTTACCATGTTCCTCTTCTGTTCTTCTTTAATATGTACTCTCTCTGTTCCTAAATACAAGTCTTTGTATAGATTCCACCATGGACTACATACGGAGCAAAATGAGTGAATCTACACTCTAAAATGTATCTGGATACATCTGTATGTGATCCATAGTGGAAATCTCTACCGAGACTTATATTTTGGAACGGAGGGAGTTTGATAGTAGTACAGTAAGTTCCTTGTACTGAAGATGAGTAGGGACATTTCTAGTGTAGAGGTCTATACGGTCGGTTGTGATGGACACTTTGAGCCTCTTTGATTCGTAGGATCTTGTAAACATAGGAATAGGATTTGTATTGGCCTTCCCACTTGAATCCTATAAGAACAGCAAGGAAATGCAGGGAGTTGTGTCGCCTTTGAGAGTTACACTGATATAAACAGTACCGCACCTTCACTTGAAGAGAGCTGGTATCCGAAGCCTTTCTAGCCATACCGGCAAACTAGCACATATATTCCAGCAAGTTCCACTTTGCTGATTTTACTCTGATGCTTAAGGTTTTCCCCTTATATCTACACTATGATCTGTGTAGCTGCTTTGTGTCGCACTAGCAGCAGTCCACTCTTGAAGATAAACACTGCAATGACTCACAAAATTGGCACCAAGGCATTGGGTGCCATTCTGGATGCAATGAAACTCATACGCTCCCCACCTGTTGACTCTTGTTCAGAATATAATCCTAATGACTCTTTTTCAAAATTGCCACATATAGAGAGACATCATGGAATTGCATTTCTTTGGGCACTGTGATTCATCATGAGTGGGCAACCAACATTGTATGCAATGAAGCGGAACCTCAAGAATATGGTTCCTCTTCTGTTCTTTAACATGTTCCTCTTTGTTTATTCTGTATTTAGTACGTACAGTATGTTACTTGTCAGGAAGGGGCGCAGGGACATATGCAGTCAACAGCTGATAGAGCTGGCCTATACGTGATCGATAGGCTTTCAATTACTAGCGGCAATACAACACCGTATTTTCAAGCCAGTTCCACTTTCCCGATTTATATATCGTGGTTATGGTGTACCCCTGTTATGTACACTATGATCTGCCTAGTTGTTGTGTGCTCTTGTTATCATGGTTTGGCAATAAACTCTCGATACAGTATATCATGAACCTGTCATCTGCCAGCTATCCTTACTTCTGGAGCCTATTTTTTTGTGTACTTGTGCCATATTATATAAATGCACGCACCATATTACAGCACACATGAGCTCTCTCATCAGAATCCAGTGATAGCACACAAGTGTTTACAGGGGCGCCCCTATACTAGAATATCATCTGCATTACAAAGATAATCTCACAACTATTTATATTTTCATGGTTCTCAGGTATTATACGCAATTACAGGGAATATCAGAATCTGTGCATCAGAACAATATTGTGGAACACTGCAATGACTTACAAAATTGGCACCAAGCCATTGAGTGCCGTTCTGCAAGCAATGAAACTCATACGCTCCCCACTTACTCCAGCAAGTAATGACTATTCTAACCTCGAGGAGTCAAAGGCTGATGGCCTGTCCTATTCACCCATCAAGGTGCCTATTCTAATTTGGCAAGGTTTTATTGATTGCGCGTATCTTGCATATGTTGTCTTGCATTTCTTCTACTTTGTTGCACGGCCATCTGCTTAGTTTACTCATCATATAACTTGAGATGCCATGCCCATCCATTATCAATACATATTCCATCCATCGTCATACCATGTTTTTCCACTCAAATGTTGGTCTTGTGCATCAGACCTCAAAAAGGAAGAGGGTGATTGCCGAACCCGAAGGACCACCAGCAAAGTCCTTGAAAAACGTGATGGTGCCAGAGAAATCAGATAGCACCCCACTTATATTGGTTGTACAACCAGTGACACAAAACGTAGGACCGACTCTAGTAGACTGTACCCATACTTCACTGGCCACACCAATAGCCCCACCACACAGGACCTGCACTCCAACAAAAGATATACCGATTTCATTTGCCATAGCACCAGCCGTACAACAGAAAAATCCCACTCCAGCAAAAAGTACAGCAAGTCCACCGGCCGAAGACCTATCCCAACTGTAGAGACGGCCAGTTCCTGCAGATTGGAACCCCATTCTAGTTATTCCCAGTTTAAAGGACAATGCTTTCAATGTTTTTAGGGACTACGTGCATATATTCCTATCATGGGAAGATCATAGTGAAGACAAACACCATTTTCATATCTTCCTGTCCAACTTATGTGTAAGTGCTATTATTCATGGTTATTATTTTCTTGTTTTCTGCTGATCAAACACATCAATGATTTACATTACATTGTTGTAACTAGGTGAGGGTCAATCTGGATAGTCATGACGAGCAAAGCTTGCTTGTGCTTTTCAACGAAGCATTGCAGTAGTATTGGTGTTATTTGAGGAAATCACACTTTGATGGCAAGTCTATAAACGAATTTCCGGTGAAGTCTCATGTGCTAAATTTAGAAGACATTGAATGGAAAAACCTTGTTATGCACTGGTCTCGTTCCCAGGATGAGGTACTGTCTATGAAATCACATGACAATTTGAACTTCTACTTTTCCGCATGTGCCTTACGGATCATTTTTGCAGGAAATCTGCTCGAAGAATTATTTTGGTTTTAAAAGAATGACAGGATATCGCAAATATGCTGCCCGCTGATTTGCTCTTGTTAGTACTTGTTGTCCTGTATCACTGTACTTGCATACATACCTGGTTCATTATGTGACAGCAGTATGCATGATAGCTTGCTTATCAATTGTTCGCTCCAAATTATCTGATCTGTATGAATGGTTACATTAGTGTAGAATATATCCAATGCCAATGAATTTTTTTAGCTCTGCATTGTTCTTGTAAGTACATGTTGTCCTTTATCAGTGTACTTATATTAACAGGTAGTTGTTCATGTACCATCACTCTGCAGCTTATTTTCCTTTGCCCTCCATTTTCTACACATCAGATCTATATTTACTCTTACCATAAGGTTGGTACTAAAAAGTTTAGCTGTGCATTGCTCTTGGCTGTGCCTTTTGCCTGTATCACTGCACATACATTTATAGCTACTTGGTTATGTAGCATCACTCTTCATCTTATCTTAAATATTCTCCTTTTTTTTGTATATTATCACATCTATATATACTCTTAACAAAATGTAGAATAAAGGCAATGCTTATGAAGAAGATTATGTGGTAAACTTCTTGAATTGCCCCCCCATCAGCATGGACAAGGGCTTTATAGAGCCTGTCTTCACCAGTAATTTAAGTTTGTCCTTCTCAAGCCTTTAAACTTTGTTGTGTATATTTGGTTAGGTATGACTGCAACAGCTCTTTATTTTTGGTGTTTGCATCAAATTGCATGTTTAAAGTTTATTATGTAGTTCATAAACAAAATTTTGTCCTTCTCAATTTAAGTTTTCAGTTGTACAACCAAGTTCCTTCTTCATACCATGTAAATTAAACTATACAGAGCAAGTGATCTTCTTTTGCACAACATATATGCTTCTATTCTTCATCCATAATCCAGTGGTGTGGTGAACCTACCCACTACAGCACCATATCATATTATGCAATGTCTTAACTATGAACAATGTCATATCATTCTACTATTATTTAAACCGTCTCTTTATTTGCCAATCTGAAATGGGATAAATTGACAGCACACTAACCATTGATACTTATGAGTTCTTGATCTGTAATCCAGTGGTGTCGTGAACCTGCCAACTCCTTCACAATGTCATTTCCTGCCATGTCTTGACCTGGACAATACCATATTGTGTTAATGCATTTTTAAACTGTGTCACTTTAGTCGTTAGTAAGAAATGTGATGAATTGTCAGCACTGCTACTTTTATGTGCAAAACCTGTCATCTGTCTGCTTGTTTATCTTTCAGAGTGAGGAAGATATAAGTGTTGAACAAGCGCAGTCTCATCATCTTGCTCAGGTGCTTGCGCTGCAGCTCGCTAGCAGGGCTAACCTTTCGTGAACTCTATTGAAGTGTTGTCGGTTTTGTATATTATTTTGTCGGCGTGTTTATTTGCACTGGTGGCGATCTTTGATGCCCAGTGTATGTAATCTGCTGTCTGCTTGTGCTTTACTATCATAGTGGCGAACTTTGATGCCCAGTGGATGTAATATGCCGTAATTGCTTTATTGTATAGTCTAGGTTTTTTCTTATTCATGATGCTGCAGTTATTTTACTGTATATATATCCTGTCTTCGCAGTAAAGCGGCCAAACCGTAAAATTACGGTACATAATCGGGCCGTCATGCAATCAGGATGTATGCTCTGCATCATGGGCCCCGTCAAACTGGCCCACTAGTAGATTCGGGCGTTTAATAGGCCGAGTAACCCCGGGCCCTCTTTTCGCAAGAAAACTCAATGGGCCTTTAGGAGGCGGAGAAGTAGGTTGGGCCTGAAACGTGCCGAACAAGTCACGGGCCGGCAGCAGCCCGAAATGGACCCCGACCCATGATTATGCGAATCAAATCACGGGCTTTTAACAGGCCAAAATTGTCTCGGTCCTTGTTTGGCCCAATAGATATCGGCTGCGAGCAGACCGGATGCAAACTGGGCCATAGTTAGGCCCAACTATATGACGGGCTTTTAACAGGCCGAAATTAATATAGGGCCGAAATGTTAAACAGGCCCTTAACAGACCGAAACTAATATCAGGCCGAATTACTAAATGGGCCTTTTGCAAGTGGGCCTAAAAGCATCGCGTTCAGTTAATGGCCCGAATCTGATATGGGCCATAATTGAGGCCAAAGCCTCTTAAAGGGCCGGACCTGATATGGGCCGTGATTTGGCCTAGAACGTGGGAGGCTTTTAACGGGCCGGATCTCATATGGGCCATTATTAGGCCCGGGACGTGGCAGGCCATTAATGGACCGGATCAAATATGGGCCGACATTTGGCCCAAAACATGGTAGCCAGTTAATGGGCCGGCCTACTAGGGTCCTCAAAATCTTGTTGGCCTACAGCTGGGTCGGCCCATTAGTGTCGGCAAAATCTTGTGGGCCTTTAGCCGGGCCGTCCCATTATGATCCGCAAGAATGTTGTGGGCCTTTACCTGGGCCGGCCCATTATGGCACATAAAAATCTTGTGGGCCTTTACCTGGGCCAGCTCGTTATGGCCCGCGAAATCTTGTGGGCCTTTAGCTGGGCCAGCCCATTATGGTCCGCAAAATCTCGTGGGCCTTTAGCTGGGCCGACCCATTTTGGTCCGCAAAATCTTGTGGGCCTTTAGTTGGGTCGGCCCATGTAAACTTGATGGACCGTGCCACATGTTGACGTATCATAGGCACCTTCTGTCCAATGAGTGGATGACATATGTCCCAACGATGAGCCGACACGTGTTTCCTCTAGCCAATGATGATTTTACACGTGGAAAATCCCCATTGGTCGGGGCTGTTAACGGGTTATTGGATCCAAAACACGACCTGATAGCTTAACGACGTTCCGTTACGGTGGATGCCATGTGTCGGTCACCCTTGACGAAAGCACTTCTATGACGCGCGATTTATTGTCATGGAAGTGGACACTTCCATGATGATAATTTTGGTAATGTCATGGAACACTTCTACGACAGCACAGGTATGACAATCTTGATTCTGTCATAAATTTGTCATGGATGTACATGCATGACAAAAAACCCGACCTACTGTGACAAACACGTATCATCACGGAAGTGTATTTTTTTGTAGTGTTAGTTTGATCCGATCGTTTGTGGCAATGTAGAATTGGAAGCAGACACTTATGGCAACTGATTGAGTGGAGTATCCTTCTCAGCCAAGCACAAATCTGCTTGTTTTTAAATGCCCAATTGACAGTAATTGCACGTCCTGCAAGACATTGTTTTTATGCTTATTATTAGTACTGTTTAAAAGGTTGCACCGTTTATCAGATATATTGTTTATTTGTTTGGATCTTTCATGTCATAATCTTAAAAAAAATGCTTGTTTGATACTCATGGAGCTCCTGGTGGTTTGTTTGATCCCCCTCATGGTTTAGGGTTCATGTTGATGGAGAGGAAGTGCATGATTTTAGGGGATATGGATGGATGAGGTATGAGGAATACCTCCCTCTGGTTCATGTTGCTTGTGTATGATTTAATTACTTAGCGTGTATCAGTAGCACTAGGAGAAGGTGCCCCTCAGGGCCTCTCATGCTGCCCATTCCTGTTGTTTTGAGGTTATGGGTGGGTTTGCTGTGCGTTTGGTTATATTGTGCTTGTGCGTTGGTCTGGTTCGTGGCGTGTTTACCGCTCTTGTGAGCGGGGAGTTGTGTCACTGATGTTTCTGAACCTAATGTTTATGCCATATCTCTCTGATAAGATGTATGGCCAAGTGAATGTTGTCATCATCACCATTCACCCCTATGAAACCATAAGTTTATTTCCCTTTGATTTCATCGAAAGTGATGCCTTGTGCCGGCCCAAGATGTTGTAATATCGTTCTATGGCTGCCCATGATATGGCCTTTTTTTGCGGGTATGGCATTCTTTCTGTACTCAAACACAAAAGCAATTTTTGTTAAGTGGACGGTGTTGTGTTCAGTCACCAAGCTATAGTGGAATTACATGATTCAGATGAGCATTTCTTTATCAGCATAGAGGTCGTCCCGTGTGGCCCTCTCGCCTTTTTTTGTTGTTGTTGCAAAGACCGGGAACTTTATTGAGCAGTTGAGAATAATTTTTGCATCTGCTTTTGTACTTCTGCAAGTACCGTTGTTTCATGCTTTACTAGTGGAAACATCTAGTTGTTCTGAAGGTCCTCGTGATATACTCATCTAGCTTGCTGTCAGACTGTCTAAGCATGTGTACATGACACCAATTCACTAGTTCATGTTGCTTGCTTGCTAACATACATGTTGCTTGCAAGCATACACGCTTAATTAGGGTTTCCATCAGCAGTACTTGCTTGTACAGTAGCACATGGAGAATAAGCTACTTGCTTGCTTATTAATTAGGGTTTGTATCAATAGTATTTGCTTGCTTCTTTTCAATTTCCTTCATTGCTTGCTTGTTTCTATCAGTAGCACTTTGCTTGCTTGCTTGTTTAGTGTACATATATTTCCACTGTACATGCATGCTTGTTTAGTGCACTTACATGTTTTCTTAATTAATAACAGTACATCACTGTATGTGCATGATGGTCCAAATGCTTTCCTTTATTGATACAAGTGCATCATTTTACTTTATCTGTGTTGTATCTGATTGTTGTTTATTCTATTTTGCAAGCACCACCTCAAGATCATCCATGGCAAGGATGACAAGGTCAAACATGAGGCCAACCATTGGTATGCAACTTGCTCCTTGTGGTTATACTGTCAGTTTCATAAAATCTGTGTCTTAATATGCTAAGTGAAATGTATTGCTGCAATCTGAATAAGCTGGCTTAATTGAGCCTGTGTGCTGTTAGTCTTCCTTACCTGAATAACTAGGATTAAATGATAATAAAATTTCATAAGATATGTTTGGCTATCTGTCCATGCATTCCAAACATTCACCTAATAGTTATGTTTCCTTTATCATGAAAAGAAGAGCCTCTCACCGAGTACGAGAAGGTTAGGGCTAGAAATATCATGAGGAACAATCGGATGTTCCAGTCCCTTGGCATCGGTGCAATAGCGTCGATGATTAGGAAAACAAATGGTGTACAAGAAGGTAGAAGTGATGAGGTTCAAGAAGGTAGTGGAGTTATCAATGATGACCCAGAGTACAATCATAAGGAGGATGAAGTTATTGATGGAGAGGAAGTGGATGATGTTGTAGTGAACAAGATTATTAAGGTGCAAACTCTGTCTTGCTTGGAGGGTTGGGGTTCTTTTATGCTATGTTATTCCTTGTGCTCACATATTTCTCTTGTGATCTAATGTTTTTTTCCGTGCTGTTTATACGAGGCACTGAAGGAATCTAGGACGAAGAGGCTTGGTGTTAAGAAGACCGTCAGCAAGAAGAAGAAGAGCTCAGAAACATCTGCTGCAATGCCTCCAGGAAGGGTGGTGGCCCCAGCTCCAGGACAAAAAAAGAGGATCCTGGAACCTGATGAACCCGCCCTTGATAGAGTCACAAGGCAGAAAGCAAAGATGGCGACTGTGACAGACCATCAGGAAAGTCTGTTGCGCATGGACTCTGAGACCTCGGTGCAAATGGGTGATGAGATGCCGCCCATGGATGAAGGAACCACTCTCAGCATGGATGGAAGTGGCAATGTCTGCCTAGATGAAGGAGGAACCATCTGCATTGATGAAGCAGGCACTGTCCACACAGATATCAGCCCCGTTGCACCTTGTATTGACCGGAATGCTGTCATCAATGAAGAAGAACACTAGCTTGTGCTTCAATCAGGCAAGTTGACCTTTGCAATGCTATCTTTTACTAGTGCATTTTCCAAATGGAATGATCATGTATGCCTTTGTCGATTCCCACATTTGTCGATTTCTATTCTAATTTATGAGTTCAATTTAATTTTCAGGTGCAATGACTACCAAGACTAGACTTAGAAAGGGCAAAGGGCTAGAGAGGATCACCAAGTCACTTGGTAGCAAGGTGCCTATCCAAATTGCCGAAGGGATGAAGCGTCCAGAGAAGCCTCTGTAGGCAGCAAAGCTTGCTTCTGAGTGTGGACTCGTTGCAAGAAGCCATCTTCCAGTTCTTCCTCACTTCAAGCTATACAAACAAAATGCTAATCTATTGGAGAACTACATTGGGAAAGTTGCTGTAAGCTACTTGTTTCATAGTTAATGTGCTATCTATTTTTTGTTACACCTATGCATGATCACTAATATTGTTCCTACCTTGTTTGTTGTCTTGGTAGGCAAATTATGATATGAACACGGACTCGGAGACCATTGTCGGTGTCAAAACCGGCGGATCTCGGGTAGGGGGTCCCGAACTGTGCGTCTAGGCGGATGGTAACAGGAGACGAGGGACACGATGTTTTTACCCAGGTTCGGGCCCTCTTGATGGAGGTAAAACCCTATGTCCTGCTTGATTAATATTGATGATGTGGGTTACAAGAGTAGATCTACCACGAGATCAAGGAGGCTAAACCCTAGAAGCTAGCCTATGGTATGATTGTTGTTCGTCCTATGGACTAAGGCCATCCGGTTTATATAGACACCGGAGAGGGCTAGGGTTACACAGAGTCGGTTACAATGGTAGGAGATCTACATATCCGTATCGCCAAGCTTGCCTTCCACGCCAAGGAAAGTCCCATCCGGACACGGGACGAAGTCTTCAATCTTGTATCTTCATAGTCTTGGAGTCCGGCCGATGATGATAGTTCGGCTATCCGGACACCCCCTAGTCCGGGACTCCCTCAGTAGCCCCTGAACCAGGCTTCAATGACGACGAGTCCGGCGCGCATATTGTCTTCGGCGTTGCAAGGCGGGTTCCTCCTCCGAATAATTTATAGAAGATTGTGAACACCAGGATAGTGTCTGGCTCTGCAAAATAATTTCCATATACCACCGTAGAGAGAATAATATTACACAAGATCAATCTGCTAATGTATTCTGCGGCGTGACGTCACACCGCTCCCAAGCCTTCACTCGAATTGTTTTTATTGTTCCACCTCAGCGCGTTTAGCGAGGCGGTTTCCTTGGCACGTCTTGTCGAAGCAGAGATTGTGTTTCCCTTATTCCGGGATTCCCATCAATACGGACATGGGTAACCCAACCGCGCCATCAATCGCGACGCTTGGGGGATAAGCAAGTTTTACCGGGCCGGTGGGGACACATGCTTTTGTCCGCCATATAAGGGGATAAAGATCCAACCCTTTTCCCTGCGCTTTCTTCCTCCTTAGCTTATCCATCTCTGCGAACCCGAGCACCAGCGCCCAAGCCCGCACATCCCACCTCAACCTTCTCCGATCATGTCCGGAGCGGGAGGCAAATGGATGGCCTCCTCCATTACGGAGGCGCACATCAAGAAGCTGCGGGACGCCGGATATCTATCCAGCGATATTGCGCACTGGCTCCCCAACAAGGGAGAGCTCATCCCCACCCCCAGGCCCCATGAGAGGGTAGTATTCCTTCCCCATTTCCTCCGCGGACTGGGCTTCCCACTCCATCCCTTTGTCCAGGGGCTCATGTTCTACTACGGCCTAGATTTCCATGATCTGGCCCCGAATTTTATTCTCAACATCTCGGCGTTTATCGTCGTGTGCGAGGCCTTCCTCTGCATCCAGCCCCACTTCGGCTTGTGGCTCAAGACCTTCAGTGTCAAGCCGAAGGTTGTGAAGGGCAGCCAAGCGGAGTGCAGAGGCGCGATGGTGGGCAGGATGTCCCACGTTACGTCGCTGGAGGGCACCTTTGTGGAAACCATCAAGGGGTGGCAATCGGGGTGGTTCTACATCACCGAGCCGTGTGATCCCGAATGGGCAGCGGCCCCCGAATTCAGATCCGGCATCCCCACATGGCTCACCTCCTGGAAAGAGAGCGGCCGGACCTGGGGCGATTCGGAGGAGCTGACCGGAATCCAAGCCTGCGTCCAAAAGCTGGTGGACAAGAAGCTCAAGCTTGTCAACGTGATCCAGGTCATGCTCATCCGCCAGATTCTCCCGTGCCAATGACGGGGCTTCAATATGTGGGAGTTCGATCCGGTGCAGCACCAGACTTTGAATGGGCTCTTCGACACTACGTACGAAGAAGTCTGGAAGGTGCTATTCAAGGGCGCCGAGGCTCCCGCATCCGCTACCGAAGATCGCGGATTCAGCTCGCAGCGTCCAGCTGACGAGGTAAGTGATTTTGTCCTTTACGGGACGCTTGTTATTCATAGTTTGACTCTATGCGGGATCTAAACTCCCTTACCTTTGACAGGACTGGCTGAAGAAGGCCGCACAGGCTATCTGTCCGGCCCCATTGCCAGAGGACCCAGCTGACGCCCGCCTAACGGGGCTGCTGGCTCCGGCACCCCACGTGGTGCCGGAGAAGAAGGCCAAGAAGACGGCCACGGGGACTCGGAAGAGTTCCCGTTTTCAGGTGCTATCAGATGATGAATCCGAGGCCGACTCCTCCCACCAAGGCGAGGAGGAGAAGAAGAAAACCTCTCCCCCAGCAGGGGGAGGGAAGAAAAGGAAGGCCTCCCCAACAAGGGAGGCCGAAGGGTCCAAGAGGGGAAAAACTCTTCCCCCGGACTATTCCGCCAACACCAGTGACGATGACGAGGACTGGCCTCCAAGGGCCAAACCTCTGGCGAGATCGTAAGTATCCGGATTCCCGAATAACTTCAAGGTTTTCGTTTTCCGCCACATCATGTCTTTCTAATGCCGCATACAACCCTGCAGTCCGCCTAAGGATGATCTCCCCACTTCGTCGAGAGGGTCCTTAGGAGCGTCAGATATGGATTCTCTTCCGACTGCCTCCACCCCTCGTGATGCGGACGATGCCGAGGTGGGATCCCAGGAAGGGACCCACCAGGAGGAGAGGGCCCCGGAGGTGTCGCAGGACAACCTCCCATACTTTGCACCGGACTCAGCCCCGGAACCCATAGTGGCTCCGGAGTCCGGCGGGCGACCCCTTCGTAAGAAGGGCAAGACCGCGACGCCGGCTGCCTCCGTCCAACCGGAGGTGCCGGATAATTTGCTGGAAGCGCTCAACGGTGCTTCCATCGAAGAGGAACACCGCACTGTTACGAGTGCGGTGATTCAGAAGGTTCAGCTCGCCAAGTGCGGGCTGACCGAAGCCTGCAGCAGCATTCTAACAGGCTTTGAGGTAAGAATTTCAATATATGTAAAATAGTACCGCATAGACAGTAGCCCCTGATGCTCGGTTCGGTGTTCGGAAAGAAAAGCCGGACTGAGGATCTTTAGAAAGATAAACGCAGGAGTCATGAAAATATGTCAATATGGGATTGCAGGTTGCACTGCTGACCTCTGCCGCATTGACTGCGGAGGTCGATACTTTGAAGAAGGACCTCGAGTGGTCCGAGAACGAGCTCGGCCATGCCAAGAAGCAGCTCGAGGAAAAAGAAGGTGAGTAATACCTTATGAAAATTGTACCTTACAGAAAAGGATTTGGTTGCAAGAAAAATGACAAGGATAACTGGGGTATTGCAGGGGCCACTAACGAGGTGGCGACCCTGAAGGAGGCGGTGGCCGCGGCCGAACGCAATGCGGCTGTGGAGCGCACTGAGCGAGAGAAACAGGAGGCGCGGGTGGCAGAGGTGCAGCAAGAGCTCCAGGATCTCGTGAAGAAACACGAGAGCCTGGAGCGTGACTCGAAGACTCGAGAGTCTGAGCTTGCAACGGCTCTTGAGAGTGCCAAAGCCGCTAAGGCCGAAGCCTACAAGGCCCTCCAGGAGATAGAGGCGGTGAAGAAAATAGCAGCGGGTAAGGCATTTTTCATGCAAAGTAAGCATGTGAGTGTTAATTACCTGTCGCTTACCCGAATTCAGAGCTCTCCAGGAGCGTTCGTAGATCTTCCCCGCAGCGTGTCCGATGCTGCCGCATTCTACCGGGCCGAGGAGGGGAGCTCAACGGAGAAGGTCTTTTGGTCTCAGTATGCTGAGGCCGGACATCCGGTGCCCCTTAGCGACCAGCTGAAGCAGCTGGTCGAGCTCCACAAGGCGGCCGAACAGGCCATGAAGGGCCTCATAGTTCGGCTGTGGCCTAAGGAGGCTATGCCTGGGAGCTACTTCGGCCTGGTGCGGCGGCTGGTGGACGCGTGCCCGTGGGTTGAAGTTATCAAGCACTCCGCCTGTATCGAGGGTGCCCGTCGGGCCCTTGCCCACGCAAAGGTGCACTGGGGCAAGATGGATGCCCAGAAGCTTGTGACGGACCCCCCACTAGAGGGCAAGGAGCATCGCACGCCCGAGATGTATTATAGGAGTGTGTTGAAGGGCGCCTGCATTATTGCGGGTGAGTGCTCCAAAGATGTAATATTTGAGTAGACTCGCATTTTGTTATCCTGTGCGCTGAAAACTTGGTTCATATGCGCTAAGCAACGCTTGTTAATTTAAAATATTACCTTCTGTGCGGCTGTTTATCAAATCTGAGAGATGGCAAGTCGTCGGCTTCAGCCCCCATGCCATGAGTGCTGCGGTGTTCGGGATAAACTCGAGCGCTCTTGTTCCCATTTTTGGGTCCATCTAGGGAGGCGCTCAACACAACGAACAAGGCAACCGAACTTATAATGCTTGAACACTCTCACTTAGCCATAGAATTCTATAATTTTAAATTTCGGCGAAGCCCCTAGTTTTTGGAAGGCCGAATTTGGGGCACTATCCATGCCTTGGCCAGACAGAATCTGGCTCCTCGCTCGAAACGGCATAAGTCTTTAGGGACTCGCAAAGAACCTCTCGAACAGCGACCAGCTCTCGCCTCATCACGACGGTCAGTTTTCGCTTTCTCCACTGAGGCGTTAACCCAGCTCAACTGGGGCGCAATCGCAGTGGTTCTCCCAGTGCTACCTTAGCCGATAAAACGGAACGTAAGGTACCAAAACATGGGAGCCGGGCAAACCCAACTATTGACCCAAGAACATGATCCGGAGCCGATGCATATAATGCTATAAGTTCGGGGTGCCGCACTTGTGAAAGTGTTCGGACTTATCACACCATAACGCGGGAAACATAAGCCCCTGGTGTATTTAGCCGTACCAAAACGTACGGATGTAACATGTCATAGATGAACATATGTGTAAGAAAGAAATGCAATTAGAAGCAAAAATGTGCTGCATTGCTTTATGCAAATAAAAACTGCTGTAAGTGCAGGACGATACAAGGGGTGCGGTAAGCAAGGGATGGGACTGCTTAACATGTCCCTCTCCAGGGGTAGGCTACGGAATAATGCATAAAACAGATTTCATGCTCATAATGGAGACCACCTGAATTTTCATTGTAGCCTTTCTCCTTCCCTGGTTGTTGTACCGTGGGTTCGGCATGTCTGCTGCCGGACAGGGCCTCTGACGAACGGAGTCCTGTGGGTAAAAAATAAAAGGAAAAGAAAAAGAAACGACGCACTTAAGAGCCCCTGGTGCGGTTGAGCCGCGGTTTGGGCTTATCGTGGTCGAGCCCCTTGCCCCATGCCCATGATATCTTCAGAGCGTATTGGAGTACGCGAAGGGTCTGTCTTAATGTTTTACAGGGGCTGGGGTTGGGGCCGCACTGCTACGCGTGCTCGGAGCGTGCCAGGTGGTCGTGTTGTAGGTTACTCCGGGCACGCTTAGCTGTGTCCAGCCGCTTGGCAGCCGGACTCGAGAATTGCCTTAAAAGGCTGCTTTGTACTTCTGCCGCGAGAGCCGCTGTATGTTCCTCCGTTCGGAGGGAGCGTTCAGTGTTTCCGTTGACCGTGATGACTCCTCTAGGGCCTGGCATCTTGATCTTGAGGTATGCGTAGTGCGGCACCGCGTTGAACTTTGCGAACGTGGTACGTCCGAGCAAGGCATGATAGCCGCTGCGGAATGGGACTATGTCGAAGATTAACTCATCGCTTCGGAAGTTATCCGGGGATCCGAAGACCACTTTCAGTGTAACTGAGCCTGTACAATTGGCTTCTACACCTGGTATGACGCCTTTAAAGGTCGTCTTGGTAGGTTTAATCCTTGAGGGGTCTATGCCCATTTTGCGCACCGTGTCCTGATAAAGCAAGTTTAGGCTGCTACCGCCGTCCATCAGGACTCTGCTGAGATGAAATCCATCGACGATTGGGTCTAGAACCAATGCGGCGAACCCACCTTGGCGAATGCTGGTGGGGTGGTCCCGTCGGTCAAAGGTGATCAGACAAGAGGACCATGGATTGAACTTCGGGGCAACTGGCTCCATCGCGTATACATCCCTGAGTGCACGCTTCCGCTCCCTTTTGGGTATGTGCGTGGCATATATCATGTTCACCGTCCGCACCTGTGGGGGGAAACCCTTCTGTCCTCTATTGTCCGGCGGTCGGGTCTCTTCCTCGTCGTCGCTATGTAGCCCCTTGTCGCTGTTTATGGCAATTAACTTGCCTGCCTGCTTGAACACCCAACAATCCCTATTGGTGTGGTTAGCTGGCTTTTCAGGGGTGCCATGTATCTGGCACAAGCGGTCGAGGATTCGGTCCAAATTGGATGGACCCTGAGTTGTTCTTTTGAATGGCTTTTTCCGTTGACCAGGTTTAGAGCCTCTAAATCTGGCATTGACTGTCGTATCCTCACCGGTATCGCCGTTAATGTGGCGTTTGTTTTTGTTGCGACGCGACCTGCCACTACGGTCCTTGATATCCGGACTGCCAGAATTTTTGTTGAGGTTGTTGCTACGTCCTAGCCAGTTGTCTTCACCCGCACAGAAGCGGGTCATGAGTGATGTAAGGGCTGCCATGGATTTCGGCTTTTCCTGTCCCAGGTGCCGGGCAAGCCACTCGTCGCGGATGTTATGCTTGAAGGCCGCGAGGGCCTCGGCATCCGGACAGTCGACGATTTGGTTTTTCTTTGTTAAGAACCGTGTCCAGAATTGTCTGGCCGATTCGTCTGGCTGCTGAATTATGTGGCTTAGGTCATCTGCATCTGGTGGTCGCACGTACGTGCCTTGCAAGTTGTCGAGGAATGCGGCTTCCAGGTCCTCCCAACTCCCGATTGACTCTGCTGGCAAGCTGTTAAGCCAGTGTCGGGCTGGTCCTTTAAGTTTGAGTGGGAGATATTTGATGGCGTGGAGATCTTCTCCGCGGGCCATGTGGATGTGGAGGAGATAGTCCTCGATCCAGACCGCGGGGTCTGTTGTGCCATCATAAGATTCAATATTGACGGGTTTAAACCCTTCTGGGATTTGATGATCCATTACCTCATCTGTGAAGCACAGTGGGTGTGCGGCGCCTCTGCACTGGGAGATATCGCAACGGAGCTCAAAAGAGCTTTGTCTGTTGTGTTCGGCCCGGTCGGACTTACTGTGTCCGGGGTGACGGTGATCGTCACGTATCGTGGGGCGCCCACGTGATCCATAGATCGATCTTGATTGTCTTGCCTTATCCTCCAATATGTCTCGCAAGTCCGGAGTGTTCCCCTGTGGCCTTGTGTTTTTCGAGCGATGCCGGGGTACGGGTCTAGTGAAGGGCCTTGAGTCCTCTCTGTCGCGACCACGGGGTGGTCGATCAGCCGTATTGTCTCCTGGTGAAGCGGGATCATATGCCTCCACCTCTAATCGGGGGAGCAGCTTAAGTTTGGGGTAGCTTTTGGAGGGGCGTTTGAGTTCATGCTCTTCGGCCGCGAGGACTTCGGTCCATCTGTCGGCTAGCAGATCTTGATCAGCTCTAAGCTGCTGCTGCTTTTTCTTGAGGCTGTTTGCCGTGGCCATAAGCCTGCGTTTGAAACACTCTTGTTCGACGGGATCCTCAGGCACGACGAATTCGTCGTCGTCGAGGCTTGCCTCGTCTCCGGAGGGAGGCATATAGTCCTCTACCTCTTCTTCGGCCACTCTCTCATGAGGGATGGCGTCCCCCTCCTCCTGTGCTGGATCTTGCTGGAGTGGGTTGTCTTCAACGCTATCCGGTGTATTATTGTCTCCGGTGCCGGAATCCTCATTCTTGCTATGGCGGGATTTAGAGCGGCGCCGCTGACGCCGGCGCTTGGGCTGTTTCTTGGAGGGGTCATCCTCCGCTATTCCTTCGCCGTTCCCATCCTTTGGGATATCCACCATGTATATGTCGTATGAAGAGGTGGCTTTCCAGTGCCCGGTGGGCGCTGGGTCTTGGTCGTCTCCGGCATCGTCGTCCATACCGTCGATGTCCTCAGAGTCGTAATCTAGCATGTTGGTTAGATCGTCGACAGTGGCTACCAAGTGGGTGGTGTGTGGGCTTTGAATTTCTTCGTCGTCTGCATCCCAACCGTCCTGGCCGCAGTCCGGCCAGGCCTCTCCTGATAACGAGAGGTACTTTAGCGAACTCAAGATGTCGCCAAAAGGTGAGTGTTGAAAGATGTCCGAAGCGGTGAACTCCGTGATCGACGCCCAATCGGATTCGACTGGAGGGGGCGCGGGAGGTCCGGAGTCCGTCAAGGAGTCCGGCACCTTGGAGTCACGAGCTTCATGGGGGACAAGATCGGTGTTCGGCTCTATCGCCGTAGAGGTTGCAGCCCCCGAGGCGGTGTCTAGCCATCCATCCTTAGTCTGCGCGGCCGGCTCCGAGTCGAAGATCGGAGCGGGTTCGAGTGCGGCCTCCAAGGTACTGTCCGGCTGCAGAGCTAAATCATGCCCATCGTGACAGTATGGCACGCTCGGCTGTGGCTCGAATCTGTCGAGGATCAAGTCCCCGCGGATGTCAGTCGTGAAGTTCAAACTTCCAAATCTGACCTGACGGCCAGGGGCGTAGCCTTCGATCTGCTCCAGCTGGCCAAGCGAATTGGCCCGCAGTGTGAAGCCGCCGAATACGAAGATCTGTCCGGGGAGGAAGGTATCACCCTGGACTGCATCGTCGTTGATGATCGAAGAAGCCATCGAGCCTATCGGTGACGACACAGAGGAACTCTCAATGAAAGCACCAATGTCGGTGTCAAAACCGGCGGATCTCGGGTAGGGGGTCCCGAACTGTGCGTCTAGGCGGATGGTAACAGGAGACGAGGGACACGATGTTTTTACCCAGGTTCGGGCTCTCTTGATGGAGGTAAAACCCTACGTCCTGCTTGATTAATATTGATGATGTGGGTTACAAGAGTAGATCTGCCACGAGATCAAGGAGGCTAAACCCTAGAAGCTAGCCTATGGTATGATTGTTGTTCGTCCTATGGACTAAAGCCATCCGGTTTATATAGACACCGGAGAGGGCTAGGGTTACACAGAGTCGGTTACAATGGTAGGAGATCTACATATCCGTATCGCCAAGCTTGCCTTCCACGCCAAGGAAAGTCCCATCCGGACACGGGACGAAGTCTTCAATCTTGTATCTTCATAGTCTTGGAGTCCGGCCGATGATGATAGTCCGGCTATCCGGACACCCCCTAGTCCGGGACTCCCTCAACCATCAAGACCACGTGCAAAGATATTCTGCAGAAAAATTCAAAGAACAGATGCCATCAGATCAAGAAGAAGTATTTTGATACCGTAGCGGCAAATAAAGTCAGCATTAAGTCTCTGGTACCTGATCTAACGGATGGTGAATGGAAAGCTCTGGTGGAGATGTGGTCTACCCCAAGACACAAGGTTTGTCTCTGCTTTGTTTGATGCTTTATGTTCTGCACATGATCATGCTGACAGTATGCTTTTTTGTAGGAAACCTGTATGTCAAACAAGATGAATTGAGAAAAAGTCGTGTACAATCAGAGAACTGGTTCCAGGCACTACACATCACACATTTTTGCCACTGTGAGAACTTTTCTCTAGAGACCTTACCGTTTGATCCTTGTTGAATAACATTTCTGATTCTTGCTGAATAACATTTTGGTTTTTGTTGAAAAACATTTCAGAAAGAAGAGCATAAGGGTGAGGAGCTGTCTGCGATTGACTTGTTTAAGGCCACCCACAACAGCAAGAATCACGGGTTTTTGGAGCCAGTCAAGACTGCTATAGTAAGTCACTCCATGCTTCGTCCATGCCCTGTTTGATTCACATCCAACATTGATGTTGTTTGATGCTTTGATGATTTGATGTTGTTTGATTCGGAGCCAGTTCCATGCTTTGATGTTGTTTGATAGTTCCATGCTTATAGTTCCATGCTAGGCCTAATGAAGATATCAGAACAGCTTAATGAGGATAGTTCCATGCTGTTTGATTCACACACACTATGTTCCATGCTTTGATGTTGTTTGATAGTTCAACAAAGATATCAGAACTTGCTGTAGCTATTTGTTGCATTTTTATGATATGATGCCTGAATGTTAGTCGGGAAGCCATCTTATATAGAACCACCATTCTAGGCTTAATGAAGTGATCATATTGTCTCCAAGTCACTAGTCATCATCTTCTTGTAAAGATTTTGTGTGCTGGTTTGGTTACTTCAAATAATCCATTTGTGTTCTGGTTTGGTTTCTCCACTAATGCCTATCATTTTCCTCCATATGCTAGCTTGAGATGGAAAAAATGAAGGACGCGCCAGTACCAGAAGGTGAAGAGCCAAAGTCTACTGTTGAAATTGTCGAAGAAGTGATGTTGAAATATGTCAAGCAAAGCACATTCCTCACGAATGTTGGGCTCCAGTCATCTAGGAACAACTCCGGCAAAGCAACTGCTGAAGTGGCTACTCATGTTCGTGACCTTGGGCAGAAGCTGGAGAGGTCCGAGCTTCAAGCTGAAGTGATGCAAGAAGAATTGGCGGCACTCAAGATGAAGGCGGAAGAATCTAAAGCTGCATGCGACAAGGAACTTGAGCTGTTGCGCAAGAAGTCTCAAGAACAGGAAGAGAAGTTAGCCCACTTGATGGCTCTCTTTGGAGCTAAGGTAGTTTGATGGTTGTGCAGTTTGTCTTTGAACCTCTTGTGCAGTTTGTCTTTGAGCTCCTAAGGTAGTTGCATTGCTGCCTAGTTTGATGGTTGTGAACCTCTTGAGCATTTTGTTGCATTGCTGCCTAGTTTGATGGCTGTTTGAACCTGTTAAGTTATGTGAACCTGTGAACCTGTGAAGTTATGTGAACCTATGAAGTTATGTGAACCTATGAAGTTATGTGATCTTGTGAACCTGTGTTTATTTTCTGTGAAGTTGTCTGGATCACTTGTGCACCTGGGCCTTGCTGTTTCAACCTGCGCTTGTGGATCACTTGTGCACCTGGGCCTTTTAGTTTATAGTTATGCAAAATAAGAACCTGGGCTCTAAAAAGGCCGAGGGCCAAACAAGAATTAGACTAAAAAGGCTTGGGCCCAAAAAAGGAAATGACTATAAGGAAAAAATTATAAAAGGCTGCATAATAGAAAATAAAAAGGCCAAGGCCCAAATTCGAACTAGACTAAAAAGGGTGTGGCCCAAAACAATAGTGGACTATAAAAAATCATCAGAAAAAGGCTCCATTCCCAGAAAATAAAAGGCCAAATTATTGGGCCAGGCCCATGCACATAAGCAAACTAAAGAGGGAAAAAAATTAAATGGGCTGAATTATTGGGCTTGGCCCATGTAGACGGCTGAAATGGACCGGGCTGGTTCTATTTTACAACCTTTTCATTTGGTCGTAATTCTGCCACGTCAGCTTGCCATGGTGGATCTGACGTGGTGTGGTCGGATTACTAGTGACCAAAATAATTGGTCGTTAAATCTATGACCTTTTTTTGGTCATAAACGTCTACGACCATTCTAGAAGAAAGGTCGCTAATGTCAGTTTACGACAGCCAGCTTTTGACCTTATGTTTTGGGTCACAAAAAGGTCACAAATGGAAAACAGTGACCATTCAGTGACCAATAGTGGTGGTCACAAGTTGACATATTTCTTGTAGTGACCGCATACCCAAGAAAGTGCAAGTTTTGGCGAGAGAAAAAACGACCTTTGCAACACAAACAAGCCAAGAAAACAACAAGAAAACGAGGACCAAAAAAGAACCAAAACCTCTCATGAAGAGAGGGCGGTGGCCGGAGCCTCCTATGTTTGAGTCAATTGGTATGGCACCGCAAAGAATTATCCTTGGGCCCATGACCAAAAGTCGTCTTTGAAGCACAAGTACCATAAAAAATGGCGAATATGAAAGAATTGATCGATTTATGCATAATGGGGGGAGGAAGAGTTCATTGAAAAAATAACACTCCCCCAATGTCCATGCCTACACCTAAACAAGACAACATGATGAGTATGGTGGGGTGTGCACAGGTTCAAGTCACATTGCTCAAATCGATGATATTTAGCTCATGCCTTAACTCCCGAAATCTTGCTTCATCCAAAGGCATCGTGAAAATATCTACAAGGTTATCATGAGTGTTGACATTGTTAAGATCGATCTCCCCTCGCTTGATGTGATCCCGGATGAAGTGATACCGAATCTCAATATGCTTCGTCTTGAAGTGTTGCACCGGGTTGAGAGAAATCTTGATGGCACTTTCATTGTCACACCAAAGAGGCACTTCGTCACAAATGACACTGTAATCCTTTAAAGTTTGCCTCATCCATAGGAGTTGAGCACAACAACTACCGGCGGCCACATACTCGGCTCCGGTGGAGGAGAGAGGTACACAACTTTGCTTCTTAGAAGACCAACTCACCAATGAGCAACCAAGAGATTGGCACCCTCCGGAAGTTGACTTCCTATCCACTTTGTCTCCCGCCAATCCGAATCCAAAAAACCCACGAGATTGAAGTTTTCTCCTCTAGGGTACCATAAGCCAAAGTTTGGGGTATGAGCCAAATATAGAAAGATTTGCTTGACCGCCACATAGTGGCTTTCCTTAGGTGAGGCTTGAAACCGTGCACAAATTTCCACACTCAACATGATATCCAGTCTAGATGCACAAAGGTAAAGCAAGGAGCCAATCACAGAACGGTATACCTTTTGATCCACCGCTTTACCATTGAGATTGCTGTCAAGTTAGCATTTGGTAGGCATTGGTGTAGACGCCGGCTTGACATCCCTCAACTTGAATCTCTTGAGCATATCTTGAGTGTATTTGGCTTGGTTGATGAAGATTCCTTCTCTTCTTTGTTGGACTTCGAACCCGAGAAAGAACTTCAGTTATCCCATCATGGACTCAAACTCGGTGGTCATGAGTGTGGCAAACTCCTTATTAAAAGCTTGGTTAGGAGAACCAATGATAACATCATCAACATATACTTGGCATACAAACAACTCCCCTTTGACCTTCTTAGTAAAAAGAGTGGGGTCCATTTTCCCAATTTCGAACCCACGATCTTGCAACAACTCGGTAAGGTGGTCATACCACACACGTTGTCGGAGTAATGGGCCACGGGTAGGCTAACCCGAGCCCCAGAGCCTTTCGAAACATCGGGGCCGACTGCGCCCCACAAGACCCCACAATGAAGAGCCACCTCCTGGGAGGCGGCGGCGACTGTCCCTCACAGCCGAGTCCAAGAGACGGCTTCGAGACAAGCCGACTCTTGGCTGGCGACTTCAAGACAAGCCGACTCTTGGCTGGCGACTTAAAGATAAGACGACTATGGGAGTCGGCCCGCGACTCCAACCCTCTCCTACCTTCGCCACGATGGCGGGGCGGGGGACGGTCATTGCGTGGCCGTCTCTACCCCGCCTACGAGGGGCTGGCATGGCTACAGTGCATCGTATCGCTGGAGATCTCCATCGCGGCGCGGCACTGTTGCCATGCCGGCCCTCACCTCAGCCTTAGTGGGCGGTGCACTGTGCCCACGACGCCTACCTGTACGGCCCGAGGACGGCAGGACCGCCTGTCAGCGGGAGTACCGAAGGCGGCGAGAGCGCCACTAAGACGGGCCCGTGGGAGTCGGCCCCCAGGAGTCGGTCGGCCCCTCCCACGGGCCCCGCACGCCATTAATCAGACAAGATGGGGAATGGCGACAGTGATCGCCCGCTAGATGGCGGCACTGTTGCCATGACCCCATGACCAAGCCAGCGTCATCACAAGCACCGCTACAGTACCAGGCCTGTCCGCGGGGCCCACCAGTCGGCGGGCCCCAGAAGTCGGCGGAGAAGGCGGCGGCCTGAGAGACAGACGGCTGGGACCCGCGCCCAGCCGAATTACCATTGTATCCCTGGGGGGCAGGCCTATATAAGCCCCCCCGGGGCACCCATGCAAGGGGGATAGCCTCTTTAGCATTAGACCGATCACATAGGAAGGGGAGAGCTAGCCTTGCCCTCTCCAACCTCCAGAAACAGGTCTAGGAGCACCATTGTATTCACTTTGCCATAGTGACCATGCGGAGACCCCGCAGAGCAGCAGTAGGGGTGTTATCTCCTCGGAGAGCCCTGAAGCTGGGTAAGATCCACCGGCGTGCATGTCTTCGCCTCATCCCGCTTCCGAGCACCGGCGATGTTCTACTCGCTCCCACCATGATAAGCCATCCTTTGGCATATGTCGTACCCAACCCTCGACACACGTGGGGCTTGTTTAAGGGCATAGCACCTTATCGAGTTGGTACACATGATTGGGGAACTTGGGATCCTCAAATCCCAGGGGTTGTTTGACATACACCAACTCATTAAGTGGGCCATTAAGAAAAGCACTCTTCACATCCATTTGTTGCAAGTTACATGTCCGGTCTGATGTTAAGCCCGTCAGGCAGCCCTTGCGCCACCCGTCAGAAGAGAAGAGAAGAGTTGTTGGAGAAGAGATAGCCCGGCTCCTGGCAACCGGCTTCATTATGGAAGTATTTTTCCCAGAATGGTTAGCAAACCCTGTCCTAGTGCTGAAGAAGAACAAGCAGTGGTGGATGTGTATCGACTACACAAGCCTCAACAAAGCCTTCCCCAAGATCCATTTGCTCTGCCGAGAATTTATCAGGTGATAGACTCCATAGCCGGATGCGAGCTGTTGAGTTTCTTAGATGCATATTCTGGATATCACCAGATCAAGCTAAACCCGGCTGACAGACTGAAGACCGCCTTCATCACGCCGTTTGGTGACTTTTGCTACCTGACCATGATGTTCGGCTTGAGGAATGCCGGCGCCACCTTTCAGCGTTGCATGCAGAAGTGCCTCCTCAAGCAAATCAGCGGAAATGCCCACGTCTATGTGGATGACGTGGTGGTGAAGACGGAAAAACGTGGAACACTGTTGGAAGACCTCAAGGAAACCTTTGAGAATCTGCGCCGATTCCAGATCAAGCTCAACCCCAAGAAATGCGTCTTCGGAGTACTAGCCGGCCAACTCCTTGGTTTCCTGGTCTCTGAACGCGGCATAGGGTGCAACCCTGTGAAGATCAAGGCCATCGAGAGGATGGAGGCACCCAGATGACTGCTAGATGTGCAAAAGTTCACCGGCTGTTTGGCGTCCATCAGCCGATTCATCAGTCGGCTGGGCGAGAAGGCTCTCCCCTTATATCAGCTCATGAAGAAGACGACCTTTTTTGAGTGGACTCCCAAGGCGGACGAAGCTTTTCTCCAACTGAAGAAAATGTTGACTACACCCCCTGTGCTGGCGGCCCCGCCTCCTCGCACCCACCCAACGGGCACGACGCTCGTCGCCTCGGCGTCTGGGATGGCCGAGCTGGCGGCGCCGGTCTCCAGCGGGCGTGGTGCCGAAGTCACATTCTCGAGACGGCGGTGCACTGGCGAGGCGAGTTGAAGGAGAAGCCTCGCCACGGACTCGTCCTCAGTTGGCGACGCCGGCGGGCCTGCCGGCTGTTTATCTTGCGCACCCCCAGACGGCGGCGGAGGCGGCACGATTGTGTCCGACATAGAGCCATCGCTGCTCTCCCTCTCCATGACGGGGTTCTCACCGCCCGCTTCCCCAGTCTGCCCCGTGAACTCCGGGAGCGGCTGCGCGGAGTTCAGCGAGGTGACGAGCAATGCCGACTGGAGGAGCGCCACCTCCTCAGCTCGCTGCCTTGCCGCCACAGCGGCTTCGGCCTCGTCCAGCTTCCTCTGGGCGGAGGCGGCCGCCTTCTCGGCCTCCGCCTTCTCCAGACGGGCGGCTTCGTCCTCATCGCGCTTCTCCCGCGCATTCCGCTCCGTCGCCTCCCGAAGGTCGGCGGCGGGATCTATCCGCCGAGTACTGGCAGAGGTCTCGTCCGACCCCATGACGGAGGCGGCAGCGACCCTCTCGAAGGTGAGGGGAGCCCTGAGGCGGAGAAATCATGTAAAAGATTTGGACAAAAATCCACCAAGAGTGAAACAAGTCAACAGCGGAGGCACTTACGCGGAGACCAGTGGCGGTTTTTTCACTTCCTTGCGGAAGTGGTTGGCCTTCGCGATCGCCTCCTCCC
>NC_041385.1:818530754-818573196 GCF_002162155.2 Triticum dicoccoides
AAGCTCGGCCCGGCCGGGCGCCTCTTCGCGCCGCCTTGACCACCCTAGCCGGCGGCGGAACTCGCGCTCGGCTGGCCGGCCCTTGATTGGTGGCGTGGGGCGGCTTCCCCTCGGCATCGTCATCAGGCCAGTCGGCAAAGGTGGCCAACGGCCTGAAGCCTCCTCCTCCTCCTCCTTCGGCATCGGCCTCCATCGCCGCGGCCCCCAAGTCCGGGTCGTTGATGTCGCTCTCCGCTCGATCAGGAATGAATTGGCGGGTCGTGCCCGCGGTGCCAACTGAAGGCTGGATGAGGGGGTTCTAACTCAAGAAAAACCAAAACGATTAGAAGTCCGATTCGGCTACAAAGAAGACAAAGAAGAAGAAGGACGACTTACGACAGGCGGGGGGTTGGCGCGTGAGTACGGCTCCTTGCCGAACTGCCAAGTCGCCGCGAAACTGCAGTTTGAGATATAGTTCACCATGTCCGCCACCTCCGCGTGGGGCATGTCCTTGGAGCAGAGCCGACTTGGATCCCGGTGGCCGCTCATCTGACAGATCAGATGAGGTCGGCCTTGAAGCGGGAGGACTCGGCGCGCCACGAAGGCGGCCAGCAAGTCGGACCCGGTCAAGCCCTCCAACTGCGTCAGAACTCGAAGTCGCGCGACGGCGGCGGCACCAGCGGGAGTCAGCGTTTTGACCCGGTGGGACCAGTTGATGAGCCTCCCAGCCGGTGCGCCGGCTTCGAAAGGCGGCAGGTTGACCCAGTCGCCGTCTGCGGCGACATTCTTCACATAGAAGTAAGAACGCTGCCACATCTTCACCGACTTGATTAGCGGGATGGCGGGGAACGGATTGTCGGCCACCGACCTCCGCATCACGATGAAAGCGCCGCACTGGGCCGGCACGCCGGCGACGTGCGTGCCGAGCTTCGACTGAAAGAACTCTCCCCACAGTTCGATTGTGGGGAGAACGCCGAGGAAGCCTTCGCACAAGGTGGCGAAGGCAGCCAGTAGCACCACCGTGTTCGGGGTGAGGTGGTGCGGCTGGAGCCCGTGGAACTCTAGGAAGGAGCGGAAGAAGCCGCTCGCCAACAGCCCTAGGCCGCGCATGGGGTGCGAGCGGAATACGACCCGCTCGCCCTCCTCCGGCGCCGGCAAGATTTCCCTCTCCGGCGCGGCGCGGGCTCGCACTAGGTCCACGCCGGGGAGGCGACGCGTCTTGCGGAGGAACTCGATGACATCGCCGTCCACCTCTGAGCCATCCCACATGCCGGAGCGCACGGCAGCAGGTGCGGCGGTGGAGGAAGAGCTCATTGTCGCAAGCGTGACGTACCTCGGTGCGGTGGCGACGAGAGGAAGAAGAGGCAAGAAGGAAGCAGGGGAGCAGGGGAGATGGGCGCGCGTGCTTCGCGGCTCCCTTCCTCCCGCCTACTTATAGGCTCACAGGGCTGAGAAGCCGACGGGGCGGGCGTGGGATTAACTGCGCCCCAGCCCCCACGCCCCCCACGATCTACCACACGCAGTAACTGCGTGAAGTTACGGCGTGGGAAACCCAACTGTCCGCACGACCGCAGCAGATCCGCTCGCGTGCTGAGGCACAGTAGTGGCGGGCCCCGCCTGAGGTCCTGTCCCGTCACGCGCGTGGGTGGGCAGACTGACCCCGCCACATGGCGCCATGCGACGGACCCGCAACGGGCGGCCGCCCGGAAGCTTATCAGGCACGCCGCCTGGACCCCGCCGCGACGTTCAAACCCTCTAAGAGGCAAGACGGCCTTCTGCGAGCCCGACTCCAGCTAGTCGGCTTGGAGGAAGACGGCGAGCGAGGCCAAGATTCCACCCCCGGAGAGATGAAACTGTTGAGGCTCCCCGGCGCGTCTCCCGCGGCGCCTCACCAGCTTCGGGGACTACTGTCGGAGTAAGGGCCACGGGTAGGCTAACCCGAGCCCCAGAGCCTTTCGAAACATCAGGGCCGACTGCGCCCCTCAAGATCCCACAATGAAGAGCCGCCTCCTGGGAGGCGGCGGCGACTGTCCCTCACAGCCGAGTCCAAGAGACGGCTTCGAGACAAGCCGAGTCTTGGCTGGTGACTTCAAGACAAGCCGACTCTTGGCTGGCAACTTCAAGATAAGACGACTATGGGAGTCGGCCCGCGACTCCAACCCTCTCCTGCCTTGTCCACGATGGCGGGGCAGGGGACGGTCATTGCGTGGCCGTCTCTACCCCGCCTATGAGGGGCTGGCATGGCTACAGTGCGTCGTATCGCTGGAGATCTCCATCGCGGTGCGGCACTATTGCCATGCCGACGCTGACCTCAGCCTTAGTGGGCGGCGCACTGTGCCCACGATGCCTACCTGTATGGCACGAGGACGGCGGGACCGCCTGTCAGCGGGAGTACCGAAGGCGGCGAGAGCGCCACGAAGACGGCCCCGTGGGAGTCGGCCCCCAGGAGTCGGCCGACCCCTCCCACGGGCCCCGGACGCCATTAATCAGACAAGACGGGGAATGGCGACAGTGATCGCCTGCCAGACGGCGGCACTGTTGCCATGACCCCATGACCAAGCCAGCATCATCAGAAGCACCGCTACAGTACCAGGCCTGTCGGCGGGCCCCAGAAGTCGGTGGAGAAGATGGCGGCCTGAGAGACAAACGGCTGGGACCCGCGCCCAGCCGGATTACCATTGTATCCCTGGGGGGCAGGCCTATATAAGCCCCCCGGGGCACCCATGCAAGGGGGATAGCCTCTTTAGCATTAGACCAATCACATAGGAAGGGGAGAGCTAGCCTTGCCCTCTCCAACCTCCAGAAACAGCTCTAGGAGCACCATTGTATTCACTTTGCCATAGTGACCATGCGGAGACCCCGCAGAGCAGCAGTAGGGGTGTTATCTCCTCGAAGAGCCCAGAAGCTGGGTAAGATCCGCCGGCGTGCATGTCTTTGCCTCATCCCGCTTCCGGGCACCGGCGACGTTCTACTCGGTCCCACCATGATAAGCCATCCTTTGGCATATGTCGTACCCAACCCCCGACACACGTGGGGCTTGTTTAAGGGCATAGCACCTTATCGAGTTGGTACACATGATTGGGGAACTTGGGATCCTCAAATCCCGGGGGTTGTTTGACATACACCAACTCATTAAGTGGGCCATTAAGAAAAGCACTCTTCACATCCATTTGTTGCAACTTGAAGTTATGATGAGAAGCATAAGCAAGCAACAAACCAATAGATTCAAGGCGAGCAACAGGAGCAAAGGTTTCACTGTAGTTGATACCCTCGACTTGGGAGTAGCCTTGTGCCACCAAACGAACCTTGTTGCAAATGACAATCCCGTGAGCATCTTGCTTGTTCTTGAAGATCCATTTGGTTCCAATGACATTATGGTTCTCCTTTGGCCTTGGCACCAATCTCCACACCTTGTTGCGCTCGAAGTTGTTCAGTTCTTCATGCATGGCATTAAGCCAATCCGGATCCTCAAGCGCTTCATAAACCTTGGGGTTCAACACAAGAAACAAATGCATGATGTTCACAATAGTTTGCCAATTGTCTATGAGTGCTGACCCCCTTTCTTAAGCTTCCAAGCACATTCTTCATGAGATGCTCTTGGGAAGTGAGCTTGGAAGCAATCTTGGCGGCACAATGCTCCAAATGCTCCTCAAGAGAGAGTTGAGGAGCGGTAACTTGATCATCACGAGCGTCATCTTGAGCTTGTTCTTGATCTTGAGCTTGCTCTTGATCTTGAACTTTCTTGGTAGTAAGAACTTGACCTTGGGATGTTTGGGAACGCAGTAATTTAAAAAAATTCCTATGAACACGCAAGATCTATCTAGGTGATGCATAACAATGAGGGGGAGAGTGTGTCCATGTACCCTCGTAGACCGAAAGCAGAAGCATTAAGTAATGCGGTTGATGTAGTCAAACTTCTTCGCGATCCAACCGATCAAGTACCGAAAGCACGGCACCTCCGCGATCTGCACACGGTCAGCTCAGTGACGTCCCTCGAACTCTAGATCTAGCTGAGGCCGAGAGAGAGTTTCGTCAGCACGACGGCATGGTGACGATGATGATGAAGTTACTGACACAGAGCTTCGCCTAAGCAGTACGACGATATGACCGAGGTGTATAACTATGGAGGGGGCACCACACACGGCTAAAAGATCAACTTGTGTGTCTATGGGGTGCCCCCTGGCCACGTATATAAAGGAGGGGAGGGAAGAGGTGGCCGACCCAAGGGCGGCGCGCCAGCTGTGGGGAATCCTACTATGACTCCCCAGTCCAAATAGGATTCCCCTCCTCTTTCCTATTCCTAGTAGGAGAAGGAGGGAAGGAGGAAGAGGAAGGAAGGAGGAGGGCGCCGCCCCCTCCTAGTCCAATTCGGACCGGCCCATGGGGGGGCACACGGCCACCCCTTGAGGCCCTTCTCTCCTTTCCCGTATGGCCCATTAAGGCCCATTACTTCCCCCGTCGAATTCCCGTAACTCTCTGGTACTCTGAAAAATATCCGAATCACTCAGAACCTTTCTGATGTCCAAATATAGCCTTCCAATATATCGATCTTTATGTCTCGACCATTTCAAGACTCCTCGTCACATCTGTGATCTCATCTGGGACTCCAAACAAACATCGGTCATCAAATCACATAACTCATAATACAAATCGTCATCAAACGTTAAGCGTGCGGACCCTACGGGTTCGAGAACTACGTAGACGTGACCGAGGCACATCTCCGGTCAATAACCAATAGTGGAACCTGGATGCTCATATTGGCTCTTATATATTCTACGAAGATCTTCATCTGTCAAACCGCATAGCAACATACGTTGTTCCCTTTGCCATCGGTATGTTATTTGCCCGAGATTCAATCGTTGGTATCATCATATCTAGTTCAATCTCGTTACCGGCAAGTCTCTTTACTCGTTCCATAATACATGATCCCGCAACTAACTCATTAGTCACAATGCTTGCAAGGCTTATAGTGATGAGTATTACCGAGAGGGCCCAGAGATACCTATCCGAAACACGGAGTGACAAATCCTAATCTCGATCTATGCCAACCCAACAAACACCTTTGAAGACACCTGTAGAGCACCTTTATAATCACCCATTTACATTCTGATGTTTGGTAGCACACAAAGTGTTCCTCCGGTATTCAGGAGCTGCATAATCTCATAGTCTGAGGAACGTGTATAAGTCATGAAGAAAGCAGTAGCAATGAAACCGTAACGATCATAATGCTAAGCTAACGGATGGGCCTTGTCCATCACATCATTCTCCTAATTACGTGATCCTGTTCATCAAATGACAACACATGTCTGTGGTTAGGAAACATAACCATCTTTGATTAACGAGCTAGTCAAGTAGAGGCATACTAGGGACACTATGTTTTGTCTATGTATTCACACATATACTAAGTTTCCGGTTAATACAATTCTAGCATGAATAATAAACATTTATCATGATATAAGGAAATATAAATAACACCTTTATTATTACCTGTAGGGCATGTTTCCTTTAGTCTTCTACTTGCACTAGAGTCAATAATCTAGTTCACATTGCCATGTGATTTAACATCAATAGCTCACATCTGTATGTGATTAACACCCATAGTTCACATCGCCATGTGACCAACAACCAAAGTGTTTACTAGAGTCAATAATCTAGTTCACATTACTATGTGATTAACACCCAAAGAGTACTAATGTGTGATCATGTTTTGCTTATGAGAGAAGTTTAGTCAACGGGTCTGTCACATTCAGATCCGTATGTATTTTGCTAATATTCTATGTCTACAATGCTTCTGCATAGAGCTACTCTAGCTAATTGCTCCCACTTTCAATATGTATCCAGATTGAGACTTAGAGTCATCTGGATCGGTGTAAAAGCTTGCATCAACATAACTCTTTACGACGAACTCTTTATCACCCTCATCACTGAGAAACATTTCCTTAGTCCTCACTAAGGATAATTCTGACTGCTATCAAGTGATCTACTCTTAGATCACTATTGTACCCCCTTGCCAAACTCATGGCAAGGTACACAATAGGTCTGGTACATAGCACAACAAACTTTGTAGAACCTATGACTGTGGCACAGGGAATGACTTTCATTCCCTTTCAATCTTCTGCCAGCGCTTTGAGTCTTACTCAACTTTACACCTTGTAATACAGACAAGAACTCCTTCTTTGACTGATCCATTTTGAACTCTTTCAAAAACTTGTCAAGGTATTTATGCATTGAAAAATCTTATCAAGCGTCTTGATCTATCTCTATAGATCTTGATGCCCAATATGTAAGCAGCTTCACCGAGGTCTTTCATTGATAAACTCTTATTCAAGTATCCGTTTATGCTATCCAAAAAATTTACATCATTTCCAATCAACAATATGTCATCCACATATAATATTAGAAATTATACAGAGCTCCCACTCACTTTCTTGTAAATACAGGCTTCTCCAAAAGTCTGTATAAAACCATATTCTTTGATCACACTATCAAAGCGTTTATTCCAACTCCGAGAGGCTTGCACCAGTCCATAAATGGATTGCTGGAGCTTGCACACTTTGTTAGCACCCTTTGGATCGACAAAACCTTCTGGTTGCATCATATACAGCTCTTCTTCCAGAAATCCATTCAGGAATGCAGTTTTGACATCCATCTGCCAAATTTCATAATCATAAAATGCAGCAATTGCTAATATGATTCGGACAGACTTAAGCATCACTACGGGTGAGAAAGTCTCATCGTAGTCAACTCCTTGAACTTGTCGAAAACCTTTTGCAACAAGTTGAGCTTTGTAGATAGTAACACTACTATTAGTGCCCGTCTTTCTCTTGAAGATCCATTTATTTAATATGGCTTGCCGACCATCAGGCAAGTCCACCAAACTCCACACTTTGTTCTCATACATGGATCCCATCTTAGATTTCATGGCCTCAAGCCATTTTGCGGAATCTGGGCTCATCATTGCTTCCTAATAGTTCGTAGCTTCATCATGATCTAGTAACATGACTTCCAGAATAGGATTACCATACCACTCTGGTGTGGACCGTACTCTAGAAGACCTACGAGGTTCTGTAGTAACTTGATCTGAAGTTTCATGATCATCACCATTAGCTTCCTCACTAATTGGTGTAGGAATCACTGGAACTGATTTCTGTGATGAACTACCTTTACAATTCGGGAGAAGGCACAATTACCTCATCAAGTTCTACTTTCCTTCCACTCACTTCTTTCGAGAGAAACTCCTTCTCTAGAAAGGATCCATTCTTAGCAATGAATATCTTTCAGATCTTGTGATAGAAGGTGTACCCAATAGTTTCCTTTCGGTATTCTATGAAGATGCACTTCTCCGATTTGGGTTCGAGCTTATCAGGTTGAACCTTTTTGACATAAGCATCGTAGCCTCAAACTTTAAGAAACGACAACTTTGTTTTCTTGCCAAACCACAATTCATAAGGCGTCGTCTCAACGGATTCTGATGGTGCCCTGTTTAACATGAATGCAGTTGTCTCTAATGCATAACCCCAAAATGATAGTGGTAAATCGGTAAGGGACATCATAGATCGGACCATATCCAATAAAGTGCAGTTACGACGTTTGGACACACCGTTACATTGTGGTATTCCAGGTGGCGTGAGCTGTGAAACTATTCCACATTGTTTTAAATGAAGGCCAAACTCGTAACTCAAATATTCTCCTCCACGATCAGATCATAGAAACTTTATTTTCTTGTTATGATGATTCTCTACTTATCTAAAATTCTTTGAACTTTTCAAATGTTTCAAACTTGTGTTTCATTAAGTAGATGTACCCATATCTGCTCAAATCATCTGTGAAGGTCAGAAAATAACGATACCCGCCACGAGCATCAATACTCATTGGACCGCATACATCGCTATGTATTATTTCTAATTAGTCACTATCTCGTTCCATTGTTCCGGAGAACGGAGTTTTAGTCATCTTGCCCATAAGGCACGGTTCGCAAGTATCAAATGATTCATAATCAAGTGATTCCAAAAGTCCATCAGTATGGAGTTTCTTCATGCGCTTTACACCGACATGACCCAAACAGCAGTGCCACAAATAAGTTGCATTATCATTATCAACTTTGCATCTTTTGGCATCAATACTATGAATATGTGTATTACCACGATCGAGATTCAATAAACCATCAACATTGGGTGTATGACCATAGAAGGTTTTATTCATGTAAACAGTATAACAATTATTCTCTATCTTAAATGAATAATCGCATTGCAATTAACATGACCTTATCATATTCATGCTCAATGCAAACACCAAATAATATTTATTTAGGTTCAACACTAATTCCAAAAGTATAGGGAGTGCTCGATGATGATCATATCAATCTTGGAACCACTTCCAACACACATCATCACTTCATCCTCAACTAATCTCTATTTATTCTGCAACTCCTGTTTCGAATTACTAATCTTAGCAACCGAACAAGTATCAAATACCCAGGGATTACTATAAACACTAGTAAGGTACATATCAATAATATGTATATCAAATATACCTTTTTCACTTTCCATCCTTCTTATCCGCCAAATATTTGGGGCAGTTCCGCCTCCAGTGACCATTTCCTTTGCAGTAGAAGCACTCAGTTTCAGGCTTAGGTCCAGCTTTGGGCTTCTTCACGGGAGTGAAAAGTTTCTTGCCATTCTTCTTGAAGTTTACTTTCTTCCCCTTTGCCCTTTTCTTGAAACTAGTGGTCTTGTTTAATCATCAACACTTGATGCTTTTTCTTGATTTCTACCTTCGTCGATTTCAGCATCACGAAGAGCTTGGGAATCGTTTTCGTCATCCCTTGCATACTATAGTTCATCACGAAGTTCCAGTAACTTGGTGATGGTGAATAGAGAACTCTGTCAATCACTTTCTTATCTGGAAGATTAACTCCCACTTGATTCAAGTGGTTGTAGTACCCAGACATTCTGAGCACATGCTCACTAGATGAGCAATTCTCCTCCATCTTTTAGGCGAAGTACTTGTCGGAGGTCTCATACCTCTTGACACAGGCATGAGTCTGAAATATCAATTTCAGCTCTTGGAACATCTCATATGCTCTGTGGCGTTCAAAACGTTTTTGAAGTCCCGGTTCTAAGCCGTAAATCATGGTGCACTAAACTATCAAGTAACGTTCATAACGTCTGCATCTGCTCCTGTAATAGGTCTGTCACCTAGCGGTGCATCAAGGACATAATTCTTCTGTGCAGCAATGAGGATAAACCTCAGATCACGGACCCAGTCCGCATCATTGCTACTATCATCTTTCAACTTAGTTTTCTCTTGGAACATAAAAAACATAGGGAAGCTATAATGTGAGCTATTGATCTACAACATAATTTGCAAAATACTACCAGGACTATGTTCAGGATAAATTAAAGTTCAATTAATCATATTACTTAAGAACTCCCACTTAGATAGACATCCCTCTAGTCATCTAAATGATCACGTGATCCAAATCAACTAAACCATGTCCGATCATCACGTGAGATGGAGTAGTTTTCAATGGTGAACATCACTAGGTTGGTCATATCTACTATATGATTCACGCTCGACCTTTCGGTCTCCAGTGTTCCGAGGCCATATCTGCATATGCTAGGCTCGTCAAGTTTAACCCAAGTATTTTGCGTGTGCAAAACTGGCTTGCACCCGTTGTATGTGAACGTAGAGCTTATCACACCTGATCATCACGTGGTGTCTCGGCACGAAGAACTGTAGCAGCGGTGCATACTCAGGGAGAACACTTATACCTTGAAATTTAGTGAGACATCATCTTATAGTGCTACCGCCGAACTAAGCAAAATAAGATGCACAAAGGATAAGCATCACATACAATCAAAATATGTGACATGATATGGCCATCATCATCTTGTGCTCATGATCTTCATCACCGAAGCATCGTCATGATTTCCATCGTCACCGGCACGACACCTTGATCTCCATCGTAGCATCGTTGTCGTCTCGCCAACTATTGTTACTATGACTATCGCTACCACTTAGTGATAAAGTAAAACAATTACATGGCGATTGCATTGCATACAATAAAGCGACAACCATATGGCTCCTGCCAGTTGCCGATAACTTTGTTACAAAACATGATCATATCATACAAAAATTTATATCACATCATGCCTTGACCATATCACATCATAGCAAGCCCTGCAAAAACAATTTGACGTCCTCTACTTTGTTGTTGCAAGTTTTACGTGGCTGCTACGGGCTTCTAGCAAGAACCGTTCTTACCTACGCATCAAGACCACAACGATTTTTCGTCAAGTGTGTTGTTTTAACCTTCAACAAGAACCGGGCGTAGCCACACTCGATTCAACTAAAGTTGGAGAAACAGACACCCGCTAGCCATCTATGTGCATAAGCACGTCGGTAGAACCAGTCTCATGAACGCGGTCATGTAATGTCGGTCCGGGCCACTTCATCCAACAATACCGCCGAATCAAAGTATGACATGCTAGTAAGCAGTATGACTATTATTGCCCACAACTCTTTGTGTGCTACTCGTGCATATAACATCCACGCATAAGCCTGGCTTGGATGCCACTATTGTGGAACGCAGTAATCTCAAAAATTTACTATGAACACGCAAGATCTATCTAGGTGATATATAGCAACGAGGGGAAGAGTGTGTTCATGTACCCTCGTAGACCAAAAACAGAAGCATTAAGTAACGCGGTTGATGTAGTCGAACGTCTTCGCGATCCAACCGATCAAGTACCAAACGCACGTCACCTTCACGATCTGCACACGTTCAGCTCGGTGACGTCCCTCGAAGTCTAGATCCAGCTGAGGCTGAGGGAGAGTTCTGTTAGCACGACGGTGTGGTGATGGCGATGATGAAGTTACCGGTGCAAGGCTTGACCTAAGCACTACGATGATATGACCAAAGTGTATAACTATGGAGGGGGGGCACCGCACACGGCTAAAAGATCAACTTGTGTGTCTACGGGGTGCCCCTGGCCACGTATATAAAGGAGGGGAGGGAAGAGGTGGCCAGACCAAAGGGGGCGCGCTAGGTGTGGGGAATCCTACTAGGACTCCCAAGTCCAAGTAGGATTCCCCTCCTCTTTCCTATTCCTAGTAGGAGAAGGAGGGAAGGAGAAAGAGAGGAGAAGGGAGGAGGGGAGCACCACCCCCTCCTAGTCCAATTCGGACCAGCCCATGGGGGGGTGCGGCCACCCCTTGAGGCCCTTCTCTCCTTTCCCGTATATCGCCCATTAAGGCCCATTACTTCCCCCGGTGAATTCCCTTAACTCTCCGGTACTCCGAAAAATACATGAATCATTCGGAACCTTTCCGATGTCTGAATACAACTTTCTAATATATCGATCTTCACATCTCGACCATTTCGAGACTCCTCGTCACGTCCATGATCTCATCTGGGACTCCGAAAAAACTTTGGTCATAAAATCACACAACTCATAATACAAATCGTCATCAAACATTAAGCGTGCGGACCCTACAGGTTCGAGAACTATGTAGACATGACCGAGACACATCTCCGGTCAATAACTAATAGCGGAACCTGGATGCTCATATTGGCTCTTACATATTCTACGAAGATCTTTATCGGTCAAACCACATAGCAACATACGTTGTTCCCTTTGTCATCGGTATGTTACTTGCCCGAGATTCGATCATCGGTATCATCATACCTAGTTCAATCTCGTTACCGGCAAGTATCTTTACTCGTTCCATAATACTTCAGCCCACAACTAACTCATTAGTGACAATGCTTGCAAGGCTTATAGTGATGAGTTCTACCGAGAGGGCCCAGAGATACCTCTCCGAAACACAGAGTGACAAATCCTAATCTCGATCTATGCCAACCCAACAAACACCTTCAGAGACACCTGTAGAGAACCTTTATAATCACCCATTTATGTTGTGACGTTTGGTAGCACACAAAGTGTTCCTCCGGTATTCGGGAGTTGCATAATCTCATTGTCTGAGGAACGTGTATAAGTCTTGAAGAAAGCAGTAGCAATGAAACTCTAATGATCATAATGCTAAGCTACCGGATGTGTCTTGTCCATCACATCATTCTACTAATGATGTGATCCTGTTCATCAAATGACAACACATGTCTATGGTTATGAAACATAACCATCTTAGATTAATGAGCTAGTCAAGTAGAGGCATATTAGGGACACTATGTTTTGTCTATGTATTCACACATGTACTAAGTTTCCAGTTAATACAATTCTATCATGAATAATAAACATTTATCATGATATAAGGAAATATAAATAACAACTTTATTATTGCCTCTAGGGCATATTTCTTTCATGGGCATCAATTTGTGGATCACCACCATCTTGAGATTGATCTTGCCCTTGATCTTGTTCATTTGGTGGATGGCCTTCACTTTGTTCTTCAGAAGCATGTGGGTCTTGGGTTGGTGATGGTTCCACTTGAGTGGAACATTATGCTTCTCCTTCGGCCACAAGGGGTTCCTCAATGGGTAGGATATGACCGATACCCATTCTTCTTATGGCTTGGGGAGGAATTTCATCACCTACATCACAAGTACCACTTTGCTCCACTTGGGAGCCGTTATTTTCATCAAACTCCATGTTACATGTCTCCTCAATGAGTCATGTGGACTTGTTGAGGACACGGTAAGCATGAGAGTTTGTAGCATAACCAACAAATATGCCCTCATGAGCTCTAGCCTCAAATTTAGACAAACGAACACCTTTCTTGAGAATGAAACACTTACAACTGAACACCCGAAAGTACTTGAGATTGGGCTTGTTACCGGTAAGTATCTCATATGGAGTCTTGTTCAAGCCTTTGCGGAGATAGAGTCGATTGGATGCATGACAAGCTGTGTTAATGGCTTCGGTCCAAAAGTTGTACGGAGACTTGAACTCTGCCATCATGGTCCTTGTCGCGTCCATCAATGTTCGGTTCTTCCTCTTCGCGACACCATTTTGTTCAGGGGTGTAAGGTGCAGAATATTGATGCTTTATCCCCTCATCACTAAGAAACTCATCCAAGGTGCAGTTCTTGAACTCGGTGCCGTTGTCACTTCTTATCATCATAATCTTTGCATTGTTTTAATGTTGAGCTTCATTTGCAAAGTCGATGACGGTTTGTTGGGTCTCACTCTTCCTCTTGAAGAAGTACACCCAAGTGTATCTTGAATAATCATCCACAATCACCAAGCAATACTTTATTCCCCAAAGCTATAAAAGGATGTAGGCCCAAAGAGATCCATGTGAAGGAGCTCCAAAGGCCTCGTCGAGTAGATGATAGTCGTGGGAGGGTGAGCCTTCTCATGTAGCTTTCCTTCGATACAAGCACTATCTTTGGAAAAACTAACATTTGTTAGTCCATGGACATGGTCCCCTTTATAAGACTTTGCAAAGATCTCATATTGACGTGGGCTAAACGGCAATACCAAATCCATCCCATGTCAACTTTAGCCATTAGGCATGTCGCGGTCTTAGTGGGTCGCTCCGAAGAGTTAATCACATAAAGACCGTTCTCGACATGGCCAACAAATTCTACTTTAAGAGTCTTGCTCCACAAGAGGGTCACAGAATCAATATCAAAGAAAGTGGCAAAGCCCATGAGTGCAAGTTGACAAACCGAAAGTAAATTGTATGCAAGGGACTCAACAAGCATGACTTTCTCGATCATGAGATCATGAGAAATGACAACCTTGCCAAGACCCAATACCTTAGAAGATGAGGCATCACCCCATTCGAGATTCGTGGGCATAGATGAAACTTTGTGCACGTCCACCACCAAGTCCTTGCTTCCGGTCATATGATTTGTGGATCCACTATCAAGCAACCATGATCCCCCACCGAAAGCAAACACCTACAAGAGATTAATGCTTGGTTTTAGGTACCCATTTTGTAATGGGTCCTTTGATGTTAGCAACAAGGGTCTTAGGAACCCAAATAGACCATTCAATGTACTCATAAGAAGAACCAACAAATTTGGCATAAACATGCCCATCACTAGCACGGTAAGAAGGGTTAAAGTCACCGACTTTGTTGGAAGGAGTGGCATTGCCCTTCTTGACACAACCACCCTTCGTATTGTTCTTCTTCTCCTTAGGAGTACCCTCTCCCTCCGTCAAAAACGTTTGCTTGAGAGGAGGAGGTTGTTTGGTCTTGTCATTCTTCTTCTTCTTCTTGGACTTGGGTGCAAACCCAATCCCCTCCTTGGCCAAACTTCCTTTTGATTGCTCAAAAGGTCGTTGAGGTTATTCTCACCTTGTATGCACGACACAAGGACTTTCTCAAGTTGCTCCTTCAACTTGGCATTTTCCTCCACAAGATGCACATGCTCACAACATGGGTTAGTAGCATTTGCATTATCAATTAAAACCATATGAGGAAATGTGGCTTTCTCCTTGGTTAGCCTCACTTGGAGTTGATCATGAGACTCTTTGAGGCTAGCATGAACACTGTTCAAGGCCTTGTGAGAATTGTCAAGTAGATCAAAATCCTCCTTGAGTCTAGCATGGTCAACCCCAAGTTTGGCCTTCTCAGAATTTAGCACACGAGAGACAACAAGAGCATGATCAAGATCTTTCTTTAATTTAGCATGATCATCGTTGTGTGACTCCTCAAGAGCCAAATGATGACCATGCTCTTTCTCAAGCGCATTAGAGAGATCCGATATCTCATCAGCATAGTCACGGCTATGCCCTTCCATCTTAAAGATGGTCTGTTCATGAGCCTCGATCATGTCATTGGCTTTAGCAAGTTGTTCCAAGAAAGCAACGAAGTGCTTCTTGGTTTTACCTTTGAGATTTCCCATGAAAGACTCAAATTCATTCTCTTCCTCCTTCGCCCCCTCACTTTCATCAATGCAATCCGTCAAGGAAGGATTAGTAGTGATGGTAGTCTTGATGTTGGGGGTTACCTTGTTGGTGGCTTTAGCCATGAGGCACTTGGCGGTGATGTTCTTGTTGGGTGAATCAAAGAGGGACACCCTGGAGTTGTTGCAATGGCAACAGAGGCCATGGCAACCGTATCACCATCTTCATCATCATCATCATCCTCATTGTACTATTCTTGTGCCACCAACCCCTTGGGAGGAGTCTTCTTGGTGAAGTTATTCTTGTTAGGGAAAGACTTGGCCTTGTCTTTTCGGATAAGCCTGCCACCATTGTCTTCCCTCTTCTTGTACGAGCAATCCACAACAAAGTGACTCACATTGCCACAATTATAGCACGTCCTAACACGTTGCTTTCCCTTGGTGCCACTTGAGTAGTTCTTGTTGAAGTTAGGCATTGTGGTCTTCTTGTTGCCCCAAAATTGCCGTGAAGCAAGAGTCGTGTGCTCATGATAGGCATATTTGGTGTCTTCGGGGCAACACTCCTCTTCTTCCTCTTCATCCTCTTCATCACACTAGCCTTGGCCTTCAAAGCAAGGTTGGGATTCTTTGACCGTTGAGCATGCAACACCGCATTGTCGGCGGTCTTGTACAAGATCCTCATTGCAACAAACTCATCCAACACTTCACTTGAGGACAAGGCATAGAAGTCCGGCCTTTGACGGATGATGGAGGACATGTCCTTGTGGTAAGGCATCATGGCCTTGAGAAACTTGCACTTTATCCAATTGTCACCTGTATCCTTGCTCCCATGATCTCGGAGTGAGACCGCGAGAGTAGTTAATCTTTGATAAAGCTCTCGAGGTTCTTAATCCTCAATCATGGCAAACTCATCGGCTTCATCTTGCACCACTTCAAAGTTTGAGCATTGAATGCTTGTGCTTCCCTTGTACAAGGAGAAAACATGCTCCCATGCTTCCTTTGCCACGGTGAAGGGTTGGAGATGCGCAATATCTTTGGGAGGAATAACTTTTTGGAGAATGAAGAGAGCAGACTCGTTGAATTGATGATCCGCGGCTTCTCTAGGAGTGAAGTTGCTTGGATCATGCGCGTAGAAACCTTGCTCAATAATTCTCCAAAGATTAGTAGAACGATGATTCAAATGACGTTTAAAGCGATACACCCAAGCGGCAAATCCTCATTTTTCACAAGCTTAGGAGGAGGACCAACATGATTCATATGCATGGAGGAACCGGTCCTCCATAGGTAAGGGGAGGTTCAACATGGGCAAAGATGCCACTCCCACTCATACCACTAGGCAAAGGAACTTGCTCACTACTAACTTCCCCCTTTTTTGAGTTAGCATCCGCCACCTTGTTAGCGGGATCAACCACTTCCAATGATTCGGTGGATAATTTAAGGCCATCAAAAAACTCCTTAAACATGCCTTTGACCTTGGCCATCGAGGAGGTTTTCAATGTGTGCAAAGCCGCATTGAACTCCTCACGAGCGACCGAGGATCCCCCATCGGCCGTAGACAAGGAAGGATTCACACCGGGTGCTCCTCCCCCTCGTCTCCGGTGCCAACCATACTCTTCAGACGGTAAAGTTCTTAATAAAGAGACAAGGCTCTGATACCAATTGAAAGGATCAATATGGTTTACTAGAGGGGGGGTGAATAGGCAACTAACAATTTTTAGCTTTTCTTGACCAAATTAAACTTAGCATCAAATTAGTTTGTCTAGATGTGTAACTAGGTGAGCAACCTATATGATGCAACAAGAACAAGCACACAAGCAAGCACATACGGGATACAACACAATTGAAGCTTGCACAAGTAAATGTAAGAGATAACCAAGAGTGGAGCCGGAGGAGACGAGGATGTGTTACAGAAGTTCCTTTCCTTTGAGAGGAAGTATGTATTCGTTGGAGTGGTGTGGAGGCACAATGCTCACCAAGAAGCCACTAGGGCCACCGTATTCTCCTAACGCCCTCACACAATGCGAGATGCCATGCTTCCACTATTGGTGCCCTTGAAGGTGCCGACCGAACCTTTACAAACAAGGTTGGGGCTATCTCCACAACATAATTGGTGGCTCCCAACGACACCACGAAGCTTCACTACAATGGAATATGGCTCCGAGGTGAGCTCAACCGTCTAGGATGCTTAAACACCCAAGAGTAAAAAGATCCGCAAGGGATTAGTGGGGGGAATCAAATTTCTCTTGGTGGAAACGTTGATCAGGGCCTTCTCAATCAATCCCTAGAAAATCAACAAGTTTGATTAGCTAGGGAGAGAGATCGGGTGAAAATGGAGGTTTGAGCAACAATGGAGCTTGGGGAGTGAAGAGGTGGTCTTCTTGGGGAAGAAGACCCCCTTTATATAGTGGGGGAAAAGATCCAACCGTTATCCCTCTTCTCAGCTCGCACGGCGCGGTACTGCCGCACAGGGCTACGGTACTACCGCAGAGTGTTGCGGTACTACCGCTTGATCGGTAGAGACCAGGTGAGGGCCTTTTGCATAGGGCAACGAGCGGTAGAACCGCCGAAGCGGTACTACCGCGCGCCCCTATGGTACTACCGTAAGGCAGGGCTCAACTGATGCTGGAAAAGTACGGAAGTAATAAATTACATCCATAACTACTTCCGTTGAGGTTGGAGCTGTGCAAAAATCCGGCATGGTACTACCGCTCACAGGGAGCGGTACTACCACGAAGGGGCGAAAGTAAAAAAATTACATTTGCGCCTACTACCGCATGCGTCAACATCAGGGCTGGAGGCAGCGGTACTACCGCTCACCAGGAGCGGTACTACCGCTGAGCCCTGCGGTACTACTGCTCTCCTGAGCAGTAGTACCACACGCCCTGCTGTACTACTGCTACCTTGAGCAATACTACCGCACTTCACAGAGGCTTTAGCATCTGGCAGCCTTCATATCGCATAGACATGGATAAACGAATGGTGCTCCATCGATGCGAAGGAAAGGTGGTGCAAAGGAACATATGTGTACGTGTTGATTCCACCCTAACCTTTCCGAAGCGGACCCATCTTAATAGTATGACTTTCCTACGACTCTAATCCACCAAAAAGAACCGTAGACAACAGTCGTCTTCGATAGGCTCTGAGGGGCACCGAATCGTCTTGTGCTTAGATATGTGATATCGTAAATGCTCAATGCACACGATTAGTCCACAAATGTACTGTCATCAATCATCAAAACCACTTAGGGAGAAATATGCCCTTACAAAGAGCAAGTGGCCATGTTCCTTCATGTTGTTGGTCATAACCAGAGGTTCAGCATTGTACACAACACCTTCAGGAGATCAATGGAGACCATCTCCATGTACTTCAAGCAAGTGTTGTATGCTTTTGGGAAGCTTAGAGGAGAGATGATCATGTCACCAGCCGGCCGGACTCCTAGCTAGATTCGCACTAGCCCAAGATGGTACCCATACTTCAAGATGAGCACTTGATATGTTGTTGCGGTTCATGCCTTGATATGTTGTTAATGTTGTGTAGTAGACTAATAGCATATTGTAATGCCATCCCAGGATTGCATTGGAGCAACAGATGGTACTCATGTCACTGCCAGAGTGTCGATATCACAAGGTGCAACATATAGAGCAGGAAGCACTACACAAGCCAGAATGTGCTAGCTGCTGTTGACTTCGATCTGAAGTTCACATACGTGTTGGCTGCCTGGGAAGGATCAGCACATGATGCTAACGTTTTCAGTGATAGCATGAGTCGTCGTGATGGCATCAACATCCCCGATGGCAAGTTCTACCTTGGAAATGCTGGCTATGCATGTCGTCCAGGTGTTCTTCCACCCTTCAGGAAAACCAGGTGCCATCTGAACGAGTTTGCTGGTAGGAACTATCCTAGGACTCCTCAGGAACTGTTCAATATCAGACACTATAGCCTTAGAGTGACTGTTGAGAGGGCCTTTGGAGCTCTGAAGAACAGGTTTAAGATCCTAGATCAGAAGCCATTCCACCCTTACCCTCCCAGGTGAAGCTTGTTCTTGCATTTTGCATCATTTACAACTGGATCCTACAATGGGGAGGTGATGAATTTGTGCCGGAGGAGGAATGTGACTCTTGATGAGGTGATCAGCTCCGGCCATGGTGTGGAGGCGTTCGAAAATGAAGCGTGGAAGAACAAAAGGTTGAAGTGGGCTCAGGCAATGTGCGATAACAGAGGTCAGACAATGATCTGAAGCAGAAGAACAAGAGGAAGAAGAACAAAGAGGCAGCAACAGAAGCGAGGAAGAGGAAGCAGCACATCAGCAGGTAAATCTGACAATAGTTTTGGAATAACCGGGTGTATCCGGTTGGTTTCTGCTGACGGGTTCATTTGGTTCAGGTGTTAATAGGTGGACTCTCACAAGAGTTTTGTTCAGTTTGTATTCTTATAGCAAATGGTTGGGTATGGTCGGTTACATGCCTGAACAAGTCCAGCTCCAGAAACTTTAACCCGTAGTTCATGCCCAGTTGTTGGCGTTGGTTCCGTTCGTAGTTCTCAAGCCCATTCTTCTCATCCCATCAGACCTTAACCGCCGCTGCTCGCGCTTGGCGCGTTGGCCCTGCCTTTGCCGGAGCTACTCACGCATAGCTCGCTGGCCCCACCTTCGCCAGAGCTACCATCGCACGCGGGCTTGTCGGACTGTCCTTTGCGGCCGCTGCCATCGAGGGTCGCTCCTGCATGCCTCTCTCGACCTGCCTTCGCGGACGCCATCGTCGCGCGCGGCTTACCGGACTGGCCTCCATAGCCTCCTGAAACCTCCTCACGAACTCCAAAGCCGGAGTCTACTTCCCTGCGCCCACGTAGGCAGCGAGAACGACGTTCCCGAAGACGCCATTCCTGATGGGGCTTTCGTCGAACAGCCCGCAGGCGTCCAGGAAGTGGCCAGACCCGCCGTAGGGCGCGGCGAGCGCGCAAGACACGAAGATGCTGCCTAGTCACCCGGACCGCATGGCGAGCGTAGAGCAAAGCGAGTAGGAGTCGAGCGGGCCAGTGGTGGCGGGGCCGCATTGCGCGAGCACGAGGGAGGGAAGGATGAGGGAGTGGAGGCGGGGGTGCCAGGAAGAGAAGGCGGCGGTGATCAGGGAGTCGAAGGAGAGGCGGGGGTGTGCCATAGGAGGATGGTTATTATTACTACTCAAATGGTTTTCATACCATTTCAGCAACTGGCTGCAACCACAGGTAAGCAGTCTGTTTCAGTTCGATTTGGGTGGAAAGTCAAGTTGGTTTGGTTTTGGTTGGGCTGGCGTAAATATAAACTGAGTTTAGTTTTGTTTGGGTTGCCATGTTTATTTGTTCAGGTTTAGTTGAGGTATAGTTCAGTTTTCAAACTATTGTCACATTTATCAGCAGCAGAGGAAGATGAAGAGGAAGAGGAAGCACCTAGTTAGCATCATTGAAGTATCCTTATTTAGCCATGTTGGCTTTTAATAAATTGTACTGTCATTTGCTAGTAGATAGGATAAACTGCCATTTGTTTTCTAGCTAGGACAAAACAATGTTCAGTATGTGTGATAAGATCATCATTAGTGAGAAGATGTGATCACATCTTTAGCCGTGCAACCAAATAACGTGTTGTTTGTTTAACAACAGCGACGTAGGCAATCAAACAACATGTTGACTAGTTGATTTCCTCATGCAAAAAGCCTAATGCAGGCAACCAAACTATATGCAGATGTTGGTTTTTAGCCTGCATTTGCCTAGCCAACCCCAACTGGGATAAGTATGCAAAATGCCCTAAAACAGAGATGTGAACCGAGCACGCCCTTAATACTTAAAGAACTACAACCGGACGCTCCATATCCGCCTCAAATGGCCAGGATAACCGGCAATCCACATATCCTACTCATATGTAGGGCAGATATGGCACGTCCGAACGTGCCCGGCCGCCACTACCACATCGAACTGACCGCAAGGACCTACGGAAAACCCATCAGTTTGACGGCGCCTCTTCTGTTTTTCGTCGAGGGCATTTATGGTGCCGCCCGACGCTGCTCTGGCGTGCCGCCAGAGGGACCAAGTCCGACTTTTTAAGCTGGACGGCGGCATCCCAACCCTAGCCCATTCCCATTTCTTCCCCCTCCCTCCCCACCCACACTGCCACATTCCAATCTGTCCGCCTCTAGCCATGCCGAGGCATCGGACCACCATCTACACCTTGCTCACGCCGGAGCGGCGACTCGAGGCGCGAAGCCCTGCCCTCTCCCGCCGAAAGAAGAAAAACGGACTTGTTTTAACCCGATGACCTTTTGAACATAGATGTTAGACTCTTGATACAAGTTAGCATAAGTTTATCTTGAGAGTCACATTAGTACTCGAGGTGAGCGGCAGCCTCCACGCGAAGCTCACTCGGCTCGGCCCGGCAGCACGCGCGAGGAGCGATCGAGGGGAGAGATGCGGATCGTCGATTTTCTGAGAAAAGGCTGGGGATGTCGTCCCAGGGGCGTCAGTGGCCCAGCCAGCGCTGCGGGACGCGCAGGCCTGGTTGACACCTGTGTCGTGTCGTCGCTCTGCTGCCCGGGTCGGAGAATGGGCCTGAAGCTACCGCGGCGCCCACACACAGAGGAGGCTAGCGCTGCTGCTGCTGCTGCTCTCGGCCACGCTTCCGTTTCTTTCTTCTGGCCTGCCTGCCTGCCTGCCTGCCTGCGTCGCGTAGCAGGGCGAGCCTTCTCTCTTCTTTTCCCTCGATCGCAGACTCTTCTCGCCGGGCTGCATCGGGCCAGAGATAGATGCCGGCCGTACGGTACGGTCTGGCTCGTGTCTTGGCCGTCATCATAGCCCGCCTGCCTCGGTGCCTGTCTCCTCCTCTCACGCGCCGAGCACAGATGCAAGAGGGTGTGGACCGGGGGACATAGGTCACATAGCCCAGCCAGCAGAAGCGCTGGAGGAGGTCACGGTCCGGAACGTTTCGTGCTCTGGTTTAGCACAGGAGTCCGATCCCTCTGAATGAATACCGTGACAATGTTCAGCGTATCACACGGGACAAAATTACTGTTCTGACCCTTAAGGCAAACTAAATCCCGATTTGACCTCGTTCCGAAAAAAAATTCGTTTCTGACCTTTTTCGGTGACGCCAAGGTCCCTGGCGTCTGGGTTACGAAGCAGACGCCGGGGTCCCTGGCGTCTGGCCCCTGGCCCGCACTGCCCGCCTGTCCGTTGACCTGCTGACGTGGCAAAGGGGCCAGACGCCAGGGACCGTGGCGTCTGGCCCCGGTAAGTGGATAACCCCACCGGGAGAGTGTGTGGGTCCCACCCCACACACTTTCCCCAATCCAGCCCGAGCTTGAAGAAGAGCTGCTGCCTCCCCACTCTCTCTCACCCCTCAAGCTCCCCCCTCAAATCCTCTTCAAAAGGTACATCCCTTAGGTGGATCTTTCCATCACTTTGTTGCTCTTGTTAATCTCTCCCAAATCATCCAATTATTTTTTGTTAAGTCTTGTCCTTTTGGTTGTATTTTATACATGTTGGTGGAACCCTAGTTCATGTTTTCTCCCCCTTATGTTAGTGTGAATGGCTTGGTTAACTTTGATAATATAGTGCTATGCATGGTGTGTAGTAGGAATATATGTTTGTTGAGTAGAAAGATTGGGGGTTAGGGTTAGTTAGTGATTAGGGTTAACTTTGCTTAGTGTGTTAATTAGTGATTAGTGATACTTTTGTGGACATCGCCAATAATTTAGTGTTGATATGATTTGGATATAATAAGATGTATTTGGATAAACACCAATTCTCATTGAGGTCTTAAATGCATTCATGTAATTTTTAGATGGAGAGACTTGTTAATGTTCATTACATTGACAAGGAGGCATTCTTGAGTAACAATGCCGACACGGGTGAGGAACCATTGGTTTTTGATAGAAGCCCTAGCTATGAGGATGTTGTTGCAAAAGTGAGACAAGTCTTGAAGTGGATGGACACCAATATTGATGTTAAGTTAATAGGAAGGTATGATGTTGGAGTTGGAGCCAAATCTCGCTTGAAAAGTATGCCTATCACCTCGGATTTGCATTGGGATGTATACAAGGAAAAAGTATCCCAATCGGAAGACAAGTCACTTGAATTGTTTGCCACCACTGAATCTCCTCGGTTTACCTTTGATTTGAACCGGCATGTCTCTTCCCCAATGGATGACATGAGCGAGAGGACAATGGTGCCACTTGTTGAGCATAGGGTTGTGGTTGATGCCCCCAATGTTTATCCCCCACCATGTCCCCGTGTACCAACTATCAAAGCAAATGAGGTTGAGTTGTATGCCCCCAATGCTTCTAGCCAACCACCAACTAGCCAAGCAAATGAGGTTGAGTTGTATGCCCCCAATGCTTCTAGCCAACCACCAACTAGCCAAGCAAATGAAGTTGAGGTGATTGCTAGTGACGGAGTAATTCAAGAGGATGAAGATGCTTATGATGACGACGAAGAGCAAGAGGAAGGGTTTCATGGCAATGATGTTGCTGACTTGGATGTGTACATAGCGCAAAAGGACATGGATCGTGACTTGCCTTTTAGGCGTCAATATGCGTATGACTCGGATGACGAGGGTCCAGTTGAACAGTTGGACGAGGATGGATTCACAAAGGAGGAGAACCAAATCCACTTTGAGCTGACGGGCTTACAAAAAAGAACTCACTTATTTAAAGATCTCGGCCTTGCCCATAAAGCTGTTGTTGACGGTGGAATGAGAATGACGGCGATTGAGCCAACACCATGCCCGGATCCAGGAGAACCAAGGGTGGAGAATGAGGACGAGAATGCTTATTTGAAGAAAGGATTGAAGTTTCTGAGCTTGCCTATGCTGAAGTTTTGGTTGGCTGACTATGCCATTCGAAACCATAGGCCAATTTATGTTGAGCACTCCGACATGAAATTGCGTTACACCGTGGTGTGTGAGCAAAAGGAATGCACATGGAAGGTTCGTGCAAGAAAGCTTAAAGAAACCGAAGAATGGGTGTTAACAAGTTGTGATACCACTCATAGATGCAAACCGCCATCGAAACGACTTAGAAAGACACACCGTCAACTCACATCTGAGTATCTTGGATACAAATGGATGAAAGAGATAGCCTTTGATCCCACTGTGAAAGTGAGGTTTCTCATGCGGACGGTGAAAAAACAATTTGGTTATGAAGTCAAGTATGGGAAGGCATGGAAGGCAAAGGCAAATGCTATTAGGATGTTGTACGGTGGTTATGAAGAAGCATACAACCAGCTCCCAAGGTTGTTGGCCGCCATTGCACATAGGAACCCGGGCATGTTTCATGTGGTCGAGGATCACGAGGGAGTGTTCCACCGTGCCTTCTGGAGTTATGGACAATGTGTGGAGGCGTTTCAGCATTGTCGTCCGGTCTTGTCTATAGATGGCACGTTCTTGACCGGTAGATATAAGGGCACACTAATGGTAGCAATGGCGCACTCATCAAACGACAACGTGTTGCCATGTGCATTTGCTTTGGTGCCTTCCGAGCACCAAGACAACTGGGAGTGGTTCATGGGTCATGTTAGGCACAACGTGATTGGGGCTAGGGAGGTATGCATCATATCGGACCGACATCATGGCATACTCAAGGCAATGGACATTGTTATTCCAGGATTTCCAAAGCTTCACCACAGATGGTGCATGAGGCATTTCGTGGCCAACTTTTACCGGGCATGTAAGAGCAAGGAGCTCAGCAAAGACCTTACGCATGTATGTGTGGCCTTCACCACCCAAGGTTCCGATGCTCGGTACAAAAAACTCTTTGCAGCGGTGAACGAAGGGGGAAAAGACTTCTTAACTAGGAATTTAAGTGAGAAGCACAAGTGGGCACGCGCTCATGACGATGGTGGTTGGCGATATGGCGACATGACGAGCAATCTCGTAGAATGTTTCAACAATGTGTTGAAGGGTGCTCGTGCCTTGCCGGTGACTGCAATAGTGGAGTACACCTTCTTCAAGCTTAATGAGTACTTTCAGAGGCATTCTGAAGAGACTGCAAAATGGATAGGTGAAAAAAAGGATTATCCGGAAAAGGTTGATGAATGGTTGCAGTTACAAGCAAGCAAGTCTTCACGACAACAAGTTATCGTATTCGATAGACTTGAAATGATCTATCAAATTGATGAGCCAGGTGGCACAACACGAGATGGTAGACAATATGGTGGTGCTGCATTTGAGGTGAAACTGAAGACTCGGTGGTGCCAGTGCGAGAGGCCTAGTAAGTATCATTGGCCATGCTCGCATTTGATAACGGCGGCGAAGGCGAGAAACATACATGTTAATGATGGAAAAACCGTGAGGATGCAAGAGTTCCATGTGGAAGCTACTAGGTTGACATGGGCGCCAAGATTTCACCCTTTCTTGGACCAATCACAGTGGCCTGAGTACCATGGCCCTCATATTAGGCCAGACCCTCTTCTGAAGGTGGAGACGAAGGGTAGAAGGAGAACTAAGAGGTTCAGGGGTGATATGGATGACCTGGCTGGATACACTGGCATGAAACAATTTGGTAGCGGTCATTTCATGGAGGCTCCTGACATTATCAACTGTGGGGTGTGCGGTGAAGGGGGACACAATGAGCGGACATGCAAAAAAAAGAAAACCAAAAAAAGAAAAACAAGTCGTGGAGGCGGCACCGATGGTGAAAGAGGTGGAAGAGGTGACGGTGGTGGACACCCAGACAGGCCGTCTGGTGTGTCTGATGGACACCCAGACGCCAAGGTCCCTGGCGTCTGGTGTCCAAAAAGCATTCTTGTCTAATGGATAAGATTCGAGTGGATAAGATTTTGGGCCCACCTCTACCCCTCTCATCCATTCATCTCCACCTCTACCCCTCTCATTTCACTCATATCCACCCACTCTCACCTCTAGCCCTGCCAACGTCACTCCCTCGTCCAGCACCCTAACCCCCCCCCCCTCAGATCTCTCACAAATCGGTCCGGTTTCACCGTTGGATCTTCAGGATTTCGAGACTAGAAGGTAAATCAACTCCACCCCCATTTTTTGGTTGGTTTAATTTATCATACTTTTGTGAAAACCCTAGTTTGTTTTCCTCGTGGTTTAATGTATCATAGGTTAGCTACTAAGAGATTTGTGTGCTGTAGATGGCTAACGAAACTCAGTGGGTGCTTAGCCCTGTTGTTCATGTGCATGGCTTGTCTCCATGTATTGTGCAAGTTAGTCAAGTGGACCTCACTTTCGATTGGTTGAAGACTAAATTCATGTTGAAGCAAGGGTTGAAGGAAGAGGATTTTGTGTACTACGTCAGCAGGAGGAAGTCAGATGGCCCCGGGGAAAGAAAATTGGTTGACATAACTAATGATGACAAGATTCAAGAAATGCTGGAAGAATGGAAATGGAAAAGGGTTGTTGACTTGCATTGCTACAGGAAACCGAGTTATATGTGATGTTCATGTCGTTTCAACCATCGTGGTCATGAACTACTTATGTCATTCGAGACTATTTGTGTAATTTGAACTATGTTTGTAATTTGCTATGTCATTCGAGACATTGTATCGTAGACCATCGTGGTCATGAACTAAGTTTGTAATTTGAACTATGTTTGTCATTTGTCAACTATAGTGTTATGAAAAGACTATGCAATGCTTATGTATGTATGTTATTCGAAACTACAAGTGAAAAGACAAAACTACAAGTGAAAAAGCAAGTATTGTCTGCACCAGGACCAGACGCCAAGGACCCTGGCGTCTGGCTCCCCTGCTTTACCCTGTTTCTGGTGTCAGTAGACTGCCAGACGCCAAGGACCCTGGCGTTTGGTCGCCTGACTTACAGCCAGACGCCAAGGACCCTGGCGTCTGGTCCCCTGTCTTACAGCCAGACGCCAAGGACCCTGGCGTCTGGCTCCCTGTGCATATAGATGACTAAGTACAGATTTCATCATTCATGTCAAACATTCATATAAACATTCATATAAATGACTAAATCACAGGAAACAACAATTAACATAAATCACATCATTCATGTCAAACATTCATAGCAACTTCACGAATCCGGTACAACTTAATTCGAACGGCAACAAGTTCATGGAAAGAAACGACAACAAGTTCATGGAAAGAGACTACACCAGGTTCGTCGAAACAAACTAGAACAAGCTCATTGAAACAAACTACAACAAGCTCACTTCTTCCTTCCTCTCTTCACGATATCTGCAAGTGTATGCTCCTCCTCTTCGCTAGCCTCATGCTCCTCCTCTTCGCTAGCCTCCTCCGCCTCTGCATCAATGTTCGACTTATATCTTTGCATTCCCGCAGGCATAAATTGATGAGGATACTCCGGACTATGGAATTGAGTGTTCCATATCTTCTTTCTACCTTTCTGGCCCGGTGTCTTAGCTATTGCTTTGCCTTTTCTAGAGCGGGCATTGCCTTGTGTCGGTTGTGTAACCTGTGATGGTTGTGGAGCATCAACATCATACTCATGATCCTCTTGATGTGTTGCATCATACTCATGCTCATCATGATGTGTTGGCTCCTCTTGATGTGCTGGCTCCTCTTCATTGACCTCCTCCTCTATGTCCTCTTCGTTCTGGACATAACGCCGTTTATTAGCTCTGGCGGCGCGGCTACCTGGTGCATACACGTCACTGGACTGAGCACCATGGCAAGAAAGCATAGCTGCCATCTTATGGAACCGCTTCTTGAACTTCTACGACAACACAAAATATGCTATGATATGAGATGCAAATAACTAATCCGCGAAAAAAACTTTTATAATATATTGCGACTAACCTCCATCGTGCTCCTAAGAGTCCTCTCAGATAATGCACCACCAGGTGGATGACTCAGTGCAACATTGGCATCGTTGACGCACAGAAGCAACTCTCTGCCCTGCAATTCATGAGCACACCAAACTTATGTATTTGAAAGAAAGACAACATGATGCAAGTATGTTAGAATAGGTCAAACAGACTACCATTTCGTCATGCATCGGTGCGTAGTCAACATGAGCCCCTCTGGTGTCTCTCACAGCCGTGTTGAAGGTATGATAACCTTCTGCAGTCTCCGGGTCTTCAGACACCAACTCCGACCACTCCTCGTGAGTCCAACCTGGCTTCAGCTTTAACCGGTAACGATCCGCATACCACACTTGATACTTCTGATATGCTGACTGATTGTGAGGTCTATTCTCTGATTGCACTAACGTGTCTCTTTGATTCCAAATTTCTATCCACGCATGGTGTTTGTTTGCCCAATCCGATATATCCTGATTGTTCCTTCGATCGAACCTACAAATGATGCACGGGACAAAGCATTAGCAAACACTGACTTATTCAATGCTCTACTACATACTCAAGGCATGCTTGCTTACCGATGCAGAGATAGCATTTCCTCCTTGCTCTCCTCAATTGGAATACCTTGTCTTTTTCCAAATTGTCTTGCCACACGGTCTACAAAGTGCCACTCGACTGCGAAGAAGCATATCATTGGGCACCTCGCCCGCCAAAGATGGCTATCACGCGTGCACATCTCATTAAGATCAAAGTCACGATCTTCCACATAAGGCAACCAATGTACCTGCAAAACAAAGAGATACATTGTTAGCTACATACATAAGTTTCATTCTTGACTAAATTTTATCTCATCGAACTTCTCATAACCTGCTCAGCAGTCAAGGTGTCCAGCTCGTTCATATAGCACTTGTATCGCACATGCGAGCTTCCTGTGTACACTGTCACTTGTTCCCAATAGTAAGCAAGCGTAGGGCGCCGATATGGATCATCATCATGCAACCCGTCATGATTACCCCGTGGGTTTGCCATGAGGGGGTTCTTCAAATCGGGCCGTCCAACCGGGATCCGCTCCCACATCCACACGGATAGGCTCCAAACAAACCCAGACAATGAGGATGTACCTCCCTTCCTCCGACACGCCAAGTCAAGCTGCAATCAAACAAACATGTTAGATATGGAGGCGCATGACAAATGCAAAATAATTGGTTGCAAATATCTCTTACCTGACGATACAAGTATGCTAGTGCGGCCGAACCCCAGCTATACTGGGTATCCCAGTTATTAAGTGGCTCCAAGAACATCCAGAGGGCTGAGTTCCCGGTTGCATCTGAGAAGACTACCTTGGTTAGTACATACCAAAGATAGGCCCACGCGTACTGCTGCACAACCACGTCATTGGCATCCTGAGGGCACGGGTTGGTGTTTCCTCTGACCAGTTTTAGCCAAGAATGCCTCACTTTCGTTGTATCGGCCTTGCCTTCCTGAGGGCCCTCGGGCTGAACGCCAATTAAATCGGCAGTCCGTTCTCGCCAATTACCCACGCTGACACGACCGGTAACAGCTTGTCCATTGATAGGAAGGCCGCTTATCATAGCCATGTCCTGTAGGGTCATCGTCATCTCCCCACATGGAAGGTGGAAGGAGTGAGTCTCCGGCCTCCAACGATCCACAAGTGCGGTCAGCGCCGCGTGGTTCACCGGCGGAGCGCGTCGCTTAAACTGCAACACGAATGGGAGAAGACCCAATCTCCGAATGTAAGGCTCATACCGCGGGTCGTAATCAAAGTCATCAGCGGAATGACCCCTCATGCGCATAGCAATTACAACCTGCAAATAAACTGATGTTTTAATAATCAATACAAGAACACAAATGAGAAACAACGAAAATTGACCCAGTCTTGCTTCTTACCTGTCCATTTTCAATGGCACGAGCACGATGCTCCTTATCCCACTCATCGATTAATCCGTCATACCAAGGTCCATCACCATCCGCCATCCTACAAAAAAAATTCACAAACATCTATGAATACATGAACAATATCAAACAATTTCCTTCTCCAAGTTTATTCCATATGAAAACACCATTCTTCTCAAACATAACCACATCATTTCTTTCTTCTACATATGCACACATATCATCTAGAGTACCAAATTTCACCATCAAATATATTTCATTATCATCATCCGCCATTCTATTGAACAAATCATGTCACACACAATAAGAAAATTTCATCATCTCTTTTGCATAAATTTTTTTGCCAGCAATAGTATGCCAACAATAGGATTATCTACACATACACACATCATCTATCAAACCAAATATAGTATGCCAAAGTCTATTTTACATACACAAATCATATATTCATCACCCCTCTTAATTCAAAAAAAAATCCTATGGACAACATATACACAAAACCGAATTGATTTTACCTACATGTTCAACTACACATCATCTACTGCATACCTAATCATCTATCAACTACACAAAATTTTCTAAAAATAAGAAACCATCTACTCATCTAACATCACCTAGTGTTGAATAATGCATCCAACCAAAGAGGGGAAAACAAAAAAAAATTGGAGGGAATGGGGGAGAATACCTCAAAGAAGCTTGGGGGGGTCCGATCTGTGAGTTTGAGGGGTTGATGGAGTAGATCAAGGGGGGTGGTGGTGGGAGGGAGAGAAGGGGCGAAGAACAGAGCCCTCTGTTCGTCGTGCGCCGCCAGGAGAAAGATGGGGATGGGTGGGCTGGCCCGCGCGGTTATCCACTTACCGGGGCCAGACGCCAGGGACCCTGGCGTCTGGCCCCTTTGCCATGTCAGCAGGTCAACGGGCAGGCGGGCAGTGCAGGCCAGGGGCCAGACGCCAGGGACCGTGGCGTCTGCTTCGTAACCCAGACGCCAGGGACCTTGGCGTCACCGAAAAAGGTCAGAAACGAAATTTTTTTTGGAACGAGGTCAAATCGGGATTTAGTTTGCCTTAAGGGTCAGAACAGTAATTTTGTCCTATCACACGGTATCAGGCTGTATGTGTTCACCGCTAAAAAGAGGTTGTATTTTTTTATTAGTCAAACTTGTTTCTAAGAGTTCCTTCGTATTTTCACCAAAAAGAGAGTCCCTTCTCAATAATAAATTAAAATTTGTTTCTATAATTACTGAGGGTTTGTTTGGTTCATGACTAACTTTGTCATGGCGGAACTTAGGCAAAGTGTGGCTGCTACAAAAGATGTGGCTAACAAAATCGCCACTACAAGTGGCAAGATTTGACACAAAATTAAGGGGCTGTTTGGATTGTGACTATCTTTGCCATATATTGCCACATTGTTTTAGCCATATTTGCCTTACTTGAGTTGATCAAATTGTTAGCCACATTTTGGCTTGACTAAGTGAATCTTGTCATGCATTTTGTGTCTATGACATGTGAGGTTTACTGCTCATAATTATTTTTTGTTTTAGGTGTGTTTAGAACCAAACAACACCTAACGTGGTCAAACTTGTCTAAATTGAGGCGGGGTAAAGTGTGGCTGGGAACCAAACAACCCCTAAGCCTATGATATATCACTAGTAGAAAACAGGGCATTTATCCCGGTTGGTGAGGGCCTTTTGTCCCGGTTCTTGAACCGGGACTAAAGAGTCGTTACTAATGCCTCCCTCCTTTAGTCCCGGTTCTAACACGAACCGGGACAGATGGGCCTCCACGTGGCCGGTGCGTCGAGCCCATGCAGGAGGGCCTTTGGTCCCGGTTGGTGGCACCGCCACCAACCGGGACCAAAAGGCATCCACGCGTCAGCATTTCAGTGGCTGGGGTTTATGTTTTTTTAGGAGGGGGGTGGGGGTTTTGGGGGGTTAATTTAGGTGTTTCATATATTGTGTTAGCTAGCTAATTAATAGAGAGAAGTGTCCTCTTTTATGTCCGTGCTTGGTCGACGCTACGTACTATACATAGAGAGGCCCTCGGCACGCTAGCTAGTAAAAAATGAAGGGAACCATTAAGTACATAAGTTCGCCATGCATACCGAGAGAAGTGATCGATCGACCTCTCCTTCTCCGAGAGATTGGTCGAACAACAAGTTTTCGTATTATCTATCCGACACTACTGGCTACATACATATACAATATGTAAGATCTCTTACAATCCGCTAGCAATTGAAATCAACTTCCACATGGTATTCTCCGGCTTTATTGATGACGTGGTCAAGAAAGAATCCCGCCAATTCCTCTTGAATTGCTTTAATGCGATCTTGTTCTAGGAGTTCATTCCGCATCCGCCACGTCTAATTTGAAGAAGGGGGTTAATTAATACATATATATGAATGGAACTCAACAGAAATGATGGTGTAATAAAATGAAATTGTGAATATTATTGCTTACGCACTTCATATTGTCTTTTAGAGTAGCACCGCTTATTTTTCAAAGTCGCGTTGTAGATGAACTCGCACACGTAGTATCCACAGAAATTATTCCCTTGTTCCTGCCACAAGCACTTTACGAGAAACAGAGGTCAATCAAACTGATAATGAAGCATTATAAATGGCATTGATGAAAGTATAGCTATAAAATCAACGGGAGATGCGCGCAACTAGCTAGCCAGTAGTACTTACTTTCGGGTATGTATATCGCAGCTCCTTCGGCAGTCCCGGAGGTTCTGTGGTGAACTGTTTCCAAACCCTGCAAGACAAAGAAAATAATTATTATTACTTGAGATATCAGGAAATGAACAAAAAATTGCCGATATGGTGCGATAATGATCGATTGAACTTACTTGTTGAGCATTTTAGTCATGTCCGCATAGGTTTCGGGATCTTTTCGTCTCGAGTCTAAGACGGTTACTAGTCCCCGCTGAAGCTTAATCTCCAGAAGAACATAGTGGAAGCTGCGCACGCATGCATAACTCATCAATTACATTACTATAACCTCGCTCGAGTAATAAGGGAAACCGAATATGCACACGACAGTAACACTCACTCGAAGTTGTAAGGAAAGAGTATGGTATCTTTGTTTTGATTTTTGATCAACGATTGTAGCAAGTTGGCCTCGGCCTCTTCGGCGTGCTTTTTAACCTGAATTTCATCTATGTATTTGTGTTAATGAACCCAATATCATATATTTCTTGTTTTCTGCACTCGACGATCTTCAATCTGCATAATATAGTGAGGATAATTAATTATAAATACATGCAATGAAAGAGCTGAGCTATATATAGAGAGAGACTTAATGACAGAAATAGTACTTACAGACAGTAGCAAAAGACCGTTAATTTATCGAGGGCCTTTTGATTGAACAACTCGAAGAAGTCCTCAAATGGAACAAGCAACATATCAGTTCCAACGAGGTCGTGCTCCTCTTTAATGTTCAAATACAAAGTATTCGTTCCCCCAGACTCTCTGCAGGTTTTCATGTACCAATTATAGAATCTTCGCATCATCGTTGTTGGAGATTTTTCATCTTTGACGAGAGGCTTCCCGTACTCGTATCTGTGTTCGTCCACCTCCATGAAATCAGGAAGTTGATCGTCAGGCAGGTAATCTGCAAGATTGCCATAACCGGCCACCGTCCCCGGAGCATTAGCGACGATGTCGCCGCTAGACACATTGAGCGGGGGGCACGATTGATTTGCTTGTTCGCCGAGCTGGGCAATTTTTTTCGCAGCTGCTCGTTCTTTTGACCTTTGATGTCTGACAGTACTTCCCGAACGATCCGCTTCGAGATATGTTTGTTCAGTAATGCGCTCATAGTTGGTTCTCGGAGGAGACTTTGGTGGTTTCCTCATGGCATCGATAGTCCACTTTGCTTTCACCGGATCTACCTTCTCCTCCGGAGGTGGATGTCTCTTTGCTTTCAACCCTTCAAAGAAGTCATCCACCTCGGCCCGCACGATCTTCGCATTTTCCTCCTTGGTCCTCTCGTACGGTTACTTCTCTAGAGGCTTGAGAGAAGGACCGTATCTGTATTGCCTCCCGCCTCTGCTGGCTGTACTGCTAGACGTCGGAGCAGACGGAGCGGCTGCGGCGTCTGTCTTCTTTCGTGCTTGCTTACGAGGCGGAGGAGACGGACTACGACGCGCCGGAGCAGCCGGGGCGGCGGCGGAGAAGGAGGAGGCTGCTGGCTGCTCGGGCGCGCCGGCGCAGGCTGAGAAGGAGGCGGAGTGCCGCCACGCGCCGGAGAAGGAGGCTCAGTGCCCTGATCGTCACTCGTCGGCATTTTTTTTCTTTCAGAAAGAAGATAAGAACAAGAGGCTCACCACGGTGGTGCCGGCGATGAGCGCGGGTGATCGACGGCGGTGAAGACGGGGACGGGGCGTGACGGACCGCTAAACCTAGACAAATATTGAGGAAAATGAAGCTTGGAGGTCGAGCTTGGAGAGGAGAAAGCTTAAGTAGTGTGGCTCGGGCGTTCCATCGAACACCTTGTGTGCATAGGAGGTGAGCTAGAGCACCACCAAGCCCTCTCCCCCTCGGCGGCCAGAAAAAACAGAGCAGTGTGCTCTGCTCTTACGCGAGGGGGTATATATAGGCACCTCATTGGTCCCGGTTGGTGGCATGAACCGGGACTAAAGGGTAGCCTTTGGTTCCGGTTCAAGCCACCAACCGGGACCAATGGTGGTGGGCCAGGAGCGAGGCCCATTGGTCCCGGTTCGTTCCACCAACCGGGACCAAAAGGTCCAGACGAACCGGGACCAATGGCCCACGTGGCCCGGCCGGCCCCCGGGGCTCACGAACCGGGTCCAATGCCCCCATGGGTCCCGGTTTTGGACTGAACCGGGACTAATGGGCTGACCCGGCCTGGACTTTTGCCCCCTTTTCTACTAGTGTATGGACCATGCAGATAGAAAAGTATGGCAAACCACAAGCATGATAACGAACAAAATCACACGCCTAAAATGCTGTGGCACGAATAAGGTTAGATTAGGCAACATTGGGCCGCAAACCAAATAGGCTTTAATTTACCACAGGTGCCAAGTGATATGAGACTGACAAAAAAGGGTTCTAAATGTACTTAGTTTTTTAGTAAAAGAGGGTTTTCCTCCGATTTTCATTAGAGAAACCAAGCCAAAGGTTCAGAACTGGAGTAGAAGTCTGTTACATGCCAACTAGCAACCAACATAACTAGAAGAAAAGTCTAGCCACCATCAGCAACTATCCTCTCCCTACACAGGTTCTAAATGTACTACCACTGCCTTTCCGAGAGCGTCTACGTTTTGGTTTGTTGTGAGGTCATAGCTCCCACCACTACGTCGTCGCTTTTATTATTTTTTCTAGAGTATGCACGAGTGTGTATATCATATATTAGAGAAGAAAAGGGTGCAGAAACCTTCCACAGGGTTTACAAACTATTTACAAGGCACATCGGCCTCCACTTCCACACACGCTCCACATCCATGCGGCTTCTATTATCATCCTCACCTTCTGGTGGATTTGGAAATATTGCAATGGCTGCATTTTCAATGGCGACAGGCCATTCGTGCTACGTCTCGCTGACATCATCAAACATGATGCTCGTGTGTGGGATCACGCTGGAGCCACGGGGCTAGGATAATTAATCCCAGAGACGAAATATTTGCTTTTTTGGGGTAGTGCATCCCCTTTTCATATGCACTATTGGCATTTCCACTCACGTTGGCCCTCGTGTGACGCCCTTCTGTACGTGCTACAATATATTTCCTCTATCAATGCAGTGATAGGCTATCCTTTTGCATATTCATAGAAAAAAATGCTTGCTACGAGGCGCCATGGCTATTTATCACTTACTGCGAGATAGACAACAAGTGGTTTCATGCACGTGCAGCTAGCACAATTCTTTTTTTTCACGGTGGTTTTTTTGTGGTTTGGCGTGCTTTTGTTTCGGTTTTCCTTTTTTCTTGTTTGGTGTTTTTTGGTTTTGGTATTACTTCCTTTTCTTTTTTCTTCTATACAGTTCTTCACTGGTTTTCTTCAGTTGTTTTGGCCTTTCCTTTTTTTAATCTTATTTTCCAACAAATGATGAGTTTCTTCAATCAATGCTGGACATTTTTTGTATATACTCACAACCTTTTTTATACACACTGAACACTTTTTAGGTACATGTTTGGAATATTTTTTGAATATCTGTTAAACAAATTCCAAATAAATGTGTTTCTTAAATTCACCAAAGCACTAGATATGGACAGGGGTGCGTGGAAGCTTGCTATCCAAGTGCCAGAGCCATGACTTGGTTGCGAGATTTTATGGGTTTCACCGCTAGCCTACCCCAACTTGTTTGGGACTAAAAGCTTTGTTGTTGTTCTTGTATATTTTTTAAAATGTCCTAAGCATTATTTTAAATGCGTCAACATTTTCTAAATGTCACGTATAATTTTTTGAATGGTATGAAACTTGTTTTTTGAATTACGAGATTTTTTGCACATATTGCCATTTGAAAAAAAAATGTCACAAACAATTCTTGAAACACATGAACGCTTATTAAATGTCACGTACAATTATTTTGAATGGTGCAACCATTTATTTTAAAAGCCGAGCGAACATTTCTGAAATGGGCGATCATACAAAATCAACTATATTATTTTTTGTATTTTTTAAATTGTTAAAAAAAAATAAGGTGCACCATGTCAGCAAGACGAGCCACATGGTTAGCCGAGCTACGTTATCGCATAAACGAGACATAATCGTGCCCCCCGCAAGACACGGGAAGGAGGGAGCTCCTATTCAGCGCTGCGGGCAGTCGAATGGGAAGTATAGCGGGCCAGCCTAGCAAAGAGAAAAACCGAAGAAAAAAAATACGAACCAACACAGCCTAGCGTCATAACCAATTGAACGATCAAACAAGCTTGTTCCGTATAAGGAAAGAACATTATTTGACACTTCTCCTAGTACAACACTAAACAACTTATTATTTACTCAGTATCAATTATTAGAAACGAAATACACAAAAGACCATGAATTGTGGAAAAACTTCAAAACTTTGAAATGGTTTGTCAAAAAAGTAAAAAAGGTTGTCGATTTTGAAAAAAAAAACATTTTGAAAAATAATTCATAGATTTTGGAATAAGTTCATGGAACTTTGAAAAATATATCACGATTTGTAAGCTCAATTTATTTAGAAACATTCATCAATTATTTCAAAAAAAAAATTTGAATTTGAAAAAAGTGCATCTATTTTAAAGTTCTCACTTATTTTGAAACAATTTCATCAAATTTTAACGAAAATTCATCGAATTTGGAAAAAGTTCATCGAGTCCAAAAAAAAGTTCATCAAATCTGAAAAAAAAAGTTCAACAAATTTGAACAACAATTAACAAATATGAAAAAGTTCATTGATTTTTTAAAAAAGGTTCATTAAAATTTGAGAAAGGATCATCATTTTTTGAAGAAGAATTTCGTGATTTGAAAAATAAATAGGATAAAAATGTAAATAAAATAAAAAAAAGATAAATGAAAAATGGTGCAGGAAAATCGAAAGGAAGAAAACTGGTTGGGAAGCTTCCTAAAACAGGGGTTTCCGCGAATTTGAAGAAAGTATAATTGGGTAAAATGAAGTAATTATCACAAGTGATGAAGTAGGCCTAATAGTTAGTGTGTTTTCCCTCCGATGGAAGAAGTCTCGAGTTCAAATTCAGCTCTCGTACACCTTTGGAATAGGTCGGCCCATGCAGCATCGATAGAAGGGTAGGGGTGTTCACCCGTTTGCGCCGATGCCTGTAACGGGCGCAATGCGCGTCGTATACGAAATGCCCAGGATGGACTCGGGTATAGCAACGTGGTAGTGGACCGACCCATTAGTTTCTATGAACGTTAGTTTTGTTCGTTTGGGTCATTTATTTCTTCTTTTTTCTATTTTTTGCTTTTCATTGCAGATGAAAATTTTAAATGTAGACATTTCGAAAATTATTTCACTCAAATTTTAAGAACATTGCATGCGCTGATGCCTTAACGGGCGCTACGAGCGCCATATAGGAAATGCCCAGGGAGGACTCGGCTCTAGCGGCGTGGTAGTAGAACACCCCATTAGTTTCTATGAACGTTAGTTTTGTTTGTTCGGGTCGTTCTTTCTTTTTTCTCGTTCTGCATTTTGTTTACAGATAAAATTATTTTAAATGTGCACATTTCAAAAATGTTTTCACTTAAATTTTAAAAAACATAGCATATATGATTTTTTTACCGCCACATAGTTTTTTTGTTTGCATAATTAGAATTTTCATATCATTAAAAATAATGTCCTAACACTTCCAAAATGTACACGGATCCCAAAAATTGTACACAGCATTATAAAAAAGTGTATATAAATTTTGTTTCGGTTTCATAATTTCCAAATATTTGAGACCATTTAAAAAAATGTTCGTGATATTTAGAAAATGTTTATATGTGTCAAAAAATATTAGTACAACGTAAAAAATGTTGTCATAATATTTAAGAAAGTTTTCGTTTAATAAAAAAAATGAACGTGCATTTGAAAAAAAATGTTTTACGTGTGTTTCAAAAGATATTTATAGACACGTTGTAAAAAATGGTCAACATGTATCAAAATTAAGTCACACGTGAATATAGAAAATACACGACATGTATTAAATAATGTTCACAAATGTTTCTGAGGTCGGCCCGAACCAGTCAATAGAAACTGTCCAAAACCGCTTCAAAAAGCAAAAGTATTAGGCCAACCCGCTTTCCTCACCCCACAGGCAAGATGGAGCTAGATCTCACAATAAGTCGGACATTGCGCCCGCCCTATTTGGCAGTTGCTGATATGTATCGCTTTTAGTAATGCCTGCGACGCTTCACTCATGTCTACCAAATGTTGGGCTGGCCGACAAGCTTCATACAGCTGGGCGGCTAGTTCTAGGAAACAAATGCTCAATCGGCTATGTGTTCTTAAATACCTAAACAAGACATTGGTATTATTTTGGTCAATTTTACATTATTTTATAAGTATCATGAATTTGAAGAATGTTTGCTAATTTAAAATATCATTTTCTAAATCAGAAAAAGTTTGAAGCTTAGAAAAGGTTCACAATATTGAAATATCTTTGCAAATTCAAAAAAAGTTCATGAATTGAATTTTCTTCAAAATTTGAAATTTGGGCGCGAATTTGGAAAAGTTTGTGTATCCAAAAAAATCATGAATTTGCATAAAGGCTCATGAAAATTAGAATAGTTTTATGAATCTTAAAATTGTTCAAGATTTTCAAAACAATTCACAAATTTGAAAATGTATGTTTAAATTTGAAAAATAAAAGAAGGGTAAACAAAAAATCACCAAAAAGCAAAAAAAAGGGGCCGGTCGGAAGCTTCTAGAAGGTTCACAAAACTGTTTGGAAGCTTCTAGAAGCTTCATAAATCTGGTTTGAAAAAATAGAACTAGGTACAGCCTGCGAGTGTTGCCTCTAGGCCACAGCCCGCGTCCTCTACATAACATTTGGAGTACTTTGCTTGTATCCAAAATGAACTGTCCACTTTAGTCGGCCGCAACTCAAAAGGCTTTGTTTGTTTCTGCTTTAGGCAACAAATTCTAGTAGAAAAAAAATTCACAAGCTGAAGCTATTTGGAATCAGCTTTGCCAATAAAGCGAATCCATAGATGATTCAAATTCAATCAAACTTGAAACTAACAGGGCCAAATTATTGTCCACCTTTCAAGTTATATACACATTGGTATACGTGTGTTTTTAGAGGGGAGCTCCAGGAGGGGGCATTGTTGAAAAAATGCTCTAGAGGCAATAATATTGTATTATTATATTTTTCATATTCATAGTTAAGTATTTATGTTTCATGTTATAACTCCTATGACCCTGGAATATGCGATTCAGTGGATAACGCATATGCATGTGTGAAATGATAAACGGATAAAATAAAGGTTCCTAGTCTCGCGTCTAAGTCTAGCTTAAGTGTTGTTGGTGATCATATTTTTCGGATCTTAGGATATCGTTAAGTGTAACTATAGTCCTAAAACAACATTGAGATTATGACGTTGGAAGAACAATCATATCGAATCGACCCAAACTTGTTTAATGAATTAAATAATATCATTTGTAATCCATTGTAATAACACAGATGGTTAACATGTGAATTTGCTCCTTAGATCATGAGAGTATCGTGGTCACTTCTTACTGTACAATAAGCTTTGGGGTTGCTCGAACGTCATCTGTAACAAAGTGATCATAACGAACATTTACAGGTTCATCAGAAAGTTTGACAAGTAACCGGATAGCTCAAGAGTGAAATTTGCTTCTCCGACGATGGAGAGATATTTTTAGGGCCCTCTCGGTGTGACGACATTAATCATCGTCTGGCCAGACACAAGTAACTTCGTCACGAGGATGCCGAAACACAATAACGAGAAAGAAGAAAACCAAAAACAAGGATTTCAGTATAGTGAGCATGATGATAACTCAGAAGGAAACTGATGCATGTCGGGTTTTGTGAAGTATCGCGAAGTAACAGGAACATCACATGATAACCAAAGGTTCACTCGAATATCATTCATGTGCTCACATGGATCGATATGGACGTCAACTGTCCCATTGTCGGTCATTGGACGAACGATTTTGTTCATATCTATGAGTTACTGAACCTACGGGATCACAAGTTTAAGTCAATCACGATTTGTTGAGTGTTAATAGGATGGGAGTGATGAGAATATATTTGTGGAATTGTTTGCTCGTTGATGTTCATAGTCGGACCCTAGTGACAAGCATTAAGCATAGCAAAGTCATAGCAACATCAATCTCAGAACATAGTGGATACTAGGGATCAAACCCTGACAAAACTAACTTAATTACATGGTAAATCTCATCCAACCCATCACCGTCCAGCAAGCCTACGATGGAATTACTCACGCACGACGGTGAGCATCATGGAATAGGTGATGGAGGATGGTTGATGATGATGACGGCGACAGATTCCCCTCCCCGGGGCCCCGAACGGACTCCAGATCAGCCCTCCCGAGAGGTTTTAGGGCTTGGCGGCAGCTCCATATCGTAGAACGCGACGAATCCTTCTTCTCTTATTTTTTTCTCCGCGAAAGCAAATATATGGAGTTGGAGTTGAGGTCGGTGGACGTCCAGGGGGCCCACAAGGCATGGGGGCGCCCTAGGGGAGGGGACGTGCCCCCCACCCTCGTGACCAGGGTGTGGGCCCCTGACGCTAATTCTTTCGCCAATATTTTTTATTAATTTTGAAAAGTTGCTCCGTGGATTTGCAGGTCATTCCGAGAACTTTTATTTCTACACAAAAATAACACCATGGCAGTTCTGCTGAAAACAGCGTCAGTCCGGGTTAGTTCCATTCAAACCATGCAAGTTAGAGTCCAAAACAAGGGCAAAACTGTTCGGAAAAGTAGATACGACGGAGACGTATCAGCCACCCTCGTGGCCGCCTCGACTGCTTCTTGACGTCTACTCCAAGTTTCCTGGATTGCGTTTGTTCCAAAAAGATCGCTCCCGAAGGTTTCATTCCGTTTGGACTCTATTTGATATTCCTTTTCTGCGAAATACTGAAATAGGCAAAAAAACAGCAATTCGGGTTGGGCCTCCGGTTAGTAGGTTAGTCCCAAAAATGATATAGAAGTGTAAAGTAAAGTCCATAAACATCCAAAACAGGTAATATAATAGCATGGAACAATCAAAAATTATAGATACGTTGGAGACGTATCATGAGCATGAAGATAACTCAGGAGGAACTGATGCATGCCGGGTTTTGTGAAGTATCGTGAAGCAACATGAACATCACATGATAACCAAAGGTTCACTCAAATATCATTCATGTGCTCATAGGGATCTATATGGACGTCAACTGTCCCATTGTTGGTCATTGGGCGAACGATTTTGTTCATATCTATTAGTTACCGAACCTACGGGATCACAAGTTTAAGGCAATCACGATTTGTTGAGTGATAGTAGGATGGGAGTGATGAGAATATATTTGTGGAATTGTTTCATTCATATTCAGAATAGTTTCGAGAGGATCCGAAAGCGTTTCGAGGTCACCGAAAGGGTTTTGGAGATTATCGGGTAATACCGCGTATTACTGATAAATATATATAGGTAGAAAAAATTATTTCCGGGATGTTAAATTATATACAAAAGGGTCTGAAAATATTTGAAGTACTTTTATATTTAAATTAATATCAATGGGCCTTAAAGGCCAAGTGGTGGAAGGATAATTGGGCCACAAGGGCTCAATAGGGGAGGCACAACCCCTTAGCCTTCTTGGAGGCCAAGGGGAGGCCGAATTGGAGTGGAAATCCACCTCCTTGGCCGGCCTAACGGGGGAGGATTCCTTCCCCCCTTGTGGCGCCCCTCTCCTCTCCTCCAACCTATATACTAGAGGTTTTGGGCACTTTTAGATACACAAGTTTTGGAGCCTCCTTTAGTACTTCTAGTTCTAGTTCTAGCTGGTCGTAGTTGACTAATTAGAGCTAGGATAATCCTCTTGTCCACATAATTAGAAGTCATGTGTGGTTCTAATCCCCTCCATCTCATTCTTCGTCGATGATTAGCTCTGGACGGCGAAGCGCTGTCGGATCGTGAAGGCTGCACGCTTGCAACCAAGTAGATAGGCCGTGCTTTCGGTCTTTGATTAGAGGGACTGTTCGTAGGCGGTATGAGGAATCATTCATCAACGGTTCAATGGACTCGGCGTGTGTGTGAGAAAACAGTCAACCTGTTAAAAGCATCCTAATCGAGTGTTGGAACCTCCCCTAGCGACCCGCACCCCGCGCTAGGGTTCCTCCCCGCCGCCGCTGGCCTCCCTCGCCCCTTCCCGCCTGCGCCGGCCGCCTCGCGCGCGCCCCCCGGCCCCCCTGCCACTCCCCCTCCTCCTCCCCTGGCGCTCCTGCCACCCCCCGAGGCGGCGGAGCGCCCCCTGCCCTCCCCCCGTCTCGGTCCTCCTCCTCCCTCTTCCCCCTTCGCCACCGCC
>NC_041385.1:818573503-818633903 GCF_002162155.2 Triticum dicoccoides
GTGTCCGGGTGGCGCCGCCGGCGGCGGACGTCCCTTCCCCGCGCGCCGGGAGGGAGAGTCGGGGCTCCCTCCTCCCCGGCGGCGGTGCTGCTCGGCTGGCGGCGGCGTCCCGCGGGCCTCGGGTGCCCTCGACGCGGCGGCGTGGCCGTTGGCTGCGGGGCAGCACGGTGGGCGGCTGGCCGGCGGCGCCCGCGCGCTCGGCCCATATCTGGGCCCTTTCAGGCCCCATCTGGACTGGGGCGGGCCTGAGGTCCGGTGCACGATGGCGTGGCTCCCTGGTGGTGGGACGAGGGGGTCGTGGCTGCGGTGGTGGTGGCTCCGGCAGCCGGCGTGCTGTAGCGTGACTGCAGGGACTGTCCGGACCCGTTGGGGTCCGGCCGGGCCGGTGGTGGCCCGGCAAGTCCCTGTTGCCATGTCCGGTCGGCTCCGCGCGACGGTGGAGGTTGTTCCCTCCTGTCGGCTGCGGTGCGGTTGCCTTCGAGCCCGATGTCTTCTCGTCCTACCTCCAGGTCTCGTGTTGGTGGCCTCAGTGAAACGGTGAAGATGGTGCGATATCCGTGGTGGCACAGGCTGGTGGGAGGCATGTTGGGCGATGCGCTTCCGATTGTCTTGGGTGGCGGTGGCCATTTCGGGGCGGGAGAAATCTCTGGCGGCTCGTTCGCCACCGGCGCGGCTGCGCCCGTGGGCGTTGCCGGACCCTCCTGAGGGGCGTCGGTGATACCCCCTTCCCCACTGCCACCCGCGTACCGGGGGAAACCCTAGGACTTGTCCGGACAGCAGCGGCGTCGTCGTCGCATTTCTTCCAGAAGATGTTGCTTGGTGCGCGAGGCTTCAGAGTGCTTGGCGGGCGGTGGTTCTTCTCCGGTGGGTGCAGCGGGTGTCGGTCATCTTTGCTTAGTTGAGCTGCCAGCGTCGGCATTTGTTTCTTTTTTCTTTCTCTCCCTTTTTTTTTTTGGGCTTGTTTGTGCTGCGGCCCCAGCTAGCTGGTTGTATCGGTTGGACGTTGCTTTATAATCTAAAGCGGGGGAACCCTTTTTCGTAAAAACGGTTCAATGGACTTCAAGTACGATCTACACCGACACATTCTTCTTTCGCTGAAACTTGATGACGGTAACGATCGTGGTCCCAACCCGTTATGCATCTTCATATTTATCTTGAATGACCATAGGTGCGATTTTTTTGTGTTTTTAATACGTTTCTCAACAAGCACCTACTCCCTCCGTTCCGATTTACTCGTCATGGTGAACTAAAACCACGACGAGTAAATCGAAATGGAGGGTGTATATGACACTCTGCACGTCAAATTGAACAAGAAACACAAGGGCAATTGTCTTTGCCGGCGCAATCACCTGTTGCAGCGCGTCGCTGCCTTTTTGCACTTGCCTTTTGTAATGTATGGTTTTCCTGTAATGACCTACCACTATAGGGACAAGTAGCGACTCAGGTTACCGTAGCACCATTTTATCTGGTTGGTTTAAACAAATACTTTTTACATTATGAATAATTTCTAAAATCATGATTTTTTTTAAACACATGACCATAATTTAAAAAATACCAACATTTTTTAGAAAAACACAAACAATTTTTGAAACCGCGCTTAATTTTTGTAACACAAACATTTTGAAAAGGCACTTTTATTTGAAAACAGGAATAGTTTAGAAACTACCAACATTTTTTGAAATTCATCAACATTTTCTGAAAAAATCTTACATTTTGTCAAATAGTGAAAAAATAACTAAAATGGAATTTTAGGAAGCTTCCTAGGACAACCGCCCAACCAAGCAGCTCCCGCGCGCCAGGCCACTGGCCGCGCTTCGTGGGGCCTGCCAGGAGAACCGCGTGGCACCTCAATGCCACCGCTGGAGGGAGCAAATATTTTTCCCGTGCGGGAGCGGCCGAAGGGCCGCTTTCCCCATTCCACTCTCCTTCCGCGGAGTGCGACGACAGGGGGAGGAAATCCCTAGGGTTCCGGCGAGAGTCCGCGGGGAGAGGGGGGGACAGAAGAAGGAGGCGGCTGCCGGTGGCGTGCGGGGGGCGGCGAACGACGGCGAGGCGCAGCTGAAGGTTAGATCCCCTGAGCAATGTCTCCCGCGCGCCAAATCCACCCCGCGCCGCAATTTTCAGCGCTTTTGCTGAAATTTCCGAGATGATTTTGAGGCGCCGCAGCGCGCGCACACTATTTTGCAGGCCGCATAGTCAAGGGGGAGGGGGTCGCTAGTACAACCGCTCTCGCCCGACCACTAGTTGCGTGGGGAGGGGAGGAAAAGGCGAGACACGACGGGCGGGGAGCGGAGGTCGCCGGACCAATTCCCTGCAGCACTAATTTGTCAGGTACCACTCCGATCGCAGGACTCGTCAGTGGAGTAGCAATCTGCTCTCCTCGTTGTCTACTGGCTTGTAGGAGTACTCACGAACTCTTGCTAACTGAAGAAAACCTGACGAAACTGAAGACAGCTTCAGCAGCTGTTAACTGACAGTAATCAATCAATCAATCAACTAGTAGTTTTGTGTCTAGACCAAACTTCTACCCGGGCGCTTGAGTGCCTCGTGTGAATGATGATGCAAACCAGAAAATCTTTTCCTGCATAGCTACAGACAACAGCATGGTAACCATCCTCTGAACTGTATCCCTCCTAGAAATGTGTCAGGTCAGCGGCACACAAGTTTACATTGTCATTGGTTGCTTTGTGTGGAGAGGGCGTCGATGGCAAGACGCCTGGCAAAAAATGCAGACCTTATTCGGGACTTTGACTGATCAGATATTCCTCCACAGGCGTTGATTGCCATCCTTTGAGTTGCTACTCTGCCCAGACGCCTGGCAAGTTCTCAATAGTCTGTTTGGCGCGATTTAGGCAATATTTTCAACTCACGAAACTCTATTTAGGTAACAACTTCATATCAGATATCACACAGATGTAGGCAAAATGTGTCCCATATCTAGAGAAACAATCACACGCAGCAAGCCTCTCCAATACTATCTTCAATGTGTTAGTCTGATATCATACAAGCTCTTTTATCATGGGCAATATCATGTTGCCAATGCCAGATGTAGACAAAATACAATGAAATAAAATTCAGAGGATATGATGTAGTAGTAGTCAACAATTTGTTTCATATCATGTTGCCTTTTTCAACTACAACTGGAGCAACATGTTTTTTGGTTCTGTCCCTTTTTTTCCAACAAAGTAATATCAAGGTTTTGCCCATTTTTTATTTCTTGCCCAAACTACCATTTTTTTAATGATGAACAAGTAGGCAACACCTGTATATGTAATCCATCAAGGAGCTCATTTAGCGATCACCATCGCATGTATACTCATCAAGGAGCTCATTCAGGTCAAGGCCAACCATCTTGGGAAAAACAAGAGAAAGGAATTCAGCATTACTGTTTGCAGGAAACAAACAAACACACATAGGGAAACCAGACTACCGGGAACACAAGGGTGGGGGGCAATCATGTATTTAGGTCTTGCCTAACCAGCAAGACCAAAGCCATTTTCACACACTTCATAAAACTCACAAACAGAATAATTTGCCCACCACCTCACACAAAAGGGGAGCGACTTTATTCTGTACAAAAATGCAATTTTACTTCCCATCATAAAACTACAAAAAAGACTCCAAGACTACCACAGAAGCAACTATATATGTAACATCTGATCCAAAATCATTCTGGAGACAAAAGACTAGAAACATATTTTCCCGAGAAGAACAGTTTTCGCGATACGGCAACTTTTCTCTTCTTCTTTTTTTGCATTTTTTTGTATTGTGATCTATGTGGATTTTTTTCTCCTAGGTTCTTTTTCCTCTGCACACCACCGTGAAACTATTTCTTTTGCCGATTTTTCGGTAGGCACCAGGTGCAAAACAGTGAGTAAGAGGTAGTTTCCGGCACAAGCTTTTTTCCACATAAGGATCAAAACAGTAGTACATCGTAAGGCAAAGAAGAGGCATGTATATAACATAGCTAACTGGCGGTATCTTGATTTCCTGTAGTGTGAAAATCTGTACCCAAGTTTTAAGACAGCAACAGGAGGGAGGAAATACCCATTTGCCTGCTTTTCCTTGTTTATCAATTTTTCCTGTGCACCTTTGTTGCCCGCTTTGTTGTTCTTGTTTGCCTGCCTAGGGCCGAAGTTTCTCCTCCCTGTTCCTGCTGTGCGGTGGCGGCTGGGAGGAGAGGGAGCACGTGCCACCACTGCGCCAGGCCTCCCAGGCCACCCTGGCGCAGTGGGGGAGAGAGAAAATAGATGGCAAAATATGCTATTGTTTGCCTGCCTAGGGCTGGGGATCAGCAGGTGGTTTGGTTTGGCGTGAGCTAATGGGGAACAGGGTCGCGAGGGGTCAAAACTTCCGTTTCTTGCTAGGAGGGGGGAGGGGGGGGGGGCACATGTGCTCTTGCCTAAAAAGGGAGGCCGCTGTATAACTCTAGGGAGCAATCAGCGTCCAATATATTTTTCTCCGCAAAGAAAAACGCTAGTTCGGGAAGCATCTTGTATGCAGCGGCGGCTGCCTGCTCGTCCGAGGTGTGGGCCAGCTGTGTGGTGCGGACCTGCGGGCAGTGGGAGGAGGCTTCTCGGTCCTCATATCCACTCCGACGGACTGCGAACCTTGCAAAAGAAACCGCCTCTGGATTCCATAAAAAGAGCACTAGCCTCTCTCTCTCTCTCCCTCCATACGGATATCCCCATAAAGGAGAGGAGAAGTGAGGAGAGGACAAGCACAGGAGCGGCAGGGGGAGCTCACCGCGGCGGGGAGGACAGCCCACAGCTCTCCGCCCCAGCCAGCGCCACTATCCATCTGAATTTTTCCTTGCGCTTATTTCTTTGGAATCGTAAGGGTCATACTGTTGTTAGCTTTGCTCATAAGTTATGAGCTCTAGAGGCTGGAGATGCCATGTATGGGGCATCAAAATTTCCCAAAGTATTATAAAATTTCTTGATTCAAAAAGGTAGCTTCTCTGAGAAAAGTAGTGACTTTGCTACCTGGTTTTCATTTGTCACATTAGCCTGAAATAGTGAGCTGTATGCAGACATGGTGGCATTCCAGATAGGTACATACGTCTCTTGTCTCTTTCGCGTCTTGGGTATTCACTGTTCAGGCTGTTTTGGTGTGCATACATTATGGTGGAATTAAGATGCCTACCTATGTGTATGTTGGTTGGATATTCATGAATCACGATGTCCTCAAGCAGTGATGGAGGCAGGAACTAAATTTCTAATGTTGAGGGGGGTCGAAGATGAACAAACGAGCCTATCCTAAGCCAGTGCCATGCCTCGGCCGTAGCGGCCTGTTCCTGAGAGCTAGAATGCGAAATCATGGAATATGATGCATGGTTTAATATGACTTGTAGTATGAAGTTATGTATGGCGGTCATGTCCACAAATGATATGTCATTTCTAGTGGTATTAGAGTCTTAGAGATCAGCTCTACTAGAATAAAGCAAGCACTAACGAACAAATACCTGTAGAGTTGTGTTAGGAACCAACTTCACTTATCACTGCACGATAATGAATTACAAGAACTGAGGTGGCTAATTTTTTTGTAGGGATACATGATAACAGCAAGAAAGGGGTCGAGGAATTGCTGTAAGAGATTGAAGGGCTAGAAGAACTGAAAAGATACCTATTGCTAGGCCCAAATTATCATGAAATGAAGTGAAAATAGCATAGATGACTTGCTGTCACCTGTTAGGCAGCACAGAGGCCCCAAAATGTATCAACATCGAAGAGGCCATCATGACATGCATGGATTCGGTTCAGTGACGGGTTGCTTGCCACAAAATGATAGCTTAGTGGGAATGGTGCCTGGAAGCTGTCATGGGGTCTTTGGTTGGAAAAATGGAAAATACTGCCCAGGCTGTGAAATAGGTTGTTGCAACTCAGCTCCAATAGGCTGCTATATTAAATGGTGAACAGTTTCAGTAGCATCGTCAAGCAAATGCTTCCTTGGTCAAGATATATTGCTCAGAAGAGCTGCAATGATCTTATACCACAAGGGGGTGACGAGTGTTGCCATTAAGCATTGTTGCACCAATTGGGGAGCAACACTCAAAGAGTGATCTGTACAGTAAGCTGAATTCTAGCTCTTGAAACACCAGCTAATTGTTCAAAACTGGATTCTCTATCAATACGGCCACTACTTTAAATTTCTCTTGACTAAAAAATTGCCGATGTACTGGCATGCTCATGATCTGCATTGCCCCTCCAACTAGGAATATGACTTAGCGGCATGCTCCAGTACATGATGCCCATATAAGTTTCCACTGCTCCTGGCTTTGATATAGTATATCTCTAGTGCCCCGCATTTCTCGAGGCAAAAAGAACTAGCTAACTCCCTGACTTGCTCATGAATAACAAGAAACTGATGCTCAACAAATTCCAATGGGCCAAGGTCATCAACAGAAATAGGCACATGCGAACCAAAATTGATAACACTAATAGTAGTTATCAGGAAGCTCACCCTTTGTGCTGATCCCACCTCTACTACTCGGCAAGTGCATGAAAATGATGGCCACGGTAGGTTCAGCTGGATATTCACTTGACTGAACTCGAGCAGTGGCCATGGTCTTGGTCGGAGCCATGTAGCTTAGTTGAAACAGACACCGCTTAGTTGAAACAGAAACAGACACCCTACGGGTACAACAAGATTGGTGACCTTGAGCCTGAAATTCGTAAGATACTAAGATGACTGCACAAAAGACATAGCTGACCACCATTATGCAGCACCCAAGTTCACACCGCCCATTAGTTGCATTATCCGCTGACTTAAAACATAAAGAGCTCTTTGCACTGTAGGGATTCAGTAACAACCTTCTCAGAAGGACATGGTTTCTGCTGCACACTTTGCAGATGCCTAAGGATTCTCTCAGAGAATTCAGATCACCAGAAAAATGCTTCATCACCTTAAGTAACTTGCGGCGTCTGACCTGCATACTTCAGATGCATGCCTCCATATAAGTAGTCAAACGACGGACATAGTCTCGGGCTGAACATGTGCCCCTTGTGTCTGATCCACGCTCGCAAAAAGTGGAGGCCATGGTTGCCATCTTCAGGACGATATAGTCACAGGTTTTCACTTCTCAGTGAGTGAAAGATTTGTATCCGGCCCTTTTCTTTTTCTTAGCTAGCGTAGTTTTTCACGTTCGAAAGAAGGCGAGGACTTTATACCTGTAGATCGTCTCTATTTGGGTCGTCCTTTTGCTGCTTTTGTATCGCTCATGATGGCTTGCTTGATGCTAATTAATGTGGTTGTTTGCACCGGTAAGCATTTACCTATTTGTGATGTATAAATCAAATCTATGTTGATGCAGTGCTGTGATGTCTGAAATATTTTTTTATCATATTTTGGGCAGCGATGTAATTATTGTATCAAAATCCAATAACACTGGTGAATGTTACAGATCCTTTGTTCGCCAAGCGTTTGAAAAGAGGAAGGCTATGGTGAGGTCCAACAGGGGCAGCTGCAGTGACCGAAGGTTAGTTTGGCGATCATATCCCAAAATAGTGATCAATTTTTTGGCTTATTTCTCAGGTTACAAATGAGCCAACCTATCTATTGCGAGGACATTGCTTTAAATTTATGTAGGTGCACACCTAGAAAGACAGATGAAAAAGACCCTGCCCTAACTTTATTCTCCTATCTGTCCTTTATGGTGATTTGATGTGATGAAGGGGTTGGCTAGCGTCGACGAAGACAAAGTGTGGCAAGAACTCAGACGTGCCCAAGCAGCCTCCCAGTGCCTTTTTTTTGTTTCTGTGAGTTAGATTATTTTGTTTCCTCTTGATTGTTTTTACAATGTTTGTTGCTCTAAATTAATTTGAATCCAAATGTGTGTGTCGTTGATGCAGACAGGATTTTAGGCTGGAGTACAAGTTGGAACACCCGAACGTCAAGGTGTCCTCAGTGGTAGGCATCAAATCTTCTTCCCACTGATTAGATTGATCAGTTTTCTTATGTTCCTGCCTTTAGCTGTTTGTACTAATTGGTTTTGTTGTGGTTTAGAACTATGCTCAGCTTTGCCCCCGGTTTAGTGACAAAACTGAGCATAGTTTGAAACTAGGGGTAAAACCGAATAGTGGGAACCAACTGAGCAGACAAATGTATGAACCCTGATTATGGTTATTGCTTGGTCTTGAAAATTTACACTTCTTTACAGATCAACAAAGCAGGTGGTGATCGATGGCGAGTTATGTCTGATCAAGTGAGTTGATGAAATCTTATTTTGTTCCAGTAATATCTATTCTTACTAACCCTGTAGCGGGGCGAATCTACCAGGATGTGGTAATATTACTAACATTCATGCCATATTTGATTTTCTGATCGAAATGCAGGATAAGGCGTCATATTGCGCCATGGCTGAGCACCGTAGAGCAGAGTACACTAAGGCGATGGAAGCGTACAATAACCCAGGGGAACCCAGCCAGCATGAGGTGGCCCACGAGGTGGAGCCGGCTGATGTGATGTACAACCAAGGGGAAGTTGGCCTGCATGAGGTGGAGCATGACGACGCTGGCGCCATCGACGACCACGAGGTGGAGCATGCGGATGTGATGTCGTATGGTGCCAACCTCAAGCCGTGGAACACTGGCGACGACCCAGCACCAGCTGATTCGTTGGTCACCTCCATCACCGGCAGTGGCCAAGGGATGTCGTCAAGTCGGCTTCGCGCTCTCGGCTTCCCTGCTTGCATGCAGCCCAGCAAGCATGCCCAGCAAGCATGGGGGCATGGGGCAATGTTGAGCTGTCTCATGATCTTAGGCTTTGCTTTATGTGCTGGTTTGTATCTCTCCTGGCGCTAGATATTTTCTCATAGTGGATCCTTATGCTAAGGTTCTTTGCTCGTTGATGTTTACAGTAGAAATAGATTTAGTACGCAGGACCATTTTTTGTGTTGCTCTAGCCGGTGAAACTGAGGGACTGGTGTTCCTTTACATGATGATGATTGCTGACCATCGTGCATGATTCCTCTTCTGTATAGGGTATTAGGGTATATACCTGAATGTTGAATATATTAGCTGCATTTCTCTCCTTTCACACATCTCTCCTGTCCTCTACTTGTACTACATTGCAGAACAAGTATAGTCATACAAAATGCATGCATGCTTTTTTTTTTTGGTATTGCCTTTAGCATTTGCTGTTCTGTTGATTAATGGCAGTCTTAGGGCATCTCCAACAGTGACCATCTGCTGTTCTGTTGCTTAATGGCAGTCTTAGGGCATCTCCAACGCTGACTGCAAATCAAACATCCGTCCATAGATAGTGGACCAGTTCGTGGACACGGATGCGAACGCCGAATGGCGGGTGGCATTGTGCCGGTCGTATCACACCTGCTGCCTCGCGATGGCCCTCGAGCCTAAGGGCGCGCCGACATCCTGCCTTCGAGGTAGTGGAGGATGCGGTCCCGTGCATTTGTGATCGCGAGCGACATTGTCACAGCTCTAGAATAATTCTCTGTAATAGTTGCATTTAGAGGCGTCATGCATCATGTTTAAATTTATGAAATTTGAATTGAGGAAAATTTTAAAGGCTTAGAAAATTTTTAAATAAAGGAAAAAAGCCTGAAATTGCATCCACTAATTCCAAAATGTTCCTTTTAAAGTTTTGAGAATTTTGGAAATATTTATTAATTAAACAAAAAATTGTGAACATATTTAAGGAATTAGTTTGGGCTTTTGAATTTAAATCAATAATTATTCGAATTTGGATGCACTTGGCTAGGACCAATGTAACCACATAAAAGTTTACATAAAGTTTGGCACTGGTTTGGAATCATTTTTGAATTTAAATCAGTGGCAAATAAAGAAAAAAAACAGCAAACAGAACAGAAAATAAAAAGGAAAGAAGAAAACTCACCTAGGCCTACCTGCTACAGTACCAGGCCTGCTAGGCCCAGCCCACCTCCCCTGGGGTCGTCTTCCTCGCGCGTGTCGCTCGCTCGCGCGCGCGACCGAGGCCAGCTCCTGCTTGCCACAGAGGTGCTTGCCTCGCCCGTCCTCACACCCTCACGCCTCTGGAATGACCGAGAACTCCTCCTCTCTCTTTCCGCTCGCCCAGAGCTCGCTCTCCCCTCCTCTGGCCGTTGGTTTCATGGCCGCCCGAGAGCCGCAGCTCGCCGCCGCTTGCAGTCCGCGTGGCGACCGTCGTTGAGTCGCCAGTAAAGCATGTCCAGAAGCACCGCTTCCCTGTAAGGTATCTCCACGACGACCGCCGGAAGTTCCGTTTCATCGTCACCGAGCTCATTTTTGCCGCTTATGCCCAACGGCCGCCGCAGTCGATTCGTGCCACCCAGGTCGTCCCCGAGCCGTCTGAGCCGCCCCACGAGTTCTCTGTGATCTCTCCGTACTTTCCCTCTGATCTACTTCTCTCGTTCGTGCTCTAACCAGCCTCACCGCCATCCGCCGTGGTCGTTGCTTCCGCAACCGCCTAGCTCCGTTGGACCCGTACTGCTCCAGCGTGGTCCCGGGATCCCCAGGAACCAATGCGTGCGCCATCTCGCTTTGCCTCACACCGCAGCCCCGCGCCCGTGAACACCCGTGCTCCGGCGACCACCCAACTTGTCGCCTCCGTTGACTTGGACCACCCCAGTTGCTGCTGCTTGCACCGCTGGATGCGCGCGACTCCCAGCCAACCGCATGACCAAACGGTTCTCCAAACCGTGGCCTAAAGCCCGAACCCGAGCATTACCGCCGTGCGCTGTGGTCACTCGCGACGACCTCCGCCAGGATGTGCGACCGACATGTGGGCCCGGTCAGTCAGGTTTTTAATTACACACTAATCACCTCGTTTAGTTACCCACTGACACTAATGTGTGGGCCCAACCTCGGTTAAAATAACTAGTTAGATTAATTTAACCTTTTTAACCAACTGTTTCACTGAAACATGGGTTCCACAAGAGCGATTGTTTAGCTACATGCAACTTAGTGAAGGGCCAAGTGGACTGGTAACTGAAAGGGGTAGCTTATGTGCAACCTTAAGAAATGCTCAGAGACTTCTTGGTGCAAAAATGAGATCGTGGTTGTTCCGCAACTCCGCCGGCGAGTCTGGTCCAAGGTTGCGGAGCGACAGCGAGCGTCATAGACGAAGTAGTCAAACACGCAAAAGTAGATGAACACAGGGAAGTATGGAGGAGACTATCTTTATTAATCAACGATCAACTGTTACAATGATTGCTGCTCGTCTCTTTATATAGGGGTAGGGGGTTAAGAGATAAGTACCCACATAATGTAAAGTGTGGAACCGGGAGGGTCATCCCGTGCGCTTCGCACGTAGCCGCCGGCTCCCATGATGTGGGTCGGTTTCCCAACACTCCCCCTTGGGTAATTATCCGTATATCCATGCCTCAGAACTCCGAAAAATCCAGTGGGAAAAATATGAAGAAAGAGCACACAGTATACGTTGTTGTATTGCATGAATTGCCTCATCAAAAACCTCGTGTGACAAACATCAGGAAAACTCACTCAAGGAAAAAAGAGTACAATCCACTCAACCATCAAGTTGAGTACTCGATCATTAGGATTGAGATTTTAATGACGAGTTTCTGAAGTTTTTCCCCCTGAACCTTGCATCTCTCTAAGTCTCATCATACCGATTCCACGTGCACACCTCTCTAAGGTTGATGCCGGTAATGATTTAGTGAACATATCAACAAGATTGTCACATGACTTAGTATGCAAAACCCTCACCTCGTTCAACTGCTGCAGCTCATGTGCATAGAAGAACTTGGGACTAATATGCTTTGTGAGGTTACTCTTCACGTAACCCATCTGGTGTGCAACACAAGCAACATTATCTTCATAGATAATGGTAGGAGTTTGTACGGTGTTTAGCCCACATGTCTGCCGAATGTGGCCGATCATCCGTCGAGGCGATACACATTCTTTTGACGCTTCGAATACTGCCATGATTTCCGAGTGGTTTGCGGAAGTCGACACAAGAGTTTGCTTGGACGATTTCCAGGAAAACACAGTTCCACCACAAAGGAAAACATATCCAGTCTGCGATTTGCAATCATGCGGGTCTGATAGGTACCTAGCATCGGCATACCCTATAATAGACAGGTCTTGATTCCTTTTATAAAACAAACCAAGATCTTTGGTCCCTTACAGGTAACAGAAGACGTCCTTGACACCTTTCGAATGTCTCTTGGTAGGTTCAGAACTGTACCTAGCAAGCAAACTGACGACGAACGCAATGTATGGCCGTGTACAGTTTGCGAGGTAGATGAGTGCTCCAACTGCACTCAGGTAAGGAACCTATGGTCCCAGAGTCCCCCCCTCTTCCTTTGGCCTGAATGGGTCCTTATCTGGCTGTAAAGATCTCTCAACCATCGGGGTCTTAGTAGGATATGCCTTATCAAATCCAAATCTTTCCAACACCTTTTGGGTGTAGGCCGACTGGTGCACTAGAATCCCATTAGGGGAACGTTCAAGTTGCAGACCACAACAGAACTTGGTTTTACCCAAATCCTTCATCTCGAATTCCGACATCAGGTAGGAACTCGCTTCCTCAATATCCTCAGGCGTACCGATTATGTTTAAATCATTCACGTACACCGAGATTATATAGAATCCATCTTGGGATCGCCGTATGAAAACACATGGGCAATCTTTATTGCTCGTGTAGCCCTTTTGGTGAAGGAAATCGCTTAAGCGATTGTACCTCATTCTACCAGACTGTCTGAGTCTGTACAATGCCTTTTGAAGTTGAACAATCTATAGACCCATGTTTGCTCTATCATGGTTCGGAACAAGGATACCTTCTGGAACCTTCATGTATATGTTTGAATCCAAGTTACAATACAGGTAAGCAGTGACATCATCCATTAGTTTCATTTTCAAGCCCATGTTTACTGCCATCAAGATCAAGTATCTAAAGGTAACTCCATTCATGGCCGGGGAATAAGTCTCCTCAAAATCGACACCTGGTCGTTGAGTGAACCCTTGATCTACGAGCCTTGTTTTATACCGTACTACCTTATTATTTTCATCTCTCTTTCGAACAAAAACCCACATATGGCCAACATGGCGAATGTGGGGAGGAGTTTGACATACTGGTCCGAACACCTTCCTTTAGTTGAGAGATAATTATTCAGCAGTAATTGCCTCCTACCAATCTTTCCAATCCGACCTTTTCTTGCAATCAGCGAGCGTGTTAGGCTCAGGGTCGAGATCTATGATTGAGGCAATTTTGTAGCAAAGTTGTCGACAATCACTGTTGCTCGGTTTGGGGACTCCCCCATATAAATATAATCTATGAACATTTTGTCATGGAGCACATCTGGCGCAAACACTTGCCCTACCAAATTTCCCATTATGGGAGCAAGGTCCTTTAGATTTCCGCGCAGATGTGTGCGCTCACATCTCCGCCGGGTGTTTCCCCTATGGAAAAGTTGAAGTCCGGAATTTCATGCACTGAATTTTGTATACTTGTGCCAGGTCTCGACTGGCTCCCCATTTCAATTTGGGGTACTTTGGTGACATGTTGTAATAAATCTCTCTTATCCTTTTTTTGTCGGGCGTCCTCGAGTACTTGGGATCTGAGAAGCCGGATCTCTTGTCCTTTTAGGCCTTTGGGCGGAAGCGAGTATACCATCATTTTTCTTTGGTCTTTCAACCCTTTCCGGTGCATTGCGCGCGTGCACATGTGATTTTGTCACAGTCTTTAAGTCGCTAAACTGGTCAGGCAGTTGATTTGCTAATGACTGCAAATCTATTATCTTTTGGACTTCTCTCTTAGTCTCAGCAGTGCGCGGGTCATGAGCATGGATCCCCGTGGCTTGCCATGTGATTTCTCGACTTTTAGCATCAAGGGGTTGATTCTCTCCCCCTGAAGTCGGGAAAAAATCCTCGTTAAAAATGCAATCAACAAAACGAGCCGTGTGATAGTCACCTGTCATGGGGTCCAGATACCTGATTATGGACACAGTCTCATAACCAACGTATATCCCCGACTTATGGACCGGGCCCATCACCGATCGCTGAGGTGGTGGTATTGGTACATATACCTGGCAACCAAACCTACAAAGGTGGGAAATTTTCGGTGTCGACCCTTGCGCAAGCTGAACAGGAGAGTGGATGTTGTAGGCAAACGATGATGAAATTGGTCGCGTGTAACACCACGTGGACCCAACATGTAGTTGGTAAGTTACAACCCTGAAGGAGCGATCAGGCAATGAATTTAATTCTTTTAATCAATGCCTTGGCAAGTCCATTTTGTGTATGAACATGCCGTACCAAGTGCTCAACTTTGATTCCCATTGCCATGCAATAATCATTGAACGCCTTTGAAGTAAATTCTCTAGCGTTGTCCATTCAAATAGACTTTATATGATAATTAGGGAAATTATTTCTCATTTGTATGATCTGAGAGATCAGCTTTGCAAAGGCATGGTTCCGTATTGACAGCAGGCAAACATTGGACCATTTGGAGGAATCATCAATGAGCACCATGAAGTACTGAAATGGCCCCGTGAGGGGCTGAATTGGACCACATATGTCCCCTTGGATATGTTCCAAGAATACGGGGATTTCATCCCTCACCTTGAGGGGCGATGGCCTAATGACTAACTTCCCCTTAGCGCATGCGGAGCACACGAAATCATCGGGATTCGGGAAGTTCTTCATGTTAACATTATGACCACGCGAGTTGTTAATTATATTTCTCATCATCCTAAGTCCGGGGTGGCCTAACCTATCGTGCCAGAGGCAGAAGAGTTTAGAGCTTCTAAAAATGGTCTTGAGGGTAGTGTACACGGGCGGTGCTACTATTTTAGTGTAGTACAGCCCTGTGTCAAACGAAGGAAGCTTTCGATAACATGTTTACCACTTGCATCCCGCTTTGTGATGAGTAGGCACTCCTTGCCGTTTTCATCATCGGTCTCAACATGAAAACCATTAGCGCGGATGTCTCTAAAGCTCAAAACAGTACGAGCGACTCCGGGTACAACAACGCATAATTAATGATTAAAGTTGTTCCCATAGGAAGTATGATAGTAGCTCGTCCAGAGCCAACTATGTCCGAACCACAGCCGGCGATTGTCATAATACTTCCGGGAGATTTTTTAATGGACTCAAAGTACTTAGTTTCTCGTAAAATGGTATGTGTGGTGGCGCTATCGGCAAGGCACGTTTCCTTCATTCGGGCTCCACACGCGTTCTAAAATATGTAACCTAATTAATTTAATGAGGAAGAAACTACATTAAAATAAATGCACACATCTCAGAACATAACATACTATCATGCATAAATAATGGAATAAATGAATGAAATAAATATCATCCAATCACCAAAGTAACGAATAAATTTATGCTCTCATAGAGCTTACAACCAAATCGAATTTATTGTATCAAATCACGGAATCATTGATAACCAACGAGGTATGCTAAGTAGACTCGGTAAAGAACCCATTGACTTCAGCCGCAATTTCCATACTAGTGAGCTGATCCTTCTTAGAAATCATCTCGGAGGCAGCATCAACATCTAGTTGCGGCACCGCCGAGGCGACCATGTGGTCAACCTCCATGGCAACGTGGGCGTCACTAGAGACCGCCAAAGCCACCGTGATGGGCACCACGGGGGTCACCTCTATGGGAGCAGCAGGGGGCGTAGAGATCATCGCAGGTGCCGCCATGGGTGTCGGTGGTGCTCCCTCCTGAACCAAGGCGAGGTGCGTCTCACGTGCCTTCCGAGCCTTGTATGCATCAACGACCTCTTGTGGTGTGCGGCACTGGCGGGAGAAGTGCTCCATCGAGCCACACCGGAAGCAGTCCTGAGGCCTCTGCCCTCCCTTGCCCCGCTTTTGCTGCTTAGCCGGGGCGAAGGGTTGAGGGCCCTTCTTCCTGGCGAGAACTCCCATCAAGTGGTTGCGCGGCAAAGTTCTTTTTCAGAACCTCGTCCTGCGCCTCCTCCACCTGGAGGACGTCAATCAACTCTGAATACCTCATGTAGTTGCCCCGGCGCTAGTTCCACGAGGAATGGACCGCGTCAGGGTGGAAAGTGGATAGGGTTTTCTCAATCTTCTGGGTGTCGGTAATCTAAGTACCACACAACTGAAGAGTCGTACAAATCCGGTGCAGAGCCGAATTATACTCCCCAACCGTCTTGAAGTCCGCAAACCTCAGACGGATCCACTCTGCCTCGGCACGTGGCTTCACAGTGTACTTCAGCCGCTCAAATCGCTGCTGAAGAGCGGTCCAAAGGCCAGAAGCACTCCGCTTAGCAATATACTCGTCTTTCAGAGTAGGTGACAGGTGATGAAGGAAAAAATGCAGAGCCTGCGCATTCTCAGTTTCGAACTTGGGATCAGTGGGGGCCAGCTGGGTCCCGTTACCGATCGCCCTTAGGAGGCTTTTGCCCCGGAGAAAGATCTCGTAGTCCGAGGACCATGACAGGTAGTTCAACCCTGTTTGGGCCAACTCACCAAACTCCTTGTGGACAATTCCGGCCATCTACAATTTATGCAAAAATCATGAGATTACAACAGGTAATCTTTTGCACAAATGCGATGTTGATAAACTTATTCAACAAAAATGACGTTCCATTATTTAAAACATGTTCTTATATGACTTACTTAATGACTAAGAGTGCTAAATAATTAATCTACAGTAGTAAAATCATACAATAAAAACATGTTTATAAAATATAGCATGTTACGCGCATTTCTTACGTGAAAATAGCACAAAAATTGAATTCCCGAGATATTTTTAAACCTACAGTAGCATTTTAGCGAAAACTAACAGTTTCAGGGGCTTCCACGTGAAATATTACAGCAGAAATAAAACACGCATAAAAATAGAATATAACAGGGGCTATAATGCAAAACATCGCGTGCGTGTGTAGTCCTGCTCGGCCCGGCTAGGCAGCAGACTTAGAATGGGTCGCCGGCCCGATTTGCCAGCAGCAGTCAGTCCCTTTTTTTATTGAGAGGAAACGGCCTGGTCCATGGTGGCCCACTGGGCCTGCCTGCTCACGGCACTGCCCAGCAGTTGGGCGTCGCTAGGGTTTCCCTAGCGCCATCGAGCCTGGTGAGCCCAATGCGCATACCAAGCGTGGCCCGGGGTAGCCGGCGCGTGCACTCACGACAGCAGTGACCTGCAGCCAGCAGGGCCGGGCGTGGCGGCGGTCGGTGCGTTTGTGGCGGCGAGCTCCATCAGGTGAGTGGACGCGCACGTGTGATACGTCTCCAATGTATTTATAATTTTTGATTGCTCCATGCTACTTTATCTACTGTTTTAGGCAATATTGGGCTTTATTATCCACTTTTATATTATTTTTGGGACTAACCTATTAACAGGAAGCCCAGCCCAGATTTGCTGTTTTATGCCCATTTTAGTGTTTCGAGGAAAAGGAATATCAGACGGAGTCAAAACGGAACGAAATCAATTGGAGAAGTTATTTTTGGAAGGAAAGCAACCCAGGGAACTTGGAGTGCACGTCCGGGGAGATACGGGCTGCCCACGAGGGTGGGGGCGCGCCCAACTGCCTCGTGGGGCCCCCGTAGCTCCACCGACGTAGCCCCTGCACCCATATATACCTACGTACCCAAAAACTTCCAGAAATGAACCTAGATCGGGAGTTCCGCCGCCGCAAGCCTCCAGAGCCACCAAAAACTAATCGGGACCCTGTTCCGGCACCCTGCTGGAGGGGGATCCCATCACAGGTGGCCATCTTCATCATCCCGACGCTATCCATGGCGAGGAGGGAGTAGTTCACCCTCGGGGCTGAGGGTATGTACCAGTAGCTATGTGTTTGATATCTCTCTCTCTCTCTCTCTCTCTCTCTCTCTCTCTCTCTCTCTCGTGTTCTCTCTCGTGTTCCTCTATGGCACGATCTTGATGTATCCCGAGCTTTGCTATTGTAGTTGGATCTTATGATGTTTCTCCCCCTCTACTCTGTTGTGATGAATTGAGTTTCCCCTTTGAAGTTGTTTTATCGGATTGAGTCTTTATGAGAACACTTGATGTATGTCTTGCCGTGATTATCTGTGGTGACAATGGGATATCATGTGCCACTTGATGTATGTTTTGATGACCAACTTGCGGGTTCCACCCATGAACCTATGCATAGGGGTTGGCACACGTTCTTGACTCTCCGGTAGTAGCTTTGGGGCACTTTTTGAAGTACTTTTATGTTGGTTGGATGAATCTAAGATTGTGTGATGCATATCGTATAATCATGCCCACGGATACTTGAGGTGACAATGGAGTATCTAGGTGACATTAGGGTTTTGGTTGATTTGTGTCTCAAGGTGTTATTCTAGTATGAACTCTATGATGGATTGAGCTGAAAGAATAGCTTTATGTTATTTTACTACGAACTCTTGAATAGATAGACCAGAAAGGATAACTTTGAGGTGGTTTCGTACCCTACCATAATCTATACGTTTGTTCTCCGCTATTAGTGGCTTTGGAGTGACTCTTTGTTACATGTTGAGGGCTTGTCATATGTTCTATCTATGTTATTATTGTTGAGAGAACTTGCACTAGTGAAAGTACGAACCCTAGGCCTTGTTTCCTATCATTGCAATACCGTTTACGCTCACTTTTACCGCTCGCTACCTTGCTGTTTTTATTATTTCAGATTACAAAAACCTATATCTACTATCTATTTTGCACTTGTATCTTCATCTCTTCACCGAACTAGTGCACCTATACTATTTACCATTGTATTGGGTGTGTTGGGGACACAAGAGACTCTTTGTTATTTGGTTGCAGGGTTGTTTGAGAGAGACCATCTTCATCCTACGCCTCCTACGGATTGATAATCCTTAGGTCATCCACTTGAGGGAAATTTGCTCCCAAGTTTGCTCCCACTACTATTAATGAAAAGAATTTTGCTTATGTGGAGAGTAGTAAATTTTCTATGCTTGTAGATCATGAAAAGAATGATTTAGGTGCTGGTTATATTGTTGAATTCATTCATGATGCTACTGAAAATTATTATGAGGGAGGAACATATGATTGTAGGAATTGCAATAATGTCAAGTTCCCTCCCTATGTGCTTAAATTCTTGAAGCTATGCTTGTGTTACTTTCCTATGCTAGTTGATTATTGTTCCCATAAGTTGTTTGCTCACAAAATCCCTATGCATAGGAAGTGGGTTAGGCTTAAATGTGCTAGTCAGATGCTTCATGATGCTCCCGTTATGTTTCAATTCTGATCTTTTATGTGAGCATCATTGCCATCATCATGCCTAGCTAGAAAGGCATTAAAGAAAAGTGCTTGTTGGGAGACAACCCAATATTTATCCTTACTGTTTTTGTGTGTCCACATGATTATGATACTGTAGTAATCATGTTTTATAGCTTTTGTTTCAATAAAGTGCCAAGTAGAACCTTTGGGAAGACTTGAGTGAAGTTTGTGTGATCTTGCTGTGAAAAACAGAAACTTTAGCGCTCACGAGATTAGCCGCAATGTTTTACTGGAGAGTTCTTTTAGGTTGATTCTTTTTGCAGGTGATTAATAGACAAATCTCTCAGGTCCAGCAATTTATTTCATAATTTTTGGGCTTCCAGAAGTACACGTTTGACACAGATTACTACAAACTGTTCTGTTTTTGACAGATTCTGTTTTCATTGTGTTGTTTGCTTATTTTGATGCATCTATGGCTAGTATTAAGTGGTATGAACCATAGAGATGTTATAATACAGTAGATATTACACCAATATGAATTTATAATGAGTTCATTACAGTACCTAAGTGGTGGTTTTATTTTCTTATACTAACGGAGCTTACGAGTTTTGTGTTGAGTTTTGTGTGGTTGGAGTTTTCAAGTTTTGGGTAAGGATTCAATGGACTATGGAATAAGGAGTGGAAAGAGCCTAAGATTGGGGATGCCCAAGGCACCCCAAGGTAATATTCAAGGACAACCAAGCAACTAAGCTTGGGGATGCCCCGGAAGGCATCCCCTCTTTCGTCTTCGTTCATCGGTAACTTTACTTGGAGCTATATTTTTATTCGCCACATGATATGTGTTTTGCTTGGAGCGTCATTTTATTTTTTTATTTTTGCTTGCTGTTAGTTAGAATAATGTTTTGCATCTTTAGTTTCAATAAAAAGTCAAGGATAGCTTTTGCCATGCTTATTTTGCTAGTATACATGTTGCTGTTTGAAAACAGAAAGTTTACCGCTGTTGCAAAAATTCCGTAGAGAAGTCAGAGAATGTTATTACGTTTAATATTTTTTCATATTAAGCTCTGATAAATTTATTAGAGTGGGAATTTTAGTTCATAATTTTTGGAGTCAGGGAAGTATTGTTACTCTTACATTCTTTATAGACTGTACTGTTTTGGCAGATTGCTGTTATGGTTGCATTGTTTGCATATGTTTGCTTGTTTAATGATTCTATTTGAGGATAGGAGTGTTAAATATGCAGAGGCATTTAGTATTAAATGTTGAATAATAATGTTAGTGATTTGTTACAGTAGAATATGATAAGGTTTTGCATTGGTTTATACTAACCTATCTCACGAGTTCTTGTTGAGTTTGTTGTGAATGAAGCTTTTGATAAAAAGAGAAACCGTGACATGAAAGGAATTAAGGAGACACAAAATCTCAAGCTTGGGGATTCCCAAGGCACCCCAAGATAATATTTCAAGAAGTCTCAAGAATCTAAGCTTGGGGATGCCCTGGTAGGCATCCCACCTTTCTTCTTCAACAACTATCGGTTAGTATCGGTTGAGCCTAAGTTTTTGCTTCTTCACATGAGTTGTGCTATCCTTGCAATGTCATTTGATTTTGTTTTTCTTGCTGCTTGAATACAATACCAAGTTCTGAAATTCTTTATTGAGAGAGAGTCCTTGCATAGTTGCATAATTATTTTGCTACTCATTGGTCTTCACTTATATCTTTTTGGAGTAGTTTTTCATTTACTCATGTGCTTCACTTATATCTTTTGAGCTTGATAGTTTTGCTCATTGTGCTTCACTTATATCTTTTGAGCGTGATAATTTTTGCTCTAGTACTTCACTTAGATATTTTAGAGCACGGTGGTGGATTTGTTTTAAAGAAACTGTTTGAACTCTCATGCTTCACTTAGATTATTTTGAGAGTCGTTAATAGCATGGTAATTTGCTTAATGTTAATATACTTCATGTTCAAGATATGTGAAACTTTCTTTTGAGTGAATTGAATACTAAGATAAGTTTGATGCTTGATAATCGTTTTGGGATATGGAGGTGATAATATCAAAGTCGTGCTAGTTGGGTGATTATGAATTTGAGAAATGCTTGTGTTGAAGTTTGCAAGTCCCGTAGCATGCACGTATGGTTAAAGTTATGTAACAAATTTGAAACATGAAGTGTACCTAGCTTGTGCATCCTTATGAGTGGCGGTCGGGGACGAGCGATGGCCTTTTCCTACCAATATATCCCCCTAGGAGCATGCGCGTAGTACTTGATTTTTGATGACTTCTAATTTTTTTGCAATAAGTATATGAGTTCTTTTGACTAATGTTGAGTCCATGGATTATACGCACTCTCACCTTTCCGCCTTTGCTAGCCTCTTCGGTACCGTGCATTGCCCTTTCTCACATTGAGAGTTGGTGCAAACTTCGCCGGTGCATTCAAACCCCGTGATACGATACGCTCTATCACCCATAAACCTCATTATATCTTCCTCAAAACAGCCACCATACCTACCTATTATGGCATTTTCATAGCCATTCCGAGATATATTGCCATGCAACTTCCACCATCATCATCATGGCATACATTACTTTTTTCATATTGCCATTGCATGATCATGTAGTTGAATCGTATTTGTGGCAAAGCCACCATGCATTATTTTTCATACATGTCACTCTTGATTCATTGCACCATCCCGGTACACCGCCGGAGGCATTCATATAGAGTCATATCTTGTTCTAAGTTTCGAGTTGTAATCCTTGTGTTGTAATCAATAGAAGTGTGATGATCATCATTATTAGAGCATTGCCCAAAAAAAAGAGAAAGGCCAAAAAGAAAAAAAGAAAGGCCAAAAAAAAAGAAAAAAAAAGGCAATGCTACTATCTCCTTTTCCACACTTGTGCTTCAAAGTAGCACCTTGTTCTTCATGTAGTGAGTCTCATATATTGTGCTTCAAAGTAGCACCTTGTTCTTCATGTAGTGAGTCTCATATATTGTGCTTCAAAGTAGCACCTTGTTCTTCATGTAGTGAGTCTCATAAGTTGTCCTTTTTATACTAGTGGGAATTTTTCATTATAGAACTTGGCTTGTATATTCCTACGATGGGCTTCCTCAAATGCCCTCATGAGCAAGCAAGTTGGATGCACACCCACTAGTTTTCTTTTGTTGAGCATTCATAGCTCCAGTGCATCCGTTGCATGGCAATCCCTACTCCTCATGTTGACATCAATTAATGGGCATCTCCATAGCCCGTTGATTAGCCTCGTCAACGTGAGACTTTCTCCTTTTTTGTCTTCTCCACACAATCCCCATCATCATATTCTATTCCACCCATAATGCTATATCCATGGCTCACGCTCCTGTATTGCGTGAAAGTTGAAAAGGTTGAGATTATTTAAATATGAAACAATTGCTTGGCTTGTCATCAGGGGTATAGAAGTTGGGAACATCTTTGTGTGACGAAAATGAAGCATAGCCTAACTATATGATTTTGTAGGGATGAACTTTCTTTTGCCATGTTATTTTGAGAAGACATGATTGCTTTGATTAGTATGCTTGAAGTATTATTATTTATGTGTCAATATGAAATTTTGTCTTGAATCTTTCGAATCTGAATATTCATATCACAATTAAGAAGATTTACATTGAAATTATGCCAAAGTATCACTCCGCATCAAAAATTCCTTTTTATCATTTACCTACTCGAGGACGAGCAGGAATTAAGCTTGGGGATGCTTGATACGTCTCCAACGTATCTATAAGTTTTGATTGCTCTATGCTACTTTATCTACTGTTTTAGGCAATATTGGGCTTTATTATCCACTTTTATATTATTTTTGGGACTAACCTATTAACCGGAAGCCCAACCCAGATTTGCTGTTTTATGCCTATTTCAGTGTTTCGAGGAAAAGGAATATCAGACGGAGTCAAAATGGAACGAAATCAATTGGAGAAGTTATTTTTGGAAGGAAAGCAACCCAGGGAACTTGGAGTGCACGTCAGGGGAGATACGGGCTGCCCACGAGGGTGGGGGGCGTGCCCAACTGCCTCGTGGGGCCCCCGTAGCTCCACCGACGTACCCTCTGCACCCATATATACCTACGTACCCAAAAACTTCCAGAAATGAACCTAGATCGGGAGTTCCGCCGCCGCAAGCCTCCAGAGCCACCAAAAACCAATCGGGACCCTGTTCCGGCACCCTGCTGGAGGGGGATCCCATCACAGGTGGCCATCTTCATCATCCCAACGCTATCCATGGCGAGGAGGGAGTAGTTCACCCTCGGGGCTGAGGGTATGTACCAGTAGCTATGTGTTTGATATCTCTCTCTCTCTCTCTCTCTCTCTCGTGTTCTCTCTCGTGTTCCTCTATGGCACGATCTTGATGTATCCCGAGCTTTGCTATTGTAGTTGGATCTTATGATGTTTCTCCCCCTCTACTCTGTTGTGATGAATTGAGTTTCCCCTTTGAAGTTGTTTTATCGGATTGAGTCTTTATGAGAACACTTGATGTATGTCTTGCCGTGATTATCTGTGGTGACAATGGGATATCATGTGCCACTTGATGTATGTTTTGGTGACCAACTTGCGGGTTCCACCCATGAACCTATGCATAGGGGTTGGCACACGTTCTTGACTCTCCGGTAGTAGCTTTGGGGCACTTTTTGAAGTACTTTTATGTTGGTTGGATGAATCTGAAATTGTGTGATGCATATCGTATAATCATGCCCACGGATACTTGAGGTGACAATGGAGTATCTAGGTGACATTAGGGTTTTGGTTGATTTGTGTCTTAAGGTGTTATTCTAGTATGAAATCTATGATGGATTAAGCGGAAAGAATAGCTTTATGTTATTTTACTATGAACTCTTGAATAGATAGAACAGAAAGGATAACTTTGAGGTGGTTTCGTACCCTACCATAATCTCTACGTTTGTTCTCCGCTATTAGTGGCTTTGGAGTGACTCTTTATTACATGTTGAGGGCTTGTCATATGTTCTATCTATGTTATTATTATTGAGAGAACCTGCACTAGTGAAAGTACGAACCCTAGGCCTTGTTTCCTATCATTGCAATACCGTTTACGCTCACTTTTACCGCTCGCTACCTTGCTGTTTTTATTATTTCAGATTACAAAAACCTATATCTACTATCTATTTTGCACTTGTATCTTCATCTCTTCGCCGAACTAGTGCACATATACAATTTACCATTGTATTGGGTGTGTTGGGGACACAAGAGACTCTTTGTTATTTGGTTGCAGGGTTGTTTGAGAGAGACCATCTTCATCCTACGCCTCCTACGGATTGATAAACCTTAGGTCATCCACTTGAGGGAAATTTGCTACTGTCTTACAAACCTGTGCACTTGCAGGCCCAACAACGTCTACAAGAAGAAGGTTGTGTAGTAGACATCAATGTGCAGTGACGTCCTGGTGGCTGCGGTTGCCGGCGAGGGCTGCGCGTGCGGTGGCTCGAGCCCCGGCAACGGTAGCTGGCCGTGGACGGTGCGAATCGTTGCAGGCGGGCGCACCAGTGCTGCCGAGGCAGCGACCTACAACATGCAGTTTGCGCACGGGACTGCCGGCGGTGCGAGTGTGCAGCGGGCACACGGTGGCCACGGTGGGCTCGCAAAGTGCGGCGGCAGAGATGCAGGCGGCAGTCAGCGAGACTTGGCCATGCACTACTAGGGAAAAGCCTAGCAGTAGGTCGCGTATTAGGTGTATCAGTAGCGCGGGGCTACTGATACGGCGCCACAGCTAACATGTATCAGTAGCGCGTGTTGACCCACGCTACTGGTATACATGGATATCAGCAGCGAGCTTTAGCGCAACGCGCTACTACTAATATCTGCAGCGTTTTAATCTAGGACGCGCTACTGGTAAGAGCGTGCTGCTGCTAACTCTACTCCCCTCGCTACTGTTAGTTTTATTATATTTTGTTTTTTTCTGCATATTTGTTTTGTATTTTTTTTGAAAAACACCCTATATATTAATTAAGTCAAAGAAAGGCAAAAAATTCTAATCTGAGCCTGGGCTTGGATGAACCTGATATCACAACCTTTGAGCAGCATTTGGATCTGTGCATGCAAAAGTATTCGAAGCTGTATTCCGTTGCGTACTCGAACCAAAAACTGTGGGCCATTAGCATATTTATAGCGGGCTGCACGGCTCGGGAAGATGGCCATGGCCTGGGTTACATCCTGAGCCCACCTGAGCCGTATGCTTCCAAACGGTAGACCTAAACATCACTGACTTCATCGTCAATTCAATCTTCTCTTACCACACCTAATACCAAACCCTACCTCCCACAAATACAGGTTGTACAAGTCATAGGCTTCACCCAGCGAGTCGATCGGAACATATCCCCAAAGAGTAATGCTACACGTACAAACGAGTTACAAGGTTTTACAAAGAGAGTTAATTTGCTTGGTCAATAGATGGGAAGGCGGGCCACCTTCCTGAAATCAGGGGGGCAAATTTGTGATTGGTTAGTAGATGAAAAAAAATCCTAATCAACGTGTGATTGCGTGTAACTCTTTGTATGTTTAGCGTTATTGTACCCCCAAATCAGGCTTAATCACACTCTTAGTCTGGTCTTGCGCGTACTGTCTAATTGATTTCTCCAACGCGCTCATTCGCGACGGGCATGGGTTTCTGTCAAGTGGAGCACTGCCCAGCCTCAAACTGCAAATCGTTCGGCAGACATCTCAAAAAATGTTCATGACTGCATCACTATTTACGGTTTCAGTACCCAACATTTTGCAAACATGCGTATTCTGCATAAAACACGCTTTTCCTGCACAAAGCAAACCCAGCATCTGCATAGCTCTACTCTTTTCACCCAAATCATTGCTGATAGCACATTACCCAACCGTAAGCATTTTAGCAAGATAACCCATCCAGCACTGCAAGTACTTGTAACAAGAGCACAACTTCATCGTACACTTTCGGCAAGCGACCTCAAGGAATTCCGTTTTGAGAACTAATAAAATACTAAAGTAGCAGAATATAATCGAAGACAGCAACCTGGAGCCTCCGGGTTTACCTTCCCGGTTGATTGCGCGGACTACGTCGGCGTAGTGTTCTTCCTTCGATGAAGGGCCATTGGGCACATATTATTAGATGGGAAAAGAGAGAGTACAAGGTTACAGTCTAGGAGAACTAGACCTGTAACAACAACAATACAGCCGACACCCCAGCTCGACAACACAGGAAGCATCTGACTCTACAAACCGACCAAGAATGCCAGCTAAATCACGTCATCAGGTGACAAATGCATCCTGCTGCCCTCCATGTGTTGATATCCTGCATTACCAGGTCCCGAACCCTGTCAGCCGAGGTAGCGACATTATCAAAAATCCTAGCGTTTCTTTCCTTCCAAATCCTCCAATGGAGAAGGATGACAATAGTATCGAAGTTCTTCTTCATTGATTTTGGGATCCCCTCCCTTGCCTTCAGCCACCAATCCTCCATAGAACTGAAATTGACCTCCGGTATTATGAAATCTGCCCCTGTCCAATCCCTGAACCTCATCCAAACCAGCCTGTAAAGTCACAGTGCACAAAAAGATGTGAGCAAGTCTCCGGGACTGATGAGCATAGTGGGCATGTGTCATTTGACGGCCAGTTCCTTCTCTCTAAGTTATCCGCCGTCAAACATCTTCTGTGAACTGCCAGCCACATGAAAAATTTACACCGCGACAGCGCTTTGGATTTCCATATTAGCTTGTTGCAGGCAAAAAGAGTGTTCCCGAGGAACAACAATTGATACGCGCTCTTGACTGAGAACTGATGATCATGCATGAGTTTCTAGACGAGCCGGTCCCTTGAACCAATTGTGAGAGATGTGGCCTGAATAATATCCCAGATCTTCAGATACTGGGCCATGGCTATGAGAGTTAAGCCTCCAGAGATGTCTCTCACCCACGCCCTGCCATGTATGGCGTCTCTTACCGATTTTTCTTTATTCCTCACAAAGGAGAACAGCTCTGGAGCTAATGTAGCAATATATTGACCATCGGGGAGCCAATTATCCGTTGCTCTCTCTCCATTGCCTAGGCTGACACGACACGCCACACTGGACATGGCCTAAACCTCCTTTTCACTAGTGTCCGGTAGCAGCTGCCATGGTTTCTCACTCGTGTCCCACCTTAACCAAGGCCATTTGCAACAAAGCGCCATGCCAAACCACTTGAGGTTAATTACACCGAGACCTCCCAGTTCCAAGGGCAAACAGACTCTTGACCAAGGTAATAGACAGTGACCTCCATTGATTTATTCTTCCCCCTTCCAGATGAACCCCCGACAACGCCTATTGATGATATTAATGGCCCATGCCGGCATAGGAAGCACAGTCATCAAATGAATTGGCAAGGCCATAAGAACCGAACGAGTGAGAGTAAGGCGACCCGCCGCAGCCAGCATCTTTGGCTTCCATCCTTTCATTTTCCTTGAAACTTTGTCGATGAGAGGAAGCAGCTCACTACGTCGCAATCTGTATATGGAGAGAGGTAAGCCGAAGTATTGAATCGGGAATTGTTGTCGTCTGCACTGAAAATGTTCCTCAACTGCAGCAGCCACCACCTCATCACAACGGATGGTGGTGATAGTACTCTTGTGCATATTAATGCTCAGTCCCGTGGCTTCCCCCAGCAGATTCAGAATACTAGATATGGTCTGAAGATCCGAATGCACCGGCTTAAAGAACAAAATGGCATCATCCGCAAAAATGGAGGCTCTTGGCATCTTGGAGTTGCAAGCAATATTCGATAGCAACTTATGTTGTACTGCCCACTGCAACATGCCGTGCAAAGTATCCATGGCAAGGATAAACAAAGTCGGGGATAGTGCATCTCCTTGTCTAACTACTTTACCCAGGGCAAAAGGTTGGCCCACCACTCCATTCATGAGAATAGAGGAGGATGGCCTGGCAGCCACTTCTCTCCGGGCTACTGTTCGCCCCTGTCAGCAAATTCTCTTGCAGTGGAAACCAGGTATTTGGATGGTCCCAGAATTGATCTACCTCGGACAAAATCGCGAACAATATAAGCCAAAAAAGGACGACTGAGAGTGTACAGCCTGCGCACCTGTCTACTTTAGAAGGAATTCCAAGTCGTCGGCCTCCATGGATCTAACAACGAGCTCTAACTTGGTCTAACACGAGGCAGCCTCGACCAAAACCATCCACTACAGAAATTTAATTTTGCAAGAACCCTCAACCACATGTCGCGCGTGGTGCACTAGACGGCTCACTCAGGGATGCAAATTCTATACCAACTCCTAGTCCATGGCTCACTTTCCGCTAGCAACGTTCCGTGTCTAGTATCCGTGACAGATTAACCACACGCGCCTACGACTGGCCCCACGCAACGCACTGTCAGGCCCCGTATAGCCTCCGTATACATCTTTTCAGCGAACCATCTCTGACGCACTTGACGCACTACACCAGATCCCAACACGCCAGCCAACGTCCACGATATCAGGTCCAGCTGAGCACGGGCACCAAATTGCCTCATCTAAAGAAAGATTCTTACAATCATTCGTTACAACATACACCACGCAGGGCGGAACAGAATTAAAAAGAATCCCATCAGACCTAGCTAGAACTAAAGCTAAACTTAGCAATCTCATGTGCCACCCCATTGGCAGTCCGACTTATCTTTGCAATAGTAAAATTATGGATCATCCTAGATATACTCAGAGCCTCATCCATCAGATCAGCCAGAGGGGACCTGTCAAGCTTCTCATTTACAAGAAACGAATGTACGAAAACACAGTCAGTCTCTAAAATAATAGATTGGTGAAGGGTGATACCTAAATAAAGTCCTGCGACGAGGCAGGTGCGGAGCTCAACTTCATTCACACTGGAACACCGATCAATAAAGTCCCACGAAGAAACAATAATATCTCCAGAAGAATTACGAGCTACGACCCCCACACTGGCTGCATTAGTACTCTCCACAAAACTGGCGTCAACATTGATCTTGGTATAATCATTAGGGGGAGGAGTCCACACCACATGATTTTTTAACGGTGCGTAATCCGCTACAACTCCGCTCACCTTCTCCTTACCTTTGTTGCTAGCATCCAATTTAGCGGTGTCATGACTAGATGTGAAGGTGGTCCAAAAATTGTCCACAAAATGTGCAGAGGCATTAATGGATTCTTTTCCCTTCCCAAAAATTAAATCGTTTCTCAAATGCCATGCTCGCCAGAAAATAAACAAGATTTGCTCCCTCTGCCACAAACCCAATTGCGCCAGCAAAATCAATAACCAATCTGGTCCCATGCACTTGAAGAACTCTTCCCGGAATATTCCACCGCTCTCTCACGGCCATTCGAAGAGCACGAGCTTTAGAACAACTCACTAGAGCATGAAAGATGTCTTCATCTTCAACCCACAAATAGAACACATACATGAATCAGTATGATGGTGCTTAACTCTATTCATCTGGACCGCCAAGCTATTGGTAGCAGCTCGCCACGAAAAAATCTTGATTTTCTGCGGTATATTAGCCTTCCATATTATCTCCCAGATCCCTCTTTCCCCCTCTGGTTCGCCACTAGATTGGCCAACAGGATCCTGGCAATCCTCCCATATTTTTTTGTATTTGAATAGGCTTTATACAATAATCTTTAGCATATCATACACATACAAATGTAATCATAGCATCAAATCATGTCATCATCATAATCATCATCCAACATAAAGTGGTCTCTCGTCATCATCTTGAAAATAGCGATACAAGTTCTTGCAACTACATCGTCATCCATCTAAACAATGATATACACGAGAAGAGCTATCACTATGAGTGAGAGCGGAACTATGCAGTACATGAGTTCGTATCCCTCTCTCGCACTAGCGTGAACCTAAACTAACTACTGGCTGTCGCTTGGAAACCGGTACACCTGGGCCTGACACTCCGGCCACTCGTTGTATACTCCTGGCGTAGCACTTCTTCACCATCGATGATCTATGCACCTGCATCGTCACATGAGTTGATGATATGCAACATATATAGTTGAGCAATAGAAAGAGACAGACTTGACAAAAATAGAAGCAACATATCATAAGCATAAATAACAAAGTTCATCGTACCCAAAATGCCCTAACTAGAGTGATCTTCGCTAGTCAAGGAGGATGGTTTAATTACATCACAAATAAAGTTTTGTCGTGCATAACTCAAAGTTTTGTCATACAGAAAGTATGGACTAAACGGACACATTGTCATATATCGACAATCACTCAAACATGTCGTGCCATCCATCCAAGTCAGGGAGATAGTCCCCGAGCTTACTGAAAGGCTTCAGGTCGAGACGCTGAGTGGCTATGCGTGTTCAGACGTCTTCCCGCGACATTTGCCCTTCCTCATAGAACAACCCTGTTTTTTGAGGACCTCCTTCATGATGATTTGGGCAAGTTCACACTCGATGTGATAGAACTCAGCTCGAAGCCGATGGTCCTCGATATCTCCTACGTTCCTTGCCGATTGCAGAATATGGGCATCCCCGGATGTTGGTGACATGCGAAGGTTCTATTGATCCCGTCTGTACTCCGCATGTGGTGTAGGACATAGAATCCATCACTAAGAGTATCACTTGGTTGCTGGATGCAGCAGAAGTCGGTCTTATGGCTAAAGGTGGGCCTGCCGTTCCTCTTCTTTTTGGTCTTGATCTCTCCACCCCGTACGCCGTAGAAAAAGATAGCACTGTCGAGAACAGACTTGATGTGGGTGTAATCCTTTTTGTTCATGTTCTTTGACGAGTCCAAGTAAAGAGCGTGGGAGTATCAGGGGTAAAGGATGATGAGGACGGCGAGCCCGTGGCTGCGCAAAATAAGTACACCTCAAATTAATTAGCCTCCACCGTGCAAATGAATGATTGAAATCGAAGGAAGGATATCCGCGCGGATGACTTACAAGGGATGATAAGGCACGAGAATCGTATCCTTGTCCTTATTGGCGACCATGAAATCGATGATGTAGTCCCTCACGTATTCATGATGCTCTGCGCAGACTGCCAAGAAGCCCTCGTGCATGAAGTACGGGTCAGCGACACAGATATAAGGTATCTGCTCAATCCCAATGATGTAGTTCATGTACAAGGCATAAAGGAGAGCAAACATAAAATCCAGCTTCTTCAAGTGAAACACGTTGAAGATGTAATCGAATCGAAGGAAGAACTTCTCCGCGTGGAATGAGTTGACGTACAACCTTTGCCGCGACATGTTTATCCTGGATTTTCTGAGGCGATTAGGCTTTTCTCTCTCCGCATCACATCGTCATGAAGTCTCCTTAGATCACAGTGTATGGCCTCTACCGATGCCTTAGGTAGGATTGGTTCACTCGAGATATGGTATTTCGCTGCACCGCAGATAGGTATACGGGCTTGAACCCGAGGCTGCGGAGGCGGCTGGATCATAGTAGCAGCTTTATTTTGCCTTTCCTCGCTCTCTTCCGGTGCTTCTTTGGTGGAAGGTCGGCTATAATATGTTCAGGCTCCGGAGGCGGCAATTCAGGCACCGACTCATGATGCTCAAACCCTGAGTACTCATACTGCTGAGCCATCAATCCTCCATCATCAATGGTGCCAGTATTGAGATACTGTTGAGTGTCATCGTCATCCTCATCGTCATCTATGGCGACGTCATCAGTGACTAATGGAGCCTCTTCCTCACCCTGTCCGCTATCACCCAGCACGACAGACGATCCTAATTGGGTAGGTGGGGTGCTGATGTTCATACCTTACGGAGGCAGAGTGGTCGTGGGTGTGCTCCCGGCTGCCTCTAGACGAAGCAGACTCTTTGGCCACAACAGGACCCACGTCTTGCAATCGCCAAGCCGCCGCGGGGTCTTGTCGTCATCTCCCTTAGTTCCGAAGGAGCCAAATTCTCGTGGCCCGGTTTGACACTGGCCATGGAAACCTTGAAGACATGAGGGGGGATCGGCCGACTGTGGAACAATTGTTTCTTCGGCTTCATTATCGTCGCCTTCCCCACGTCTACCTTCTGGCCGTTGATATCGTACAATATGGTGCACGGGGCGTCGGCCTACAAAGACATGTCTGTGACATGAGACATCCGAAAGGCAACGAAAACGGGAGATTATACATTTATTAAAGAGGGCCGGTGTGACAGGTACCGTGAGGGCGTCGAGCTCAGCCAAAGACGAAGCACCGTCGAGCACGTCCAAGACGGAGGACGGGCTGCTTTGAGCAGGTGCGGGAGCTGGTGCAGGAGCAGGTGCTGGTGCAGGTGCTGGTGCTGGTGCAACGCTAGTCGAGCTGCTCCCGAAGAAGTCGGCAAGGGGAAATTTCACTCCATCTTTATTTGGATTTTGCCTTCTCGAACCGACGACAGCCGGAACCAAGACACCACACGTAGCTGCCAGCTCTCGTTTTGCGGCAACTACCGCTATTGCGACTATCTTAGCTGAATTCTTCTCAACCGCAATCTTAACCTTCTTGTCGATGTTTTCTTCAGTTAACCTCCGTCTTTCCTTTCTCTCCTCCGTGGTCTCACTGTAGTACTTCTTCCACGTGGCGCTGTCTCCGACACCGTGCACGCGTCCATACGACGATCGAGTGTCCACCGAGAGTCGTTTCAATATGTTCAATGCATGGTTGAATGGGGTGTCCCACTTGGGCCTCGCCAACGCCTCGGACGACGAGTTACTTTCGCACCAATCCTGTGGTGCTCTCTCTGCAAAAGGAACAAGGATCATTTACAAATATGACTAAACGTGTAGTCGAATTGATCAGAAACTAAAATTACCAGCAGTCTCATGAACTCCGTCGTGATTGGGTCTGTCTTGAAAACCTTCTTGACTGGGTCCCAATGGTACCGGGCCCTGAGGACATCATGCTCCTGCGGGACGGTGAACTCCGCCAAGGGGTCTGGGATGCCCAGACTTTCGCGTTCCGCGTCCTCCTTGGTCCATATGGACCTCTTCCCCACGTAACCACGACTTCTGAGGTGGTGGCACCCCATGTTCCTCTGTTGAAGCCCCTTCATGTACTTCGGCTTTTTGTTGGCATCTTCGGCATCGCAAGCCGCCTTGTATATTTGAAACTGCTCTTCCGTGATTGTCGGATTATCCTTTACAATCTCAGAGTAAGGTTCCATTTTGTCGATGGCGCGTTTCATCCTTACTTTCTAGGCGGCCAACGCGTCGCTAAACTTGGTCATGGCGCGTTTGTTTATCTTCTTCATTGCTGGGTCTTTCTCTGGATCAGTATATTGGATTTCATCCTGGCCCGGGAACAAGAATATCTAGTGCAACAGGGTTAGGAGGGAGTGCTTCATATTTGGGCCTCTTCTTTAGTTTCTCATTGTTGATGGTGGCGCACGCCCGTACGATGAAGCATATTTGATTGCCGTAGCAGGAGCACGCTTCCACAGGTAGTTTTGGCTCAAAATTACCATCATCCACCTCCGTGACCACTAGTCTAGTGTGAGAAGCTGGTTTGGGCGTCGACATCTCCTCTACAGTTTCGGTTCTATGGCTTTGCCAGTCTCGATGCCGGTCTGGGTCTCAATGCCAGTCTTGGCGCCGGTCTCGATGGCGGCCTCGATCGGATGTGATAGGTGGGCCCAGCAACAACAACCGTTGATCATTGGCAAGGCTCAAATATTCTTCTGCCGCCATGTAGACGTCGTCGCAATCACCAGAACCCTGTCCTTCATTGTTGCTAGCCATGTTTCCTACGATTAAATATCACTACTAGGGAAAAGGCTAGCAGCAGCGCATGTTTTAGGTGTATCAGTAGCGTGGGTAGCAGCGCTACTAATAAGGCGCTACAGCTAACACATAGTAGTAGCACGTGCTCACCGGCGCTACTGCTACACAAGTGTAGCAGCAGCGCGTTTAGCGGAAGCTCGCTACTGCGAGTAGCTCTAGCGCGCTTTTCCTGGACGCGCTACTGCTATCGCGGCGCTGCTGCTAACTTTTATACACTCGCTACTGCTAATTTAAGTAGTTTTTTGTTTTTTTCAGCATATTTGTTTTGTATTTGAACACGCTCTATAGAAGAATCTTTAGCACATAGAAATGTCATCATGATACACATACAAATGCCTGCGAGACCACAAATGTAATCATAGCATATACATACAAATAGTCTCATCATAATCATCATCCAACACAAAGTGGTATCTTGTCATCATCTCGAAAATAGCGATACGTGCAAGTCTCGAATACTTGCTACTACAACAACGTCATCCATCTAAACAAAGGTATACGCAAGAAGAGCTATCACTATGAGTGGGAGCGGAACTATGCAGTACATGAGGTGGCGGTTACGAGTCCTCTCTCGCGCTAGCGTGAACCTCAAGTAACTAGCTTCTCCTTCTTGTCTTCTTTTGAAGCCTTTATGGCTGGCGCCCGTGAACCCATTCACTTGCGCCTGACACTCATGCCACTCGTTGTACACCCCCGGAACCTTCCCTTTGTACACGACATAGCAATTCCATCTCGCCATCAAGAAACTAGGTACCTGTTAGAGATGCATGTTCATGAAGAGGATGTACAATCATATATATATGCAACAAAATATACTAGAGCAACACCGAAAAAGAAAGGGTTAGCAACTAGATGCAACATACAGTATGCAAATTAATTAACTAGAGGTACACAGGTCATCGTACGCAAACTAACAAAGTAGCGTTACGCAAGTTCGGCAGGGTCCATGGACATCACAAAGTTTCATCGCTACAAAAAGTACACAAGTTCAACCGACACATATCATCATCATCGGCATCATAAATCACTAGAAGTTCCATCCTTCCATATCATCGAGGATGAACCCTAGCTTCTTGAACGGCGTGAGGTCTAGACGTTGCATGCCTATGCGAGTTCGGACATCAGCTCGCGATATAGGGCCGTGGTGGAACATCCCCTTCTCATCGACGACTTCTTTCATGATGATTGTCACAATGTCACTTTGGATGCGAAAGTAGTCATCTCTAACTTTATAATCCGCTTCTCCATGAGATTCTAGCCACTTGTGGGTATGATCATCATTTCTGCTTCTCATGCGAAGCTTTTGGTGATCCGTGTTGAACTGAATCATGAGATGGACGATGTAGAATCCATCCTTCTTGCTTTGTTTTGGGACATGGATGCAGGAGAAGTTAGTTTAATGCGCGAAACCCATCTTCTTGTTCCTTTGTTTCCTGATCTGCACGTGGCCACCTCTAAAGCCGAAGCCTTGGAGAGCATCATCTAGAATATTCATTATGTGGGTGTAGTCTTTTATCTCGTAGTCTCTGGAAGGGTCAAAATACACGGCGTGGGAGACTTGCGGGTAAAGAGCGATAAGAACGGCGTGCCCGTTGCTGCGGGGAAAAGACACCTCAAATTATTCCCCATATGAGAGAGAAGGAATGATTGAAATGTACGAAAGGGTTGTCCGGAACTGACTTACTTTGGATGATAAGGCACGAGGACAATTTCCCGGTCCTTATTCTGTACCATGAAGTTTTGGAGGTACTCCCTAGCAGTTTCATGCTCAAAGTCGCCGAGACTCAAGAAAGACTCGTGCATGTAGTACGGACCCGCCACACAGATTTGCGAGACTTCTTTACTCTTCATGACGGAGCTCATATGTAGCGCAAAAAGGCGGACGATTGTAAAATCGAGCCGCCTTGTTAGAAACATCTCAAAGATATGGTCAAACCACAGGAAGAACACCTCCGCGGGCCGTGTCTCGACGTAGCACTTCCCCTCAGGCACACGAGCCGCGTATGTCGGATATCCTGGATCCTTTGAGGCTAGTAGGCTTTTCTCAGTCGAAAGCACATGGTCATGCAGTCTCCTGAGATCACTTGATAGTGCCTCCAGCGGTTTCGGCGGTAGGATCGGCTCGCCCGTGAGATGGAATATGACCGCACCTTTCACGGGTACACGCTCTTCAGAATGCATCGTCTGGCTGCTATGTGCTCTGGCTTGTTTGGAGTCAGTTATCTTCCCCGATCTCTTCCTCTCCTTTTTCTTGGGCACACCTTCCAGACCCTTCCTTAACCCCTGCCCCAGTGTTCCCGGGCTAAGTACTGTATGACCCTCGTGCCCGGCTAGTTGAGCCTGTGTTGAGGCGGCATCTTCAGGCATGTCCTGTGAGGATTTCATGAAGAGAGACTTTTTGCAATCCCTGCTACGACCCTGCCCGGGCATATCATCCATATCCTCATTAGCAAGCTGATAGCCCGATTCCTCATATGGTTGACTCATCATATCTATGTCACAGTCATACGCGTTTGTATTGATGTAATCCATAGGGCCGACCTCCTTCTCATCATCCATTCTCTGTTCTACAGGAGAAATTACATCAGCCAGTACTATTGCACCCCCTTCATCATGTCGTCCGCCGCTCTCACCCGGCACTACAGGAGCTGGTAATTGCGTAGGCGGGGTGGTGGTCTCCGCACATGCTTGTTGATGTGTGGTTATTGGTGTGCTCTCGGTCGGCTCCAGACGAATAAGATTCTTTGGCCATAGCAGCACCCAACCCTTGCAGCTTCCAATCCGCGGCGGGGTCTCGTCGTCCGCTCCCACATGCTGTACTGGAGGAGGCAAATCCTCGTGCCCCGATTTCACACTGGTCAAGCTAACCCTGAAGTGCCCAACGGGGATCGGCTGGTTGTGGAACGTGGGTTGCGAGGGGTCCATTATCATTCCCTTTCCCACGTCCACCTTCTCGCCTTTGATCAAGTAGAGTATGGTGCACGGGGTTCTTTCTCCTGCAAACACATATGTCTGTGGCATAAAACAACCGAAAGGCAACAAAAATGGAATATTATATATATATATATATATATATATATATATATATATATATATATATATATATGTTGGTGTGACATGTAATTACCGTGACGGCGTCGAGCTCAGCCAAAGACGAAGGCCCACCTAGCACGCCTGAGACCGAGGACGGGCTGCTATGAGCGGGAACGGCTGCAAGAGGAGGCCCGGTTGCGTGAGCAAGTGATGGTGCGATGGTGTTGTTGTTCATGGAGTTGCTCCCGACGAAACTGGGCAACGGGAAATCATGTACCGTCTTGTCTGGATTTTCCTTCGTCCAGTTGATGATAACTGGAACGAAGTTAGTAGCGAAATCATTTCTGCAGGCAGTTACAGCTGCATTGACTGCCTGCTGTAGCAACTCATATTTGTCCTCGGCTGCTTTTGTCGCGTCCTCAGCTGCTTTTTTCTCGACCGCAAGCTTCACCTTCACGTCTTTTTCTGCTTCTTGGCCTCCGGGCCCTCATCGTAAAACACCTTCCACGTGGCGCCGTCTCCAGCGCCGTGCACACGACCATATTGCGGCTGCTGGCCCAAAGGGAGTCCCTTAAGTTCATTCAAGGCCCGGTTGAGAGGGGTGTCCCACTTGGGCCTCATCAGAGAAGTAGGGCTTTCGGCTGCAAGCCGGTGTTGCTTCTCTAGTAGTCTAATCAATTTCCTCGTGATCTTGTCTGTGTAAAAAACCTTTTTCTCCTTGTCCCACTTGTAGCGGGCCCTGATGAAGTCACGCTCCAAGGGGTTGGTGAACTTCGCGAAGGGGTTTGGGAGACCCGCGGCTTCACGTTCCGCGTCCTCCTTATCCCATATGGGCCTTTTACCGAGGTAGCCACGGCTTCCGAGGCGATGCTTCCCCGTGTTCCTTTGCTGAAGGCTCTTGAATTTCGCAGCCTTAGCCTTGGCTGCCTCAGTAGCGCAAGTGTCCTTGAACTTTTCGAACTCCTCTTTCATAAGTGTCGGATTTTCCTCCAGAATCTTGGACAAGGGTTCATCAGCCTCAATAGCTCGTTTCACCCTCCCTTTCTAGGAGGCCAAATCATTGCTAAACATGCCCATGGCGTGATTGTTAATCTTTTTCATCTTCGGATCATCCCATGGTTGTTCTATGTTATCATCCCGGTCGGGGAACTTGAATCTCTTGTGCAACTTCGTTAGGAGCAACTGCGTCAAATGTTCTTTACTCCTTAATTCATCGTCGTTGATGCTCGCGCATTCCCGTAGGATGCATCCTACTTGGTTCCCATAGCACTTGCGAGGTTCTTCCGGCTCTAACGGATCAAACTTGCCAAGTGCCATCTTTGTGATCACAAGTCGTCCAATCCCTAGTTTGTTAGGTTTTCGTATCCTCTGCTTCTTATGCTTCCTCTTTTCGGTAGCGGCATCGGGGCCGGTACCTTCCCCACCGGTATCTTTGTAAGTGCATCTAGTGCCACCCCTAGTTGGTTTTGGAGTATTGACGACAAAGTTGGTTCAGGGACTAATGCGTTTGTGAGAATTGCAGGATAACGCAGGTAGTGTCCCTCATTGATTCGGTTTAACTACCGGAGATGACCCCTAAAAATGTATGAAGACATTGAAGACAATGGTGGTATGAGAAGATATTCATATTAAAGACTATGACATGAGAAGACATTGCGTGAAGACTCTGGAGCGCGAAGACTGTGTGGATTCTTTGTTTCCTTTTCTTCTTTGTTGAGTCATAGGAACCACCGTACTGTTAAGTGGGGTCCAAGTGAACTACGTCAGAGTGACTGAAGTGATGCTCAACTCAAATCCTATGTCTTCGAGCGAAGACAATGAGAGCAAACCTTATCCAGAGCTGGATGAGTCAGCTTTGCTTGTAGCCCAAGTAAAGTTGCTGCGTGTGTTTGAAATCTGACCATTGGAACACGTGTCAGTTCCTTAGTGACCCAGGGTCATTTTGGACAAATCAGGTCAGGTTGCCTAGTGGCTATAAATAGCCCACCCCCTACACCATAAATTGGTGGCTGCTCAGAGTTAGTATACGGCTTTTGTCGTTTGAGAGCAACCCACCTCGAAGCATTTGAGAGAGAGAAATCCTTGCGAGGACAAAGCCCAAACACCCAGAGCCAAAGAGTGTTAGGCATCACTGAAGTCTTTCTGTCTGTGTGACTTGAAGACTTGTTACACTTGAGGACTGTGTATCCTCCAGCCGGTTAGGCGTCATGTTCTGAGCATCCAAGAGTCATTGTGGATTGCCGGGTGAACAAAGTCTGTGAAGGTTTGGAAGTCTACCTTGAAGACTTACCAGAGTGATTGGGCAAGGACTAAGTGACCTTAGCTCAAGGGGAATAAGGTGAAGACACGGTCTTCTGAGTTGAATCTCATCCTCCCTAACCAGACGTACAGTTGTCACAGCAACTGGAACTGGTCCAACAAATCCTGTGTCTTCAACAAGCAACTGGTTCTATCTCTTCTCTCCTTTACCTTGAGTTTGTCTTCGTGAAGTCATTGCTTATCTGTCTTATCTGATTGACTTCATTGCTTGACTACTATTGTTGATTGGCTTCGTACTGTCTTCCATCCTGATCCTACTACCTAGCTGCTATTAGTCTTTGTACGTTAATGCTATTGCATACTTGACTATGGCTTGCTTGTTGTAGTTTATCTTCCGCTGCATATCAATTAGGTTATTTCTATTGGTTGTCTTCGAAACCTCCACGTTTTGAAGACTTTGATAAAAATCACCTATTCACCCCCCTCTAGTCGATAACTAGCACTTTCAATTGGTATCAGAGCAAGGTACTCCCTTGTTCTGTGTGATTCGGTTTAACCACCTGGAGTTTAGCTATGTCGACTGCAGGATTGAGGAATGTGTCTTGCCCCACCTTTGACGGTCATGAGTATCCTCGGTGGAAAGCCATGATGAAGAAGCGACTCATGGCTATGGACAACGAACTGTGGACCGTCACCGAGATTGGTCTTATCGATCTGTGCAAGATGGCGGAGGCTGATGACATTCGCAAGTACACTCTACTGAACCTCACAGCGAAGGATGTCATCTGCTCCTGCCTGTCCCAAAATCAGTTCAGGAACGTCATGCACCTCAATCACGCGAAGCTAATCTGGGACCGGCTTTCAGAAGTCTATGATAGTCATCTTAATCGTCATGATCCTTGGCTTGATGACTACAAGGAGTCTCTTAAAGAGATGACCTTTCCACCTGAACCGTCTTCATCTTCACCATGCCTCATGGATGGGGGTGCTAAGGTAACTGAATGCTATCCCTCTGAAACTAGTGATGATGAATCAGGTGATGAATTTGGCCCCAGCTATGTCTGTTGGGGAACATAGTAATTTCAAAAATTTCCTACGCACACGCAAGATCATGGTGATGTATAACAACGAGAGGGGGAGTGTATCTTCATACCCTTGAAGATCGCTAAGCGGAAGCGTTAGCACAACGCGGTTGATGTAGTCGTACGTCTTCACGGCCCGACCGATCAAGCACCGAAACTACGGCTCCTCTGAGTTCTAGCACACGTTCAGCTCGATGATGTCCCTCGAACTCCGATCCAGCCGAGTGTCGAGGGAGAGTTCCGTCAGCACGACGGCGTGGTGACGATCTTGATGTTCTACCGTCGCAGGGCTTCGCCTAAGCACCGCTATGATATTATCGAGGTGGACTATGGTGGAGGGGGGCACCGCACACGGCTAAGAGATCCAAGGGATCAATTGTTGTGTCTTTGCTGCTAGCCCTGCCCCTCTATTTATATGTTGAGCCCCGGGGTCGAAACTTGGAGCAAAAGCCTCCTCAAAGTCGGTTTTGCCCGAAAGGCAAGAGTCCCACTCGGACTCCAGGACCAAACGCCACAATCCTTGGTGTCTGGCCCAGACGCCATGGGCTTTGGCGTCTGGCCAGGGCCAGACGCCAGGGTCTCCGGCGTTTGGCCCCCTGGCCTCCGCAAAACTCCTTTTGCACCGAACTAAAGCCTCATGGGCTTGACCCCTTGGCCTAACCATATCATCCAATATATGAATCTTTACGTCTCGACCATTTCGAGACTCCTCGTCATGTCCCCGATCTCACCCGGGACTCCGAACTCCTTCGGTACATCAAAACATGTAAAATCATAATATTACTGTCATCGAAACCTTAAGCGTGCGGACCCTACGGGTTCGAGAACAATGTAGACATGACCGAAATACGTTTTCGGTCAATAACCAATAGCGGAACCTGGATGCTCATATTGGCTCCCACATATTCTAAGAAGATCTTTATCGGTTAGACCGCATAACAACATACGTTGTTCCCTTTGTCATCGGTATGTTACTTGCCCGAGATTCGATCATTGGTATCTCAATACCTAGTTCAATCTCGTTACCGGCAAGTCTCTTTACTCGTTCCGTAATACATCATCTCACAACTAACTCATTAGTTGTAATGCTTGCAAGGCTTAAGTGATGTGTATTACCGAGAGGGCCCAGAGATACCTCTCCGACAATCGGAGTGACAAATCCTAATCTCGAAATACGCCAACCCAACAAGTACCTTCGGAGACACCTTTAGAGCACCTTTATAATCACCCAGTTACGTTGTGACGTTTGGTAGCACACAAAGTGTTCCTCCGGTAAACGGGAGTTGCATAATCTCATAGTAATAGGAACATGTATAAGTCATGAAGAAAGCAATAGCAGAATACTTAAACGATCAAGTGCTAAGCTAACGGAATGGGTCAAGTCAATCACATCATTCTCCTAATGATGTGATCCCGTTAATCAAATGACAACTCATGTCTATGGTTAGGAAACATAACCATCTTCGATTAATGAGCTAGTCAAGTAGAGGCATACTAGTGACACTCTATTTGTCTACGTATTCACACATGTATTATGTTTCCGGTTAATACAATTCTAGCATTAATAATAAATATTTATCATGATATAAGAAAATAAATAATAACTTTATTATTGCCTCTAGGGCATATTTCCTTCAGTCTCCCACTTGCACTAGAGTCAGTAATCTAGTTCACATCGCCATGTGATTTAACATCAATAGTTCACATCTTTATGTGGTTAACACCCATAGTTCACATCGACATGTGACCAACACCCAAAGGGTTTACTAGAGTCAGTAATCTAGTTCACATCGCTATGTGATTAACACCCAAAGAGTACTAAGGTGTGATCATGTTTTGCTTATGAGATAATTTTAGTCAACGGGTCTGTCACATTCAGATCCGTAAGTATTTTGCAAATTTCTGTGTCTACAATGCTCTGCACGGAGCTACTCTAGCTAATTGCTTCCACTTTCAATATGTATCTAGACTGAGACTTAGAGTCATCTAGATTAGTGTCAAAACTTGCATCGACGTAACCCTTTATGACGAACCTTTTATCACTTCCATAATCGAGAAACATATCCTTATTCCACGAAGGATAATTTTGACCGCTGTCCATTGATCTACTCCTAGATCACTATTGCACTCCCTTGCCAAGCTTAGTGGTAGGGTATGCAATAGATTTGGTACACAACATGGCATACTTTATAGAACCTATGGCTGAGGCATAGGGAATGACTTTCATTCTCTTTCTATCTTCTGTCGTGGTCAGGCTTTGAGTCTTACTCAATTTCACACCTTTGTAATACAGGTAAGAACTCTTTCTTTAACTGTTCCATTTTGAACTACTTCAAAATCTTGTCAAGGTATGTACTCATTGAAAAAACTTATCAAGCGTTTTGATCTATCTCTATAGATCTTGATGCTCAATATGTAAGTAGCTTCACCGAGGTCTTTCTTTGAGAAACTCCTTTCAAACACTCCTTTATGCTTTGCAGAATAATTCTACATTATTTCCGATCAACAATATGTCATTCACATATACTTATCAGAAATGTTGTAGTGCTCCCAGTCACTTTCTTGTAAATACAGGCTTCACCGCAAGTCTGTATAAAACTATATGCTTTGATCAACTTATCAAAGCGTATATTCCAACTCCGAGATGCTTGCACCAGTCCATAGATAGATCGCTGGAGCTTGCATATTTTGTTAGCACCTTCAGAATTGACAAAACCTTCTGGTTGCATCATATACAACTCTTCTTAAATAAATCCATTAAGGAATGCAGTTTTGTTTATTCATTTGCCAGATTTCATAAAATGCGGCAATTGCTAACATGATTCAGACAGACTTAAGCATAGATACGAGTGAGAAACTCTCATCGTAGTCAACACCTTGAACTTGTCGAAAACCTTTTGCGACAATTCTAGCTTTGTAGATAGTAACACTACTATCAACGTCTGTATTCCTCTTGAAGATCCATTTATTTTCTATGATTTGCCGATCATCGGGCAAGTCAACCAAAGTCCATACTTTGTTCTCATACATGGATCCCATCTCAGATTTCATGGCCTCAAACCATTTTGCGGAATCTGGGCTCATCATTGCTTCCTCATAGTTCGTAGGTTTGTCATGGTCAAGTAACATGACCTCCAGAACAAGATTACCGTACCACTCTGGTGCGGATCTCACTCTGGTTTACCTACGAGATTTGGTAGTAACTTGATCTGAAGTTACATGATCATCATCATTAGCTTCCTCACTAATTGGTGTAGTAGTCACAGGAACAGATTTCTGTGATGAACTACTTTCCAATAAGGGAGAAGGTACAATTACCTTATCAAGTTCTACTTTCCTCCCACTCACTTCTTTTGAGAGAAACTCCTTCTCTAGAAAGGATCCATTCTTAGCAATGAATGTTTTGCCTTCGGATCTGTGATAGAAGGTGTACCCAATAGTTTCCTTTGGGTATTCTATGAAGACGCACTTCTCCGATTTGGGTTCGAGCTTATCAGGTTGAAAACCTTTTTCATATAAGCATTATAACTCCAAACTTTAAGAAACGACAGCTTAGGTTTACTGCTAAACCATAGTTCATACGGTGTCGTCTCAACGGATTTAGATGGTGCCCTATTAAACGTGAATGCAGCTGTCTCTAATGCATGACCCCAAAACAATAGTGGTAAATCGGTAAGATACATCATAGATCACACTGTATCCAATAAAGTGTGGTTACGACGTTCGGACACACCATAACGTTGTGGTGTTCCAGGTGGCGTGAGCTGTGAAACTATTCCACATTGTTTTATATGAAGGCCAAACTCGTAACTCAAATATTTTCCTCCACGATCAGATCGTAGAAACTTTATTTTCTTGTTATGATGATTCTCCACTTCACTCTGAAATTCTTTGAACTTTTCAACTATTTCAGACTTATGTTTCATCAAGTAGATATACACATATCTGCTCAAATCATCTGTGAAGGTCAGAAAATAACGATACTTGCCACGAGCATCAATACTCATTGGATCACATACATCGGTATGTATTATTTCCAACAAATAAGTAGCTTGTTCCATTGTTTCGGAGAACGGAGTTTTTAGTCATCTTGCCCAAAAGGCACGGTTCGCAAGCATCAAATGATTCATAACCAAGTGATTCTGAAAATCCATCTTTATGGAGTTTTTTCATGCGCTTTACACCGATATGACCCAAACTGCAGTGCCACAAATAAGTTGCACTATCATTATTAACTTTGCATCTTTTGGCATCAATACTATGAATATGTGTATCACTACGATCGAGATCCAACAAACTATTTTCATTGGGTGTATGACCATTGAAGGTTTTATTCATTTAAACAGAACAACAATTATTCTCTGATTTTAAATGAATAACCATATTGCAATAAACATGATCAAATCATATTCATGCTCAACGCAAATGCCAAATAACACTTATTTAGGTTCTACACTAATCCCGAAAGTATAGGGAGTGTGCGATGATGATCATATCAATCTTGGAACTACTTCCAACACACATCGTCACCTCACCCTCAACTAGTTTCTGTTTATTATGCAACTCCCGTTTCGAGTTACTACTCTTAGCAACTGAACCAGTATCAAATACCAAGGGGTTTCTATAAACACTAGTAAAGTACACATCAATAAAATGTATATCAAATATACCTATGTTCACTTTGCCATCCTTCTTATCCGCCAAATACTTGGGGTAGTTCCACTTCCAGTGACCAGTCCCTTTGCAGTAGAATCACTTAGTCTTAGGCTTAGGTCCAGACTTGGGCTTCTTCACTTGAGCAGCAACTTGTTTGCTGTTCTTCTTGAAGTTCCCTTTCTTCCCTTTGCCCTTTTTCTTGAAACTAGTGATCTTGTCCACCATCAACACTTTGATGTTTTTCTTTGATTTCTACCTTCGCCGATTTTTGCATCGCGAAGAGCTTGGGAATTGTTTTCATCATCCCTTGCATATTATAGTTCATCACGAAGTTCTACTAACTTGGTGGTGGTGACTAGAGAATTCTGTCAATCACTATCTTATCTGGAAGATTAACTCCCACTTGATTCAAGCGATTGTAGTACCTAGACAATCTGAGCACATGCTCACTAGTTGAGCGATTCTCCTCCATCTTTTAGCTATAGAACTTGTTGAAGACTTCATATCTCTCAACTCGGGTATTTGCTTGAAATATTAACTTCAACTCCTGGAACATCTCATATGGTCCATGACGTTGAAAACGTCTTTGAAGTCCCGATTCTAAGCCATATATAAAGCATGGTGCACAAAACTATCAAGTAGTCATCATATTGAGCTAGCCAAACGTTCATAACGTCTGCATCTGCTCCTGCAATAGGTCTGTCACCTAGCGGTGCATCAAGGACATAATTCTTCTGTGCAACAATGAGGATAAACCTCATATCGCCGATCCAATCCGCATCATTGCTACTAACATCTTTCAACACAATTTTCTCTAGGAACATATCAAAATAAACATATGAAAGCAACAACGCAAGCTATTGATCTACAACATAATTTGCAAAATACTACCAGGACTAAGTTCATGATAAATTTAAGTTCAATTAGTCATATTACTTAAGAACTCCCACTTAGAAAGACATCCCTCTAATGCTCTAAGTGATCATGTGATCCAAATCAACTAAACCATAACCGATCATCACGTGAAATGGAGTAGCTTTCAATGGTGAACATCATTATGTTGATCATATCTACTATATAATTCACGCTCGACCTTTCGGTCTCTGTGTTCTGAGGCCATATCTGCATATGCTAGGCTCGTCAAGTTTAACCTGAGTATTCCGCGTGTGCAAAACTGGCTTGCACCCATTGTAGATGGACGTAGAGCTTATCACACCCGATCATCACGTGGTGTCTGGGCACGACGAACTTTGGCAACGGTGCATACTCAGGGAGAACACTTCTTGATAATTAGTGAGAGATCATCTTAAAATGCTACCGTCAATCAAAGCAAGATAAGATGCATAAAGGATAAACATCACATGCAATCAATATAAGTGATATGATATGGCCATCATCATCTTGTGCTTGTGATCTCCATCTTCGAAGCACCATCATGATCACCATCGTCACCGGCGTGACACCTTGATCTCCATCATAGCATCATTGTCGTCTCGCCAACTATTGCTTCTACGACTATCGCTACCGCTTAGTGATAAAGTAAAGCAATTACAGGGCGATTGCATTGCATACAATAAAGCGACAACCATATGGCTCCTGCCAGTTGCCGATAACTCGGTTACAAAACATGATCATCTCATACAATAAAATATAGCATCACGTCTTGACCATATCACATCACAACATGCCCTGCAAAAACAAGTTAGACGTCCTCTACTTTGTTGTTGCAAATTTTACGTGGCTGCTACGGGCTGAGCAAGAACCGTTCTTACCTACGCATCAAAACCACAACGATAGTTCGTCAAGTTAGTGCTGTTTTAACCTTCGCAAGGACAGGGCGTAGCCACACTCGGTTCAACTAAAGTTGGAGAAACAGACACCCGCCAGCCACCTGTGTGAAAAGCACGTCGGTAGAACCAGTCTCGCGTAAGCGTACGCGTAATGTCGGTCCGGGCCACTTCATCCAACAATACCGCCGAATTAAAGTATGACATGCTGGTAAACAGTATGACTTGTATCGCCCACAACTCATTTGTGTTCTACTCATGCATATAACATCTACGCATAAAACCTAGGCTCGGATGCCACTGTTGGGGAACGTAGTAATTTCAAAAATTTCCTATGCACACGCAAGATCATGGTGATGTATAACAACGAGAGGGGGAGTGTATCTTCATACCCCGACCGATCAAGCACCGAAACTACGGCACCTCCGAGTTCTAGCACACGTTCAACTCAATGATGTCCCTCGAACTCCGATCCAGCCGAGTGTCGAGGGAGAGTTCCGTCAGCACGACTGCGTGGTGACGATCTTGATGTTCTACCGTCGCAGGGCTTCGCCTAAGCACCACTACGATATTATCGAGGTGGACTATGGTGGAGGGGTGCATCACACACGGCTAAGAGATCCAAGGGATCAATTGTTGTGTCTTTGGTGCTAGCCCTGCCCCTCTATTTATATGTTGAGCCCCGGGGTCGAAACTTGGAGCAAAAGCCTCCTCAAAGTCGGTTTTGCCCGAAAGGCAAGAGTCCCACTCGGACTCCAGGACCAAACGCCACAATCCTTGGCGTCTGGCCCAGACGCCAGGGTCTCCGGCGTTTGCCCCCCTGGCCTCCGCAAAACTCCTTTTGCACCGAACTAAAGCCTCATGGGCTTGACCCCTTGGCCTAACCATATCATCCAATATATGAATCTTTACGTCTCGACCATTTCGAGACTCCTCGTCATGTCCCCGATCTTACCCGGGACTCCGAACTCCTTCGTTACATGAAAACATGTAAACTCATAATATAACTGTCATCGAAACCTTAAGCGTGCGGACCCTACGGGTTCGAGAACAATGTAGACATGACCGAAACACGTTTTCGGTCAATAACCAATAGCGGAACCTGGATGCTCATATTGGCTCCCACATATTCTACGAAGATCTTTATCGGTCAGACCGCATAACAACATACGTTGTTCCCTTTGTCATCGGTATGTTACTTGCCCGAGATTCGATCGTCGGTATCTCAATACCTAGTTCAATCTCGTTACCGGCAAGTCTCTTTACTCGTTCCGTAATACATCATATCACAACTAACTCATTAGTTGTAATGCTTGCAAGGCTTAAGTGATGTGTATTACCGAGAGGGCCCAGAGATACCTCTCCGACAATCGGAGTGACAAATCCTAATCTCGAAATACGCCAACCCAACAAGTACCTTCGGAGACACCTTTAGAGCACCTTTATAATCACCCAGTTACGTTGTGACGTTTGGTAGCACACAAAGTGTTCCTCCGGTAAACAGGAGTTGCATAATCTCATAGTAATAGGAACATGTATAAGTCATGAAGAAAGCAATAGCAGAATACTTAAACGATCAAGTGCCAAGCTAACGGAATGGGTCAAGTCAATCACATCATTCTCCTAATGATGTGACCCCGTTAATCAAATGAAAACTCATGTCTATGGTTAGGAAACATAACCATCTTCGATTAACGAGCTAGTCAAGTAGAGGCATACTAGTGACACTCTGTTTGTCTACGTATTCACACATGTATTATGTTTCCGGTTAATACAATTCTAGCATGAATAATAAACATTTATCATGATATAAGGAAATAAATAATAACTTTATTATTGCCTCTAGGGCATATTTCCTTTAATGTCAAACTTGCTTCCCTTGCCACTAAACAACAAAGAGCTTTGGAAAAGATTCAAAACATGCTTAGTAAAAGCGATGATATGTTGGGCGAAGAAATGGATCAGTCAAAAGCTTTGGCTGAGAGTCTTCAGAGACTTCATTCCAAATTTGACGCCCTTCAAGATCAACATAATGCTCTCTTGTCTGATCATGAGAAACTTTCTTCTGAATGTCTTCAACGAGAGCAAGATCTTGAAAGGATAAGAGTGGATTATGAAGTTCTTCTGAAGAAGCACGATTCATTACTTGCTCAACAGATCAGTCCCGCTCAGGATGAATTTGAACCACCATGCTTAAAATGCATTGAGCGTGATAATGCTGCCTCTGTTGCTGAATGTTCCATTGCTGCTACTGTTGCTCTATCTTCAACTACTGATGTGGTAACTAACCCCTCTCCTGAAGATACCACTACTATTGCTGATGAAAATGCTAGGTTGAAGACATTGCTTGAAACAGGGATGTACAAAAGTTTGAAGGGACATCAGACACTTTGTGATGTCCTCAAAAAGCAGATTCTGAACCGAAACCCTAGGAAAGAGGGTGTTGGGTTCGAGAGGAAAATGAATGCTGATGGTTCCTATTGGAAGCCTGAGCAGTATCCCAAAACCATATGAGTTGCTGCAAAGGGACCTTCAGTGGATCCATCCACTTTATCTAGATTTACCTGCGCTAACCCTATTATCATTGATGAATCCTTTGATGCAAACTATAAACTGTTCAAAAATCAGAATGGTGAAGTATTTGCTAGGTATATTGGTACTAACTACAGGAATGGACCTCCTATGAAGAAGATCTGGGTTCCCAAGAGCTGCCTTGAGAATCTTCCAGTGAATGTCATCATGAAACCACTAGGGAAGAAGACAAACCCCAGACCAAAGGCATCATATGGTCCAACGGCTACTTACAAACACATGACTCACTTGAGTCACCCTAACGCTAATGTTTTGCAGGGAAATCATACTCAGACTCATGAATATGAGCGTGTGTCTTCAAACCGCTATGTTCATAGAACTAAGAACTTTTCTGCTTATTCACATGAGTATCATTCATCTCCTGCAAGGCTATTTGCTAGGGCTTCAAAGCCGAAATTCTCAGATGCTGCACTTAGACTCATTGCTTCTAAGCCACCCCTAAAGATGTGGGTGGTGAAGAAGAATTAACTCTCTTTTGCATAACATGGTCTCCAGCCAGCAATCAATGGCGTCCGATACTATTGCTGGGGACCTAAAACACAAAGGGACGCATGATAAAATGACTTACTATGTATTCCACATATGAATCGCTTACCTGTCATACTGTGTGCTAACTTTCATCTATGCTGTGATAATCCACATGTGCATCAAATGCTTATGCTTCACAACATACCTTGTGAAGCCTATCCTCCTAACTGCACTATAGGGCATGTCACCAAAAGCTTCAGAATGGATTATTGACAGCGGATGCACTAATCATATGACTGGTGATCGAAGTCTTCTCATGGACTCAACCTTACGTCCATCCGACAAGAGTCAAATCACATTTGCTGACACTGGTAAAGGCAAGGTATTGGGTCTAGGTAGACTTGCAATCTCAAAGGATCAACACATGGATAAAGTGATGCTTGTTGAATCCCTTGGATTCAACTTAATGTCTGTCTCAATGCTTTGTGACTTAAACATGATTGTGATATTTGGAAAATATCGTTGCCTTGTACTAATGGAATCTGACAAGTCTCTAGTCTTTGAAGGGTATAGGAAAGGTGATCTATACATGGTAGATTTCTCAGCAGGTCCACAGCTTGCCGTATGTCTTCTTGCAAAAGCGTCAGAATGCTGGCTCTGGCATCAAAGGCTAGGGCACGCTGGCATGAGGAACTTGCACACTCTCGTCAAGAAGAAGCATGTCATAGGCATCTAAGTTGTCAAGTTCAAGAAAGATCATTTGTGTGGTGCTTGCGAAGCTGGGAAGATGACAAGGGCCAAGCATCCCTCGAAGACAATCATGACAACATCTCAACCCTTCGAGCTGCTACACATGGACTTATTTGGACCTACTCACTACTCCACCCTCACAACAACAGCGTGTCTCTATGGCTTCGTTATTGTTGATGACTACTCAAGATATACATGGGTGCACATAATTCTCTACAAGACTGAATACAGGATGTCTTCAGACGATTCGCCAATCGAGCAATGAACAATTATGGCATCAAGATCAAGCATATCAGAAGTGATAACGGCACTGAATTCAAGAACACCGGCCTTGATCTTTATCTGGATACAATGGGAATCACTCATGAATTTTATGCTCCATACACACCTCAGCAAAACGGCATTGTAGAGCGCAAGAACAGAACCCTCATCGAGATGGCTCGAACAATGCTTGATGAGTACAAGACACCAAGAAAGTTCTGGCCTGAAGCCATTGATACAGCTTGTCACATCATCAACCGTGTCTACATCCATAAGCTTCTGGGCAAAACATCCTATGAGCTCCTTACCGGCAAGAAGCCAAATGTCAGTTACTTCAGAGTCTTTGGAGCTAGATGCTAGATCAAGGATCCCCATCACAAGTCAAAATTTGAACCCAAAGCTCACGAAGGATTCATTCTTGGCTATGGAAAGGATTCGCACTCTTACAGAGTCTTCAACCTCTTCCACTACAAAATCGTTGAAACAGTGGATGTGCGATTTGATGAAACCAATGGTTCACAACGAGAGCTCCTGCCAAGCACACTTGATGAAGCTCCTTCCTGTGAATCTATCAAGCTGATGGGAACTGGTGAGATCATGCCCTCTGAAGCACAGCCTGAAGAGGAACTTATCATTTCTACACCAAACCAACCTGAAGACAATGCTCAGAACGAAGACAATACTTCCAATGATGACAATGATCAGCATGAGCAAGGTCTTCGTCCAGTTCATCCTCGTGTTGCAAATGAAGTACAAATTGAGAAGATAATTGACAGCATCAATGCGCCTGGTCCTCTTACTTGCTCAAGAGCAACACAGTTAGCAAACTTCTGTGGGCACTTTTCATTTGTGTCAATATCAGAACCCAAGAAAGTTGCTGAAGCCTTTATGGAACCTGAATGGATTCAAGCCATGCAAGAAGAACTTCAACAGTTCAAGCTGAATAATGTTTGGGAACTTGTCAAGCGACCTGACCCTCGCAAGCATAACATTATAGGAACAAAATGGATATATCGAAACAAGCAAGATGAGCATGGTCAAGTCGTCAGAAATAAAGCACGTCTTGTGGCTCAAGGATATACTCAAGTTAAAGGAATTGACTTTGATGAAATATTTGCTCCTGTTGCTAGGCTTGAAGCTATTCGCATACTGCTAGCCTATGCTAATCATCACAACATCTTGCTATATCAAATGGATGTGAAAAGTGCATTTCTCAATGGCAAGATTGAAGAAGAAGTGTATGTCGCACAACCACCTGGCTTTGAAGATCCAACACATCCTGATATGGTGTACAAGCTAAACAAAGCACTGTATGGCCTCAAACAAGCTCCTCGTGCCTGGTATGATACAATCAAAGACTTCCTGAAGAGCAAAGGCTTCAAACCAGGATCCCTCGATCCCACACTCTTCACGAAGACATATGATGGTGAACGGTGTGTGTGCCAAATATATGTGGATGACATAATCTTCGGCTGCACCAACCAGAAGTACAGTGATGAGTTTGGGTACATGATGCAAGAGCAATATCAAATGTCCATGATGGGTGAGCTGAAGTTCTTCCTTGGTCTTCAAATTCGTCAGCAACGAAATGGCATCTTCATATCTCAAGAAAAATACCTCAAAGATTGTCTGAAGAAGTTTGGAATGGAAGACTGCAAAGGCTACACGACGCCAATGCCAGCCAAACACCATCTTGGTCCCGACGACAATGGTAAAGAGTTCGATCAAAAGGTATACCGCTCCATGATTGGTTCTTTGCTTTATTTATGTGCATCCAGGCCAGCTATTATGCTTAGTGGTTGCATGTGTGCTCGATTCCAAGCGGCACCAAAGGAATCGCATCACTTAGCTGTGAAGCGAATTCTTCGATATTTGGCTTACACCCCAACACTCGGATTATGGTATCCAAAGGGCTCAAGGTTTGACCTAGTTGGATTCTCGGATGCTGATTATGCTGGTGACAAGGTGGATCGCAAGTCTACATCAGGCACATGTCATTTTCTTGGTCGATCACTTGTCTGTTGGTCTTCAAAGAAGCAGAACCATGTATCACTCTCAACTGCTGAATCTGAATACATTGCTGCTGGATCCTGTTGTGCTCAGCTTCTATGGATGAAGCAAACTCTCAAGGATTATGGCATCAACCTGAAACAAGTACCTCTCTTCTACGACAACGAAAGTGCCATCGAGATAGCCAACAATCTAGTCCAGCACTCGAAGACAAAGCACATTGAAATACATCATCACTTTCTCAGAGATCATGTTATGAAGAAAGATATAGATATCATGCACGTCAACAATGAAGAGCAGCTGGCAGATATCTTCACAAAGCCCTTGGATGAGAAAAGGTTTTGCAAGTTACGGTGTGAGCTAAATATCTTGGAATCCTCTAATGTCCTATGATCAGGCACACATCCTAATACTTATGCATGTTGATGACTTAGATGTGCAGCACACGAAGTAAGGTATATCTTCAATCAATGAAGATTTACACTCTGAGTGTGAATACATTAACATGGAATTTGACTTCGGAGCGCCATGATAATTGTGCGCCGCGTCTGGGTCTAATACTTCCTATACGGTGGGTAACGCCACCACCAAATTTCTCTGTTTGAAGTGTTTCACTCATGGCGTTATTTTTGCAAAGACTTCGCATTTGGGTTGTCTTCAGTTTCTATTTATCTTCATGATTTTCTGCGCTATGATGAGTTGTATATATATATATATATATATATATATATATATATATATATATATATATATATATATATATATATATATATATATATATATATATATATATACTAGCGTTCTGTCCTCTACAACATTCACTTATAGCTATGTCTTCAAGTTGAATCTTTTGAACTAAGTGAATGTGATCGGACCCTAACCCCTCTATGCTTTCTATCTCAAACTCTATCTGTCCAAATCATATGCATTCTATTGAAACTGTCGAATGTCTTCTCTGCGTCCTAGTCAGCAGAAGACACAGAGACAAACATCAAGTCCTATTTAAATGATTCATCTTTATTGTCTAAATCCGGAGAAGCCGGAAAAACTCTCCGACATGCCTGGCGGGCGTGGGAACGTGGGACAACTCTATGTATGTTGCATGCTTGCCACGTGTCCCACGGATGTGAACAGACAGGGGCACCTGCGTAATTGCACTGTGCCGCACACCTACTTATAAATATGTGTCCCCTGCGGTCAAGAAAACCTTCTTCCACCTCTCCACCTCGTCAAAACCCTAGCGCCACCGCTAGCTCGCGACGACACCGGCGATGAAGCGCTTAGCTGCCGCGACTTCTCCGACGCCGTCCTCACGCCGGCCGCGGACATTGTCCTCTCCGCCGTCGCCGTAGGTGTCCTCCGTCGCCAAGTTAGGGCACGGTGGGCTGAACTGCTCGGTCTCCTATTCTTCCCGTCTAGCAGTTCGTCGTGCGGTAATTATAACTCTATTTTTACCACCTTTTTGATCTTCATAGATTCATCCTACCTACCGAAAGTGGTTTCTACCTACTCAATGTTAGATCTATTCTGTCTGCATCTCACAATGCCTAGTCTATTCACTTAGATTTCCTATCTAGTTTGATTCCTCACTTGTACTTATTCACGGATTGGTACAAATCTGGAACCAACTCACCACATATAAGTGAATGACTTCGCATCATGAGGTCAATGTCTTCAAACTGATTTATCTTCAAAATCTTCTGAGAATGCATATGACCTCTTCCCCTTCCCTCGCATCTCTAATGCTGTCACAGGTACATGTCCGCGGGAGAATCCCTTGGTTCTCATAGTCTGCATTCATTTGCAGAATACTTACATCATCATATCAATTCTCCTGAAGCCAGTTCCTGTCTGACCAGCAAGTGAAAGCCTTTGAAGCCTTTGAACATATTGAAACCGTTCAGTTTGAAGTTCATGGCTACGGAGAAATCTGTCAGGAAGGGTGGCAGACAGCGTCGTGGGGAAACTTCAAAGGATCTGCCTGAGGATCTGGCAGAAATGTATAAAACAGATCCTGAAGAAGATTACAATCAGCGCAAGACTCGAATCCAATGGATTCGACGCTATTGGGCTGAACAGTGGTACAAGTACAAGTTCGTCACCCAGGAGTACGCAGAGAAAAATGCTATCAAAAGCCCTTGGGGTGATATTCTCTATTGAGGCCTTCCCCCCAAGAACAAAGTTGAAGCCATTGCGCAAGAATTCTATCCTTGCATGGTCTGTGGACCACAGCCTGAAGAAGCCGACCCAACATCATTGCTCTGGTGTCATGACGACAATCTCTTCAAGCGAAACCTCCAGTTTGCTAAGGCTTCAGCAAAGGAAAACAAGAAGTCATGGGGATTAGACTTCAATCCTGGCCCCTCTGCTCCCTGTGAGGATGGCACACGTGAAGCTGAAGAAAATAGAATTGGCCCCTTTGCAAACCTTGATGGCCTCATCTCCTACATCTTGGTACAAGGTGCCAAAGTGGATCATTCTGACAATGAGGCTGATTCTGATGAAGCCCCAGCTCCTCCTTCGAAGCCACAGAAGCAAAAGAAGCTAAAGGCTTCTAAATCAGCACCTCCAAAAGCTTTACGCGCGAAGCCTCTGGCCACTGCACCTCCTGAAGCCAGTGTGCAGTCTGAAGATCAATACCGTATCTCCAAGAAGACGGAGAAGAAAAAGCAACTTGTCAGGCATACTGATCAAGCCTTGACTCCTGCCGCCATTCTGCGCGAAGAACCCATTGATCTATCAAGACTCCCCCAGTACTCCCCAACAGCAACAACAAGCTACACCCCCCCGTGCAAGAAGAGGATGAAGACTTTCAGGCCCAGCCAACTCCATCTCCCAAGGCGTTGCCAGCATTTCGCAGGCTTCGTAAAGGACAAAGGCCTCAAGTCCCTCTGTCGAGCGTTCCAGAAGGAGAAGTGCAACGCCAACCTGTTGCACGTCAAGTATTTTCTGAACCCACTCCAACTGTGAATGTCTCCATGTCTGAAGCTCAAACTGCTGAAGACATTCCGGTTGCATCAGCCAAAGAAAATCAAGAAGATGTGCGTGTCCCTACTCCCCCAGTTATAGAAGAAACAGTTCATAAAGTGAACGTGTCTGTGCCTGACCCTCCAGCACCTCAAGTGGAGGTTGAAAATCCTGAAGCTGTCACAACAAACGCAAGTGAAGCCAATGACGTTGTCATGGCTGAAGCTAATGTGGAGCTTGAACCAAACAGTGTGCCTGAAGCTAATGAGGCCACTGCATCTGAAGCTAATGAGGCCACTGCACCTAAAGCACCTGTTGTGCAGCCTGAAGCCTCAGCTGCTGCCACTGCTCCTGTTCCGCCCCCAAGGCCCTATACAATCGAGCAAGCATACAACCATGGCGAGCTAATCACAGTAAGATGGCCCGTTCTGGTCCCTCCGCCTAATATCTCTGGTCCTCAATTTGACTATCACATTGAGCATAGGCCTCAGGTCCAGAAGCCCAAGCCAAGACTGCCAAGGTTTCCAGGTACTGCAAACTCCCAGGGTCTTTCAATGCAAATGGCTTCAAAAGCCACAACACATTCTTTGACAGCTCGAAGAAGCCCTACACGAAGCTAAGAATATCATCAGATCAGTTCTGGAGTCATCAGCAGCGAAGCTATTACTCATGTGTTCTGTATGATCAAGGGCACATTTTCCCTCATATGCGTCGCGACACTGAAGCCATTACTGGACTGCCCTGCTTAGAAGAAGCACTTGACTGCTTTCGTGATGCTGGGCTGCTTTTGTCACAGATAAAGAACACTGGAATGAAGAGCTCTTGCTTCAATTCTATGCTACTCTACACATTCGCGGCTACAACAGAGATATCAAGACATGGGTTCTCGAGTGGATGACCGGAAATGTTCATCATGAAGCCAAAGCTATGGATATCATCGAGCTTACAGGGCTCGCCACTCCTGGAGAACTATATGAACCTGGTTGTCAAAATCACCGCAATGCTTTGGAAAGCATCTTCCATAAGCCTGAACCAAATATGAGTCAGATGCTGAGCATGATGAAGCCTTTGCCACGTGATGCTGAATATCCAACAGAGTTCTTTGTTGAAGACCTTGAGTATCTGCCACGCACCATATATCACATCATCAGGCGAACTCTATGGCCTATCAAAGGACATTCATCAGCGGCAAAGCTTGAAGGAGCTATGAAGACTTTGGTCTTCTACATTCTCAATGGCATCAGCTTCAATGCGCAAGACTTCTTCATCAGGCAACTCGCTGCTTCCAGCTCTGACCTATTTGGTCTGAAGTTTTATGCTCCATGGGTCATGCGCCTCATCAAGCGACACTCATCTGTCAACTATCAACCTTCTGCTCGCAATCATGTGATTTTTCTACCTGAGGTTGATATGTCAGTTGAAGCTATATACCCTAAATCTGCCAAGAAGCCTCTTTGTCTTTAGAATGCCGAGCATCAAAGCTTCACTCAACCCATTGAAGGTGTTCATGCAGCGACTCGAATCTATCCTTTGGTTGGAAATACTCGTCTGCCTCATCGAGCACCTACTGAAGCCACTGAAAGCACCATTGCCCAAAGGCCTCGGAAGCGTTCTCGCATTCTCAATGACCGAGAACTTCTTGTGGCCCTTCATCAGAAACAGGATAAGCATCATTTCTGGCTCAAGAGACAGATGCAAAGCCTCTTGGTGGATGTCAATCGCATTCGCAACCTTGCCACCAAGAATGCCTTTGTTGCTCATGAAACTTGCCGGCGATCATGGAAGAGTTTGACCCTGCTCAGTGCTAAAGCTGATCTTCAAGACGATGGCTTCAATGAAAGATTCTAGTTTGACTCCACTCCTCCACGGACTGCTGTCTTACGTCGTACTCCATCTCTTGAAGACTCTGAATATTCTTCCTCCGCGGCAACGGTAAATGCCAGAGTGATCGATGATGAAGATGATGCTACTTCACCACCTCCTACAACTATGTGCATCAACACTGCACCAAGTTCATCTGCACCGCCACCCAACGACGACAACCCTGCTGCTTCACCTACTCATGTTGACGAGTAGATGCTCTATGTCTTCAAACCTTTTTGGTCCTTACTGACAAAAGGGGGGAGAAGCGTATGAGTTGATAGTCTTCAAGCGGGTTCATATGGGCGGTTGCATTATATTTTGCTGCGTGGTTACAACTCTTGCCTTTTGAAACATTTGATTCTCTGAGTTGTAACACCTAAACTTGATGGTCGTCTACTACTTATTTGCTTTACTGTGATGCGATGATAAATTCCGCATGTGCTATGATAACTCCCGCACTTAGATCATTCTGCAGACATCCATTTTTCATTATGCATGTCATTCTACTTACTATATCAGTTCATGCATGATGAATTATCTTCATAAGTTGAAGTGGATCTCCACAAGTACAACCTGCCATGTGCATTTGCATTCCAAAAGCAAATTACTTACATGCACATCTTCAGGGGGAGCCCTTGCAACTTATGAAGACTATTTCCTATCCTTACAATTTCACATATTTATCCCCGTTGAAAACTTCAACCAGTTTGTCATCAATCACCAAAAAGGGGGAGATTGTAAGTGCATCTAGTGCCACCCCTAGTTGGTTTTGGAGTATTGACGACAAAGTTGGTTGAGGGACTAATGCGTTTGTGAGAATTGCAGGATAACGCAGGTAGTGTCCCTCATTGATTCGGTTTAACTACCGGAGATGACCCCTAAAAATGTATGAAGACATTGAAGACAATGGTGGTATGAGAAGATATTCATATTAAAGACTATGACATGAGAAGACATTGCGTGAAGACTCTGGAGCGCGAAGACTGTGTGGATTCTTTGTTTCCTTTTCTTCTTTGTTGAGTCATAGGAACCACCGTACTGTTAAGTGGGGTCCAAGTGAACTACGTCAGAGTGACTGAAGTGATGCTCAACTCAAATCCTATGTCTTCGAACGAAGACAATGAGAGCAAACCTTATCCAGAGCTGGATGAGTCAGCTTTGCTTGTAGCCCAAGTAAAGTTGCTGCGTGTGTTTGAAATCTGACCGTTGGAACACGTGTCAGTTCCTTAGTGACCCAGGGTCATTTTGGACAAATCAGGTCGGGTTGCCTAGTGGCTATAAATAGCCCACCCCCTACACCATAAATTGGTGGCTGCTCAGAGTTAGTATACGACTTTTGTCGTTTGAGAGCAACCCACCTCGAAGCATTTGAGAGAGAGAAATCCTTGCGAGGACAAAGCCCAAACACCCAGAGCCAAAGAGTGTTAGGCATCACTGAAGTCTTTCTGTCTGTGTGACTTGAAGACTTGTTACACTTGAGGACTGTGTATCCTCCAGCCGGTTAGGCGTCGTGTTCTGAGCATCCAAGAGTCATTGTGGATTGCCGGGTGAACAAAGTCTGTGAAGGTTTGGAAGTCTACCTTGAAGACTTACCAGAGTGATTGGGCAAGGACTAAGTGACCTTAGCTCAAGGGGAATAAGGTGAAGACACGGTCTTCTGAGTTGAATCTCAGCCTCCCTAACCAGACGTACAGTTGTCACAGCAACTGGAACTGGTCCAACAAATCCTGTGTCTTCAACAAGCAACTGGTTCTATCTCTTCTCTCCTTTACCTTGAGTTTGTCTTCGTGAAGTCATTGCTTATCTGTCTTATCTGATTGACTTCATTGCTTGACTACTATTGTTGATTGGCTTCATACTATCTTCCATCCCGATCCTACTACCTAGCTGCTATTAGTCTTCGTACGTTAACGCTATTGCATACTTGACTATGGCTTGCTTGTTGTAGTTTATCTTCCGCTGCATATCAATTAGGTTATTTCTATTGGTTGTCTTTGAAACTTCCACGTTTTTAAGACTTTGATAAAAATCGCCTATTCACCCCCCCTCTAGTCGATAACTAGCACTTTCAATCTTCCCCGCCGGTACCTTCCCCGCCGGTACCTTCCCCACCGGTCTCGGTGCCGGCGCCGTCGGTGTCGGTGTCGGCGTCAGTACCATCATCAAGGCCGACCTGCAAACCTTGCTTAGCAGTCAAATAGTTGAGGTACTCTTGTTCACCATCACAATCCATCTCGTCTGCATCTTGGTCAGAAGGCCCAATTTATTCGTTGTTCAACATGTTTCCTATGATTAAGTGTCCTCATTTATTTCTAAAAGTATGAATAAATGAGAAATGACATAAAAAGAAATCTATGTGCCATCACTCGATATGCCAACTATGTAGCACATATCATGCCTTTATTCACCGAAAATTTCGGCATGACCTTTGCTAAAAAATGGACATATCGAGCGCCTGAAATTCACCGGAACGGAAATGAATCAACATTCTGGCGTAACATAGGCCACTCAGATCATTTTCCAAACATGACATATCCACATATCACATGTCCAATTCAAATTTGCATATAAATTCAGCTAATTTTGAAACCTAGCTAAATTCATAACTAAATAGATAACATAATTAACATATTGCCCTAACTAAAACCTAAGTAAATTAATCGAAGAACCCTAGCAGAGAGAGAGAGTGGGAGGGGAGGTTTACAGAGGGTGCAGGGGCGAGGAGGCAGGCCCGACGACGGCCGAGGTTGGGAGGGGAGGAAGCAGAGGAGGGAGGCGAGGGTCGACGGGTCGGGGGCGAGCGCGCCGGGGTCG
>NC_041385.1:818634096-818634674 GCF_002162155.2 Triticum dicoccoides
GGGGGCGAGGGCCGGGTCAGGGGCGAGCGCCGGGGTCGGGGTCGGGGGCGAGGGCGGGGTCGGGGGCGAGCATCGGCGCCGGGGTCGGGGGCGAGAGATGGGGGAAGAGAGAGTGGGGACTTGGGGGGAAAGGCGGGACGAAGCAGGGATAGTGAGAATTTTGGGTTAAGTGGACGTAGCAGCAGCGCGTTTGGCCAAAATGCGCTGCTACTACCTTCAATAGCTGTAGCGGTTTGTACGAAACGCGCTACTACTACCTTCAGTAGCTGCAGCGGTTTATACGAAAAGCGCTGCTACTACCTTCAGTAGCTGTAGCAGTTTATACGAAACGCGCTACTACTACCTTCAGTAGCTGCTACTGCTTCCAGTTTTCCTTTTTCTTTTCCTTTATTTTCTCCCACTTTTATTTCCAGAGAGCAGTGAACGAAGGGAGGGCGATATATATTGCATCATCTGACGGTTAAATATGTATGCAAAATAGGAACATATATATTACATCATTGGACCCATGCATAATAATGGCTAAGTGTGTATACAAAATAGGAACACACACACACACACACACACACACACACACA
>NC_041385.1:818634997-818639059 GCF_002162155.2 Triticum dicoccoides
ATTACATCATTTGACCGATAACATACGGTTCCTCAGCGTTGACGTTTTTGTTTTTGAGTCAACTTCTTTCCCTTCTTGTTCATCGAAGAATAATTGAGCCCCTCATTGTGACTTTGCCTTTTCCATGGAGTACGATTTTTCTTAGGTAATGTAGTATTGATTCTTATTTTGACGTATACTTCATCATCATCGTCATCTTCCCTCATTGGGTTGCCATACTAATCATAGTCTTCCTTGTTGGCGACTCTATCCATTCCAATGATGTTCCTTTTGCCTCTCCTCAAGACAACATGACTGGGATTGCATGGGTCGGTTATGAAGAAGCATTGTGTCACGTGCTTAGCGTGTACCCATGGCTCGTTTTTTGCGATAGCGTTCACGGTAGCGCTCTTGGCGTCAGGTATACTCATGGTAGTGAAAATCCGATTTTCTCTTTCGACATTCTTTGCCCATCTGACACGGAACATCGTCGTGTTGTGCAGTCCAGAGTAGTCAAGCTCCCAGATCTCCTCGACCCTTCCATAAAATTGTTCAGTTGTGCCGTTGTCGCTGCCGGTCATGCATTCCATCGTCACCCCTGAGTTCTGATCATCACTGTCCATATCTTTGGCCTCCGTGTAGAACGTGTATCCATTGATATCATATGCCTGATAGGTTACGAGGTTGGGCGAGGGGCCATGTGCTAAGGCGTATATGAGCAATCCGTCCTTAGAGCCCTCCTCTGGGGGATTAGCAATAATATGCTCTTTGAACCAATGCAGGAAAGTGAAGTTGTGCTCTCTAGTAACTTCGGCGTTCGTCCTGCATACCCCCCGGTCACGATACTTCTTTACGATAATTTCTTTGTGCAGTGCCACAAAAGGATCTACCTCGTCTAGGTGTTGTAGAACTACCAAGTTTGCTCTGTCAAAGTCGCTGCGTCGATCTAAGTATGCCACGTGCAGTTCCCTGCGACCGTTGCAGTGACCATCTCCTTCGAGCCTCCCATCGTGCTTGTTAACGAGCAAACCAATACTAACACCAGGCGGCTGGTCTGTGCCATATAGAAAATTCTCACAGAAAGAGATGCACTCTTTTGTCAAATAGCCCTGGACGATGATTCCATCAGGACAGGACATGTTACGAACGAATCCTTTGATGATCCCATTCATCCTCTCAAACGGCATCATGTTGTGCAGGAATGACGACCCCAGGTCTATTATGTCATCCACAATATGGACACACAGATGCACCATCACGTCAAAGAACGCGGGCGAGAAGTACATCTCAAGCTCATTCAGTATCACAACGATCTCTTCCTGTAGCCTTCGGAGCTGCTTCACACTGATCGACTTTCGAAAGATGACGTCGAAAAAGTTGCAGAGACCAATAAGCGTGTCACGGACGTGCTTGTCCATTATCCCTCTAAGGGAAACAGGTAGTATCTGCGTCATCATCACATGACAGTCATGAGACTTCATCCTGCTAAACCTTTTCTTGTCCGTGTCTAGATATCTGCTTATCTTGCCACAGTAACCGGAACTAACTTTGACTCTGGTAAGGCACTTAAAGAAGGCATTGATCTCAGCCTGATTTAAGGTGAAGCAAGAAGGGGGGCAATAATCCTCTTTCTTTATTTTCTTGCCCTTCTCCCGTGCCTCTGTCTCCGTCTCTGTCTCGCCTGACATTTTACGAGGCGGCATGTGCAGATCTTCCCTGATTTTCAAATCTTGCAAGTCTTTTCTTGCCTTCGGCCCATCCTTGGTCTTATCCGGCATGTTCATCAGTGTTGCGAGCAAACTCTCAAGGACATTCTTACAGATATGCATTTGATCAAGGCAATGAGGTGTATCGAGTTTGTGCCAATACTCCAAGTCCCAGAACACAGACCTCGTCTTCCATACCTTCAGCAGCGGGTCTGGCGCCTTTCTCATCGTCTTTCCCGGCGCGGGGCACTCCTTCCAGTTTTTCAACAGCTCATCAATTTCGGCACCGCTCCGCTTACGTGGAGGTCCTCGATGCTCAGCGTGACCATTGAATAGATCTCTACGGTTTCTCCACGGGTTGTCCTGTTCAAGCCATCTTCGATGCCCCATGTACACGATTTTCCCAGACCCACCATCTTTCCTTGACGTTAGCTGCTGAGATGTCGTATCATCCATGCACCGCGTGCATCCGCAATATCCATGGCACACCTGGCCTGCCACATATCCGTAACTGAGATAGTCCTGCAATGTCGTGATCAGCGCGGCTCTCATGTTGAAATACTCGCCTTTGCTGGCGTCCCATGTCTTGGCCGGTGTTTTCCATAACGTGTCTAACTCCTCTTGAAGTAGCCCCAGATACAAATTAATATTATTTCCTGGTTGTTTCAGCCCTTGAATAAGCATGCTCATGTGAATGTACTTCGATTTCATGCACAACCAGGGGGGAGGTTGTACATCCATACAAACACAGGCCATGTGCTATGGTTGGTGTTCTGGTTGCCAAATGGATTCATGCCATTGGTACACGCGCCGAGCACGATGTTCCTTGCATCACATAAATACCGATAGAAGCTGTTCAACACTCTCCACTGGCTTCCATACTTCACGTGTCTCAGCTTCGGATCATCTCCATCGTCGGGCTTCTTCCTCTCCGCGTGCCAGCGCATTAGCTTTGCTTCCTTGGGATCTACAAAATACCTATGGAGATGGGGAGTGATCGGTAAGTACCATACAACTTTCTGGGGACATTTCTTCCCGGCCTTCTTGTATCGAGAAGTATTGCACACCGGACAGCTTGTTTTTTCCGCGTGCTCCTTCCGATAAATTATGCAATCGTTGATGCATGCATGGTATCTAACGTGTGGCAGATCAAGAGGGCACATGATCTTCTTGGCCTCATCAACACTAGTAGGACATAGATTACCCACGGGAAGAACATCCTTTAGGTACTTGAGATGCTCATCGAGGCTAGTGTCGGTCCATTTGTTTTTAGCCTTCGTCTTCAGGAGTTGGAGCGTGAAACTCAAGCGGGTCACCTCAGGATTGCAACCATCATACAATAGAGTGTTCGAGTCTACCACCAGTTGCTCCAGCTTAGCCTCCTCTCTAGAAGCAGCTCTCTCAGTACTCGTCTCCTTGCGAAGCAATGCTTGAACATGAGGGTCCCGCACGATTGAACTTAATACCGATGAACTCTGCTGCGTGGAGTCCATGTCGTTCTCTCAGCCGCCATGTCCGGCCCCTTCTCCTCCGCCATGTCCAGCCCCTTCTCCGCCGCCATGTCCGGCCTCTTCCCCGCCGCCATTATCGATCATCTCTTCGTCTTGCCCCGTGTCATCATTGCCTGCCCCATCGGCATCCTCAACATCGTCATCCTCATCTTCAGTTATCCATCGAGTATAGCCATCCATGAAACCAGTCATGAGCAGGTGCGCTTCGACACGACCATCGTCATAGGGGTCGAGCCAAACTATTCCTTTGCATTTTCGACATGGACATAAAACCTCTGCCCGGTTATTTTCTTTCATGTCCTGCACCGCCGACCGCAACCACCTGTCCACCATTGTTCCACTGACCATCGTCAACTCTGCACGGTAATAATAAACAAATTGATTATAAAAATGCGTGCATGCATCAAAGTCATACAAAAATTCGGCATGACCTTCCCTAAAAATAGGACATATATGGATCTAGAGTTTGCCCGGAATTCGCCGAAACAGAAATAAATCGACATTTTGGCAAAACATAGGCAACTCAAAAGCACAATTTGGCGTCAACTCATGCCACACACACAATTTCCACAAACATATCACACACACATAAACATATTTCCATTTTGCAAAAGCATGAAATTTTCATCACCTATCTCGAGATCGAGCACACGGTGGAGATGATGTTGTAGGGAGATCAAAAATGCACAAAGCTCTTCTTGACAAACATAGATCTAGTTAGGCGGCAAATAGGTCACTTAACTAAATCCTACATCTACCTAGCTACCTAATTTGGGAGGAGACAACTTCAACTAGTGGAGGGGAAGGAAAAAGAGAAAGGAGATGCATTAATGGAGGTGGTGTAGTTAGGTAGGAGTAATGAAGAG